>NC_051310.1:134328165-134653098 GCF_015220235.1 Choloepus didactylus | reverse complement strand
CATGAAGTTTTTCATAATATTCCCTTATTATCCTTTTAATATATAGGATTGTAATGATGTCTTCCTTTCATTATTTATATTGATAATTAGGTCAACTTTTTTCCTAATCAATCTGGTTGGTCTTTTGGTTTCATTGATTTTTTTCTCTTATTCCCCTGCCCTCCCCATTTCATTGGTTTCTGCTATTAATTGTTTTTGTTTTCTTTCCACTGTCTGTGTTGGGTCTGATTTACTCTTATGTTTTTTCTTTCTTGTAGTAGAAGTTTAGATTATTGATGTGAGATATTTTTATTTTTCTGATATAAGAATTGAATACTGTAAATCTCACTGCTTGCTTTAGCAGTATCTTTCAAGTATTGATATGCTTTACTTTCATTTTCATTGCCAAATATTTTCTAACTTCTCTAGTGATTTTGCTTTTAATTCAGGACAGGTGTTACTTAGAATTGTATTGTTTGATTATCAACTATGTGGATATTTTCCCAGGTATCTTTCCTTTAATTGCGTTCTAGTTTAATTCTATTGTAGTCAGAAAACAGATCTTTCATTTATGGTTTCAATGCTTTTTTTAAAAAAATTATTAAGACGTTTTCTGGCCCAGAATATTGTCTCTGTTGGTGAATATACCATGTACACGTGTAAAGGAGATGAATCCTGGGATGTTCTACAGAAATCAGTTACATTATGCTGGTTGATAATGTGGCTCAGGTATTCTACATCCTTGCTGATTATCTTTCTCCTCATTCTGTTAGTTACCAAAAGGAGTACTGAAGTCCCTGGCCCTAATTGGGAATTTGTCTATTTCTCCTTTCAGTTTTATTGATTTTTGTTTCATGCATTTTGAATTTCTGTCATTAGATGCACATACATTTAGGAATTCTATATGTCTTCTTGATGAATTGACAATTTTATTATAATATAATGTCCCTCTGTATCCCTGGTAATATTTCTGGCTCTGAAGTCTACTTTCTCTGATATTAATAGAGCTACTCTGTCTTTTAATTAATGTTTTTATAGTATTTCATTTTTCATCCTTTTAATTTTTGTCTCTAAAGTATACTTTTGTAAATAGCATGTACTTAAGTCTTGCTTTTATTTTTATCTCATCTGCCATTCTCTGTATTTAAATTGGGGTGCTTAGTCATTTATGCTTAATATATTTATTGATAAATCTACCAGTTACTAGTTGTTTTCTATTTGTCCCATCTGTTCTTTGTTTCTTCTTTCCCTCTTCTTCTGCCTTATTTTGCATAGAGCATTTTTCATGATTCCATTTTATCTCTGCTGTTGGTTTAGAAATTACACTTTTTATTTTTCTATTCTCTGCTTTATAATTTACAAGATACATTTTTTACTTATCACAGTTTTTCTTCAACAGAATGCCAATCAAATGTAGTATAAAACCTGTACGAGAGCATATTTCCTTTTCATCACTTCCATATTGTGTGCTATTGTTGTCATACATTTTATTTCTATATATAATTGCTACAATACATTGTTACTATAGAGTCAATTACCCTTTGCAATGATTGAAAATAAGGAAAATATCCTTTATATTTACCTTCATTTTTACTATTTGTAGCATTCTGCATTTCTTTGTTTATATCCAAATTTATTTTCATCCGGTATCATACCTGTTCCTGAAGAACTTTAATATTTTTTTTCTGCTAGTAACAAATTCTCTCATCTTCTGTTTGTCTTAAGAAAGTATTTTCCTTTATTTCTTGAAGGATATGTCCCTGTATGTTTAATTCTGGGTTCACTGGTTTTTTTTGTTTGTTTTATATATGGTATACAAAAGATGCAAGTCCATTTTCTTATGTTTTACAAAGACTCAGAATTGTGATATCATTTTTTACTTTTGTTCTTTTCTATGTATATTTCTTTTTGTTTAATTGCTTTCAAGATTTTTTCTATTTCTGGTTTTCAGTCATTTGACTATAATATACCTAAGTGTATGTGTGTGTTGTGTGTGTTTTACTGTTGAGAGTCTGTGGACTTCTTGGATATGTAGGATTTTTTCCTTTTATTAATTTTTGAAAATTATTGGTGATTATCTAAATATTTCTTCTTTTCTATTCTCTATTATTGTTATTTAATTCCAATTACATGTATGTTAGACTATTTGCAATTGTACCACAGTTATTGAATACTCTGTTCTTTTTACACCTTTTTCTCTGTGCTTCAGCTTGGATAATTTTTACCGACCTAAGTTCAAGTTCAGTGGTTCTTTCATCAAATATATCCAGTCTTACTTTTGCCTACCGAAATAATTCTTTCTCTCTCATGTATATCTGATATATATCTCTGACATATGGATACATACACTTTATTTCTAGATTTTAATTTGCCTTGCTTTTATGATTTCTGTCTCTCTGCCAAAATTCTAAATCTTTTTATGCATGCTGTTCATTTCTTCCACTGGCTTTTTTAATACATTAAATATAGGGTTTTCTTTTTTGCTTTGTTTTGAAGTTCCAGTCTACTAGATACAATATCAGAATCATTTTTGAGTATTTTTGATTACTGTATCTCTTTACAGTATATTGTTCTTTTGTATGTCTCATAGGTTTTTATTAAATGTTTCATAAATTGGGTAAAAGAACAGTAGAGCCTGAGGTCAAGTGTATTTACACTTGGAAATGGGCAGATTGCATGTTTTTCATGTGGAACTGGATGTGAGTCAATATAGCAAGAAGTTGAGCTGGGTTTAAGTTTTATCACTCCCATCATTACATTCTATGCTACGGCTTTAGAGTAGGATCCATGGAGGCAAAGATTTCCATCCCACCTCAGCTGTGAGAGTCCTTCTCTGCAAGCACCACAGACGGGGGTCCGCCCACACTCTTGTTTCCTCCACAGCCAGCAGACTTCTGTGATTTTTTTACTTGGTGCTAGGCTGTGGTGGAAGTGGTTTCTGTTCTGCTGGTTCAACCTCAGCCTTTGGCAGGTCATATGCATCTAAGCTGTGAGGCTAAAAAGTATCCTTACTTCTAGAACTTCCTCATGGCTGCCTAACTCTGCCTTGTATCTGGGGTGGAACTTTCCTGACTCTCTCCCAGTGAAAGCAGACCTCAGCTTTTTATCAGTTTGGATTCTGGGCTCAAGGGGGTTCCCTGCTCCTCAAGTAGAAGCAAATGATTTTTCCATGTACTCTTCTCCCAGAAGCAATATATCTTTGCCTGTGTCCTGAGGGTGGGATGGTCTCTGTCCCTCCTCTAGGATTTTTGATTATAATCCTCTGAGAAGCAATGGATTTTCCTGTGTCTTGGGGATGGGGGGAGGGGTCTTCTGCTTTTTCCCCAGAGGCAGACATGTTTTGCTTCTACTATCCCCCAGAAAAAACAGAACTTTGTGCTTGTCTTGCAGTGGCAGCTAATTATATTCTACAGGCCCCCATCACTGAGAGGGTATTCTCCCTGGAATCCTACATTGCCCACAATCTTTTTCAGGGACACTTTTTGAGGCACATAAGAAAGAGGTTACAAGGAAACTACTGTTATGTCTGGGGCTCCCAGGGATGCTAGATCACCTTCAGCTTTGATGAGTTAATTAATATTTCATCTGCTTTTATGGCCCCAAAGGAAAAGAGTTCATGGGTCTTATCTCCTCAGAGGAGCTTGTCACCCTTTGAAATTCAGTTCATATGATTATTCTGTTCTCAGACGGACTCCAAAAAAGTTGTGAGCTTGAGTATTATCTTACTTTTCTGGGTTGTTAGGTGAGAGCACCACTTTCTCATGGCTTTCTATATATCCTGAGCTGGAGCCAAACTCAGTGTGTTTCATGTTGCTTTGGTAAATGGTGTATCCTTCGGGTCCTCCCACGAAACACGTCTTTTGGAGGATTTTCTTATGATTACATGATGTGTCCCTTTGAGCATGCCCATTTCTCTGAGTCTTGTAATCCCTTTGTCCGTCATCTTCCATAACAATTCTAGCATTTCTACCTCAGTTAGTGTGGATCATCACTTTTTTCATGCTTCCAGAAGCCATGCCAGCAGTCTGTGGACCCTACCTACTAACACTCTTGCCAGGATATTAATTTCTCTTCTAATAGAATACTCTATCCTTGTAGAGAGTTGGCAGATCAGTAAACTCCATTCTCCAACTTTATGCTTCATTGCCATTTGATCAAGCCCCCTCAGAATCCAGTCCCGTTATACTGTCTGGCTCCAACAAGTCTCATGGCTAGTCCAACCGCTGCTTTGGGATATAGTACCTTTCCTCCCTTATCAAGCCCAGAACATATCCAGCTGGCTTATATTGAGACACCAGCCCTCATTACAGTTCCAGTGTCCTGGAGGGGAGATAGGTGCAGATGTGTGAGGGATCATAAACTGTCTACTGAGAAAAGGTTTCTGCATAATTTTCAAGCAATAAGGAGGCTCCTTAATTTGGAGTAATGGAGCACTTCTGCAATCTCATCACCTTAAGGTGAAGTTGGAAATTCAAGATTGTTAGGCACTTCAACCCAGATGTCATATGTCATACCATATGCCAGAGCTACATTTTTTTTTCCCCTCTAGTCTCTGATGGTGGTATAACAGACTTAATTTGGTTGGGAATTTAACTTTCTATGGATTATAGCTTGTCTTATGATTAAGTCCTGGGCCAGGTCATCAAATTCCTCTGTCTTACCACGGCTTTCACATTTAGATTTTAATGTCTGATTAATCATATTCAGTCTTTCATAATGTTTCCACAGAATTAATGCAGCTTAGCAATAGCCAGCTAGTTCCACTCTCTTTATAGTTACAATTTGACCCAATATTTCTCAATTACCTGATATATCACAGCAGTTAATACAACCCTTTCCACTGGAATACCATTCTAGTTGACCCCTGGTGAAAAGTTTAACACAATTGTACAGCCACCTTGTGCCGGAGGCCATCTTTTCTCTACCTACCAGAAATGATGGGCTCCCCATTGCTGGACATAGAGTAGATGATCCAGCTCTAAAATATCATTTTAGCTTCTGCTTTTGCACCCACTGTTGCAGGTTGAGCTCCCTGGCAAGCATATGGGAGGTTTATTTGGGAATGCTTTGGAGGTCAATATCTGGAGAAGTGAAAGGAAAGAAACAGGATTTGGAAGAGGGAGAAGTCAAGTTCTGATATAGTCTCTACAGAAACTTCAGCTGACCTTACTGGAAGTTTTGGAGACAGAGTGGCATTTCAGAACTCTCCCTCCACATTGGTATCAATTACTGGATGTGGGTTTGCACAAGGAAGAGACATGATCTTGGCCAAAGTGGCTCTCTTCAACTGAAGCAAGCTCTCATGAAAAGTAGCATGTGAGGGGATCCTGCTGGCAGCAGTACCAGCAGCTGGAGTAAACACTCCCTGCATTTCTGAAGAGCGTTCTAAGAGGTATGTTGGGCATCTGCCCTAGCTTCTGAACCTCCAGCTTGAGGAATTCAGAGAAACCACCCTGGGCAATCATAGTAAACTGATAATAAATAAAGACAAAGAGAATATTTTTAAATCCTCAAGAGAAAAGAAGACACCAAATGCACTACAGTAAGATATAGAGCTAGTTTATAGTGATGCAAATGAGAATTTAATGGAATTTCACCTTTACACAAAAGAAAATAAATGATGACTAGGAATACTATTCATGTTATTTAAATATGAAGCCAACATAAAGACATTTGAATCAATAAAAAAAGGAGAGATTTTTTTGGCTGCAGAATTGTGCTAAATATAATAATAATAATAATAATAATAATAATAATAATAATATAGAGAGTCCTTTACTCAGAAGGAAAATGATCCCAGATGGAAGCAAGATAATGCAGAAAGAAATGAAGGTCACCAGAAATAGTATACATGTGCATAAATCTAAATACTGACTGTTCACACAAAATGTAATAGTATTTTGTTGGGTTTAAAATTTATGCAAAACTAAAATACATGACTACAGCAAAAGTGGCAAGAGAGGCTGTAACTGAATTAAAGTATTGTACAGTCCTTACAATGTCTATGAAGTTTTAGTAGTGCTAATTTAAGGTAGAATCCAATAAGTCAAAGATGCACATTGTAATACCTAGAATAACCACTAAAAGATTGTATAACTGACACACTAAGAAAGAGAAGTTAAAACAATTAAAAATTAACCCAAATTAGTCAAGGAAGGATAAAAAAAGAACCAAAGAAGAGGCGAGACAAAACATATGTACCTTAAGATGGTAGATATGATTACATTATATCAATAACTACATTAAATGTAAATGGATGACATGTTTCCATTAAAAGAGTGAAACTGTCAAACTGAATTTAAAAGAATCAATTAAATATTGCTAAAAAAGAGACACACCTAAAATATATAAAGGCACAGAAAGGTTGAATTAAAGTATTCATGTAGATTCTAAGCAAAGGAATGCTGGTGTAGCTATACTAATATCAGACACAGCAGACTTTATGGGATGAAGTATCATTGGAGTTATAGAGGGATATTTCATCGTGATAAAGCTGCCATTTCAACCAAATATAGCAATTCTAATTGTATATACATCTCATAGCATAGCTTCAGAACAGATATAAAATAAAAATTGACAGAATTAAAAGAAATAATCCAATCCACAATCATAGTCAGAAATTTTATCATACCTTTTGCATTAACTGATGTAGTAAGAAGTAAAAAAAAAAAAAGATAACGAACCAGGAAGGATATAGAAAAATGGAAAATCCCAATCAGCAAATCTGACCTAGTTCTCTCTCTGACACACACATGCGCATACACATACACACACACACACTATTGCATTCAACAGCTTCAGAATGTACAGTATATTGTAGTGCACCTGGACCATTTACCAAAACTGACTCAATGATGGGTCCTGAAGAAAATCTCTATAAATTTCAAAGGATTAAAATTGTACATAGTATATTCTCTGCCCATCATAGAATTAAGCCAGAACTCAATGAAAACAAAACAAAAAGAACTGGCAAATCCACATCTGCCTGAAAATAAAGTCATATAATTCTAAACTAACAATGAATAAAGTGTCTTTAAAACACCCATAACAAATAATACACTTACAGTAAATGTTAAAAGCATCTCCATTAAATCAGGAACAAGAAATGTGTGCATGCTAGCATTAATTTTATTCAGCACTGTAATGAAGTTTCTAGCCAGAACAGGAAGATAGCTAAAATTATGTGGCAGCCATGAAGGCATCATGAATGCAAGAAAGAATTTGCCATTCAGCTGCAAGGAGTGCTATCTCCAGCTGCAGTGCCTTCAGACCACAGCAGCACTTGAATAGAGACCATCCAGGCAGCCTCTAGCCAGTGACTGTGAACATGAGTTGTTAGGCGTTGGCCATTTCTGCTCAACATGGGACTCCTCTGATGGGCAACCTTTGCTCTGTAGCTCCCCATTGGTGGTTTGAGATTGTTTTCAAGTCTTCGTTGTATTTTGAAGACTTTCCCTGCTTAATGCTGCTTTGTTTTTTTTATCCTTCACAAGCAGTTCCCCCAATAAAACTCTTGCCTTTGTAACTCCATTTCAGTGTCTGTTTGCCAGAGGGCTTAAAATGATAAAAGTGAAAAGGAATTAATAAAATTATCATTATTCACAGTTGATATTATTAGCTATGCCAAAAATTTCAAGGGCTTTAAAAAGAAATTATGACAATGAAGAGTGTTAGATTTCTGAATTATAAACAACATGCAAAGATTAATTGCAGAAAGTAGAATACAGCATACCAGGGCCATGGTGGGGGTAGGGAGTGGAGAATTAATGCTTAATTGGTACAGAGTTTATATTTGGGAAAATCTGGTAAAGGATGATGGTAGCACAATTGTTCACATAATTAAAAAACGCTGAGTTACGTATTTGAATGTGGTGAAAAGGGACTGTTTTAGGTTGTATATATGTTACTAGAATAAAATTTTGAAAACAAACATAGGACTGAGTAACACATTAATGGACCTTAATATAAACAATGGACTATAGTAAATGGCAGTACTGAGCAAGTGGGCTCATTGCCCAGTGTGCATAGAAGTCAATACTATGAAACCAAGATTTTGAAAAAAGAAAGAGCTTATTGCAAGGCAGCCAAGCAAGGAGACAGGAGGCAAGGATCAAATCTGTCTCCCTGAGCTGAAAAAGTGTAGGACATTTATATGCTTTGGAAGAGGTTGGTTTAGGGAGGTGGCATTAGGTGGGTGAGATGACATAGTTCTGGGGGCAGGGTTAAGTGGAGCATATGCAGTGGAAGATCACACCTGCTCATAAATCGCATGATAAAAAATGGCAGCCTTAACATGATGGATGGAGATTTTAGTATCATAATTATGTATAGGTAACTTTAGGTCAGAATTTTGTGGCTTTGTGCATGTGTGGGTAGGGGTAGCCAGAATTTTCTGATTTTGTCCAGTTTGAACTGGCCAACAAGGCAGAAGTGAAAATAGGAACTGGATGGAATGGGGTATTACTAAGGACTAGTTGACTGCTGGGGACATTACCAGGGTGTGGCCAGGATACTCAAGGAGAGTGATCTAGGAGGCAAGACAAATGGTGTGGTAGGCAGTTTTCATAGCATAATTATAATATCATTTCACCAATTGTAACAAAGCTACCACACTAATGCAAAATGTTAATAATAGGGAAAAGTGTGTGGGTGAGGAAGGGTATATGGGAGCTCTGTATTTTCTGCATGACTTTTCTATAAACCTATAACTTCTCCAATAAAAAATAAATTAAAATAAAATAATTACTTTTTTATACATACTAGCAACAAACTACTAGAAAATGCAATTTTGAAAAAGATAATATTTACAATAGCATCAAAAATATAAAGTACTTAGGAATAAATGTAATTAAATATATGCAAATCTTCTATACAGAAAACCCTAGAATATTGAAAGAAATTTTAAAAACTTTAAAAATGGAGGTACATTCTTCATTTATTGTATCTCTCAATATCATAAAGTCAATTTTTCCCAAATCGATCTATGATTTTTTTTTCCAGTCGAAATCTAAACAAAATTTTTTGGTGAAATTTTACATACTGATTCTAAAACTTTTTTGAAAAACCAAAAGATAAGAAGAGTCAAGATATTTTGAAAAAGAGTGACAAATTTTGAAAAAGAGTGACAAACATGAGGGACTTACTTTATCAGATATCAGGAAAAATAATAATAATAAGCCAAGTATAGTGCTGAATCAGGGATAATGTCCATACACATATAGAAAAGAAAAAAGAAGAGAAAGTTCATACATATATAGAGCAATTCCCACACATATATGGAAAACTGATTTAAAATAATTAGCAATGCAGATTAGTGTGAAAGGATAAACTTTTCACTAAATACTGCTGGAACAGAATTTTTAGGTTAAAAAAATGAAATTATTTCTCTACCTTATACCATAACCCCCCAAAAACTAAATGCTAAAGACATGACTTCAAAAAAAAAGGCTAAAATACTTTGGAAAATGTGCTTAACCTCAATAGTAATTGGGAGAAGAGGAAATTAAACTACAAAGGTATATCACTACACTCATTTGTCCAGATTGGAAAAGAAAAAAAAAATAGTCTAATGATTACCTGAAGTTACTTCCTGTCTTCTGCTTTCTCTCTCTTATCCTTCACAGACATTTCCACCAATAAATCTCTTGCACAACTAATCCCATTTTGGAATCTGCTTCTTGAAAAACCCAAACTAACATGTGTTACAGAGAGTGATCCAAAGGAAACAGATGGGACCTGGCTCACTCACCACCTCGCTGACAAAGAGGACCCAAAATTGTGTGGTATATGAAGCATGGATCAGCCTGGAAAACTGATAAAGACTTCATGGGCAGTAAGGACCCTGAAGGTGCAAGGATTCAGGCCTTTGAAAGATATGGAGGAAACAAAGTCTAAAAGGCCCCTGGAGTTGACTGGATACTGCTAAATTATATTGATGCCCACAGAGAGAGAATAAGAAACCCAGGGCAGTTAATAAGCAGTTAAAGATTAAGTGTGAAAGCCAGAGGGGTCTCTGTTTTCTCTAGCAGGTGAAATCAGACACAGCCGAGAGGCAGAGTCAGGGCTTGGTAGTGCCAGAGCACCAGAAAGGTTTAAATTCTCAGGTCCGGCAGGTCTATATGGCCCTGGTTGGAAAAGCCTGGGACATTAAAATAAGGGAAGGGGTCATCTGGATGGATGTCCCCAGCAGGTTGGCTCTGAAGATTCCCTGGGACCCTCAGCACTTGCAGAGGTATACCACCTCTCCAGGAAAAGACAGCACTTCTATGATGGAAGATACTGCAAAGGCTTCTCCCCCACAAGGAGAGAGATGTTCCCCACAGTAATTATTCCAGATAAAATTGTATAGAGAAAGCCCTAGGCATCCCTCATAGCCACAAAACAAACAAACAAAAAAAACCCCATGCCCTCTAGAGTTTCCTCTTTGTCTTTTGAAATTCAAAATCCCCACCGAGGGAGCTCCTAGTTTATTATTCGACCCAATACAAAACAAAGCCCACCTCTGTAAACCCACCCCTATAGGATGGACCAAACTTCATCCAATCAATAGGAGTCAAGCTAACTTCCTTTTTTATGTTTGCAAAACTTGTTTGCCATCCCTAGAAACCTGAAGCTACTTCCATTCTGGTTTCCTTTGCTACAGAAAAACTTGTGTCCTGAATAAAACGCTGCAGTTTGCTGACTCAACTCTGATTTGTCTTTGACATCCAATAAGCATCTCCTGGATGCCAGGGTTAGTCCTCAACCTAGAACATCTGGAGAAATGTTTGTCTTGGGGATTAGTTTTCTATTGCTACTGTAACACAGGACCACAAATTTAGTGACTTAACACAATTTTATTACCTTACAGTTCTTTCAATCAGAAATTTGACATGGCTTTCGCTGGGTTAAAATCAAGGTGTTGGCAGGGCTGCCTTCTTTTCTGGAAGATCTAGGAGAGAATCAGTTTCTCTGCCTTTTCCAGCATCCAGAGGCCACCATCTTCCATCTTCAAATACAGAAACATAGCACCTCTCTACCCCTTCTTCCACAGGTATGTCTCTCTCTGACTCCAGCTAAGGAAAGTTCTCTGATTCTAAGCACATGTATTAGATTCAGCCCACTTGGATAATCCAGGATAATCTACCCAATGTAGGTATTTAATTACATTACCTACCATTCTGGTTTGCTAATGCTACCGTTATGCGAAACACCAGAAATGGATTGGCTTTTATGAAGGGAGTTTATTTGGCTACAAATTTAGTCTGAAGGCTATGAAAATGTCCAAATTAAGGCATCAACTTGTGCATACATTCACCAGAGGAAGGTCAATGGCATCTGGAAAAGCTCTGTTAGCTGGGAAGGCATGTGGCTGGTGTCTGCTGACCCCAGGTTGTGTTCCAGCTCTTCTCTCAGCTTCTGTGCATTCTTCAAAATGTTGCTCTTAGGGCATTTTGTCCTCTCTTAGCTTCTGCAGAGCAAACTCTTGGCTACCATCTCCAAAGCATCAGCAAAAGTCTGCTTTCTAATGGCCATTTCCAAAATGTCTCTCTAAGCTGCAGCACTGAGTTCCTTCTGTCTGAGCTCTTATAGGGCTCTAGTAAACTAATCATGACCCATGCTGAATGGGCAGGGCCACACCTCCATGGAAATAATCTAATCAAAGATATTGCCCACATTTGGGTGGGTCACATCTCCATGGAAACAACCTAAACCAAAGATTCCAACATCAATCAACACTAATATGTCTGCCCCCCACAAGACTGTACTAAAGAACATGGCATTATGGGGGACATAATACATCCAAACTGGCACACATACCTTAATTTAATGACATTTACAAAGTTCCTTTTGCCATGTAAGGTATCAAATTCATAGGTTCCTGGGATTGGGGAATGGACATCTTTGGTGGTGGTAGTGGAGGCATTAAGGAACTGCAGTAATTACTTATCACACCTTGGAGGAGCTAGGCATGTTTTCTTGTCTGTAACTAGAATTAAAGGTTCTTGATTAAGGAAAAAAATAATATTGGATTAGCCATAATTCACAGACTTGGGGACTCTCTGGGGACAGGGGATTTACACCCTAGTAACTACCCCAGGGGATGGGACAAATTCATTGTATGTGGCTTGGAGAAAGATATAGCCCATGAAAATGCCTGAGTTGCTCTGGAAAAGAGTAGAGGAAGGAAGGTATAAAGAGAATGAGGGAAGAGGAATAAAGAGGATGCGGGAATGGATATATTATGCAAAGTCAAAAGATTCACCAGAGGACTGTGTGCCTTGGAGGGCTCTGAGGGACATCTGAGTGAGAGGAGCACCAGCTCTACTAAGAAGTCCCATTGTAGCTCTCTGCAGGCTTAAGCTGATGACCCATGAGCAGAGTTGGGCTCATTAGTATTCATGGGCATGATGAATACTGAAATAATAGAGGACAAGTGGCCACAAGTAACCACCAGAAGCCAGGAGACCACAATTCTTGCAGCAACCAGCAAAACTGGAGGGTGAGTCAAAGGTGTTTGTCACATAGAGAGCTGTAAAGATGCTTAATGGATCATGGTATCCTCTATGGGCAAAATTGACGGGCAACCAGCAAGGATGCTACTTAATATCTATAAATAGAAAAAAGCAAGAAAGGAGGAGCAGGGGCTTAGGGCAATAAAAGGAGCAGGAGGCTGGGTAACCCCAATACAAAATCACAGTTCTATGCTCAGTTACTGGACCTGAACAATTTTTAGATCCAGATCCCATCGACTGAGGAGGTGGCCAGGTCCCTAGGAGGAAGGATACTGCAACCCCATAGCAAGTATATACTCTAATGATCCACCTTGTTCTTCCCCAAAGAAACTTACAATCATTTCTTCTGGTGACTGAACACATTGGAAGAGGAATAACCAGGCACTTAAAGAACTATTGTATACAGGGTCTCTATTGCGGTTGACACTTGGAGACCCCATGTATTAGCATGATTATCCTGCCTGCCCCTTTGTAAGAGTGGGGGCTCATGAGGGTCAGGTAACAAATGGAGTCCTGGCTGCATCTAGTTTACAGTGTGGGTTTACTGTTTCTGCCCATCGACCAACTAACTATTTGCCAATCTCCAAGTGTTTAATTGGGATAGCTATATTTGGAATTTGGAATAACCCCCACATGGGGTTTCTTGGCTTTTGGGGCAAGAGCTGTCTTAGTGAGGAAGGCCAAGATGAAACTACTGAAACGGTCCCCCTCCCAGCCAAAACAGTAAATTCAAAACAATATTGCATCCTGGGGTGGAGGGGGAGGGATAGAGATTAGTGTCACCATTAAAGAGCTACATTCTGCAAGGGTGATAGTCCCTATTACACATTCATTTAATTTACCAGTCTGGCTAGTCTTCAGAACTCTCCAGAGGTTGGGAGATTAAACCTAAGAAACTTCAGAGACCTGCTCTCTATGTGAAGTTTATAGGGGTTTAACAGCAAGCATTGTGCTAACACATTTCCTGCATAGTGAAAGACAAATTGCTCCATCTAGTATCCCCTACCACAAAGAAGGAAGGAAAGTGCTGGATAGGCTTTGTTGGGTTCTGCAAGTGACATCCCACATCTAGAAAATTATTCTAGCCCACATCCCTTTGACATGGAAGGCTGACAATTTTGAGTGGGGTGCAAATAGGAAAGGATTCTATAGCCAGTCTGGACCATGATGCAATCAGCCCTGTCCCTTGGGACCTCACTATTCAGCAGATCAGACTTCCATGTCACCTACTACATTTGTAACAGTGCCCCTCCTCCCTCTCACCTGTGGTCATTTGGGGGTACATTTTCTTTTACTGGTATAACATGCTGGAAGTTTAAACAAACTGGGTGCCACTTTGCAGGATCTGTCTGTGTCCCACTCACTAACAGGGATGAGGTTCTCATAGCCAGCTGGGCAAGAAATGACCCAGCTTCAAAACTTTACCTTATACTTTTCTTTCCGGTCATTCAACAGTTGTGGGTGGAGTACTCTGGAATAAGGCACTGACATGGAGTTTGTCACACTGGCTATATATCAGGCATTAATACCCGTGGAAGGGGGAGGAGCAAGCAGGGTTGGGCAGTGGGATAAATCAAGTTAGCCAAACTGGCAGGAGCTCTGAAGCATATACAGGCTGTCAAGATCATCTCAAGATGGACCAAAATGTACAGGGCTTTATATTCTCTTTTTAGTGAACTATTGGATAAGGACCCCAGGAATGGTGTGCTCTTGGATAATGCAACATTCTGCAAGTGAGGCAAATTCTGAAGGAGTACAAAGCTGAAGGCTCTTCCTGAAGACTCCAATATTTCTTTCTTGAATGGGGAGCTGGAGAGCACATCTTCTTTTCCACCATAGGAAATAATGGAAGGTAAGTTGGATTTCCAGTATGTAGGAGACGGATGCCAAGCTAAGCAATTTACATTTGGATAGAAATTGAATTTCTCTTTAATGTGCTTATACAACTTGTCTCAAATAATCTTTTCACTCTATCTCATGTTTGCTCGCGTCATCATAGACAATGGAAGGTATAATGAAAGGGGCAACGAGGCTTTCCCTGGCTGGACCTGTCAAATTCTTTGGCTTTGACTTTTTTCTCCCAGATGTATCATCAGAAACCTCACTTAAAATAACAGTTTAAATACAGAAACGGAGTTCTAGAATGGAATGGAGGCTCTCATTTAATTATTTACTTATTCAACAAATACTTATTGAATTAGGTGTCAGGAAATGAAAATAACTAGGGAAGGCTAATAGCCTCTAGACTCAATATGTCTTTTGTGCACAATATTCAGTATTTCATGGAGCTAGTCACCACATTTTTCACCAGTTTCTTCCCAAGTGCATTATTATTTTTCCCCCATGGGAATATCACTTTAATTACATAATGGAAGTAAGTAGAAAATAGGATTTACATGACAAATATTGCCATTCAGCTGCCTTTGCTATAAATCAAGGGATTTATTACTAATAAAATAATTTTTCATGCAATCAAGAAATTGAGTGTGTGATCTGATTTATATACTTTGTGCCATGTGAAATAAAAATTGAATACGATGTAATCCTTTTTTTCAGGAGTCTCCATTCTTTTAGGACCATGAAAGATGTACATAAATAAACATAATACAAAGCAATATGTAATAAGTGCCAGATGGCAAGCAAAGTGATATAACAGTTTAGAAGAAAGTAACCCCACCCCCAATAGGCATGATTTCTCTGGAGATGACAGGAAGGAGAATAGTCTAAGCAAAACAACAGATTAACCAACATAAAAGAAAAAAAGGAGGGGCAAAACCTTTAGGGAAATGGTTACCAGTCTAGGTCAGCTGAAACATAGGTTACGTGAAGGACAATAGATTAAGTTTTGCCAGGGTGATTTGAACCTTCTTGTTAAAGATTCTGATGCTGACCCAAGGACTTATGACTGATGTAAACAGACAATGGTCATACTGCCAGAGTTGTTAAGAAGCGAGATGATGTATAGATCCAGAATCAAGCTTTAAGAAAATTAATTTGATTGCTTAGATCAATTGGGGTTGAATTGGGGAGTGCCTGGAAGTTTGCAAACTAATTGAAATAGTTCAAGTAAGAAATGATAATGGCCTTATATTATCTTCACAAAATATTGCAGTTATTTATCTACTGTTCTCTTATATCTTATTTAAAATTGTTAATCCAAATTTCTAATATGGTACTTTATCCATAATTTGCTTTTCAAGAAATATGCTTTTAGTAAGTAAATAAATGAGTCCACTGTAAGAAGGATATGAAGATAACAATTTGAAATAATCAGTGCAATCTTTTGAACCATTTGATGTAGGAACAGAGACAGATTTCAAGGAATTTGAACTTGTGTGCTTGAGAAAGTAGTGATAAAAAATTATGGGAAAAGTGAGGTCAAGTTTGAGGGACACTGTGGTGGATCTGGTGCAAGGAAAGGGGCTTTCTCACTTGAGACAAGACACAGTGCTACTTTTGACCAACGTCCCACAACATGATACAGGGGAGGGGTGTGTGCTCGCGCGTTCTTCACAGAACACAGCACAGCTCTGCGCGGTGGATACTAAAGAAATAGCAGCACTGTAACTTTTTTAGGTTTCTGCTCTTTTGAGATATGCGGGGAAGGAAGGAACAGCACCCAGCAGAGGTCACTTCCCACAGAAAGTGGGAGAATATGTGATATTGCAGGGGCTTGGCAATAGGGGTAAATGCCGGAAGTGCCCTGGTGGGGAGCAGAGGTCTCCGATAGCACACGCTGGAGGCACCCACAAGCTCTTGGGGGTAGGTGGGAAGTCCTTGCGGCAGCCTCAGGATGGCGTATAGTGCGGAGGCTTTTTTGATCTCTTAGAACCAACAGCCATTGATGTTAACAGGCCACAGTAATAGTCCGGGCTGTGGGCGCTCCAGAAGGTCAAGCGACACTATTCCACAGGAACTGCCTCGTCACTCCCCATTCCTTCCAAAATCCAATTCTATACATATTCGACATGTCTTATCGATGGGCAGAAATCAGTCCAGGACCACGTTTAAAAACATTTATACCTGGTTTTGAATTTGGAAAGGTGTGCACATATCGCCAGAAATGCCAGGTACAGTTTTTCATCCAGAATGAATAATTATGCACAGAACTGATTGCTTAAATGCACAGTTCATGATTAGGAATGAAATTACCTGCATTACACTGCAAATTCCTTGCTCTGCATGGATTAAGGGAAGTGAAATTTGATTGCAGATGCTGGAAATTTTAGGTATTGAGATTTTTCAGTTGCTCTCAAAATGAATCACTTACCTCTTATACCATTCCCCTTAAAGAAGTAATTTACAGGTTGTAATTGAAAGTGAAACTTTGGTCATACTGGATTTCACAGTGGAGTGAAATTCCAGGAGCTGGACCACAGGAAAGTAAGTGAACTGTTTTTCTGCTTTTGTGTTATCTACTTCAGATACTTTTTCCAGGATGTGGTTGCACGGGCGTAATAGAACTCTACCTGCCTGTTTAATCTCGGGGATTCCAGGCAAACATCTGAACCCCTAAATGTTTCCACCACAAGCTCCTGTAGATGCCTCAAATCCTACCTTTATTACCTTATCTCAGGTTTGGGCTTTTTTGCTTATTAAAATGCGTATGTTCCTGAGGAGAATAATCCATGAAACTGTAATCCATCAAAGCAACATAGTGTGAATCAGCTTGTCAGCTCTATTCCAAAGTGACAGCTTGACAAGAACAGGTTTATTTTCCTATGTTGTTTTGGCAATGTCATTTTTTCACATCTTTTTCCCACTAACTAGATTAGACCCTCTGTAGGCATGGACTTTGGTTTGGACTTTTATCAGCTCATTACCTGTGGATTCACTTTCTGTTTGGGGGGAACTCACTTGCTTTCTGGGATTTGCTAAAGAGTTTTGTAGAAAATCAGGCTTTTAAAGTATGTAGCACTTACATGTGCGGACTCACGGACCAAAACTAATATAAAGACACTAGACCCAGATGTACTTTGAAATGTAGGCAATGTGTAACTTTTTCCCCTAAGTTTCTTTGTTCCTCTTAGGTTCATCAATCGTTCACTATTTTAAAAAGCTTATATTTGTAAAAGTAATACACTTGTTAAATATATGAAATAATTGAGAATTAAAAAGTAAAGTAAGGCTAAAAGGTTCATATGAAAGAAACAACAGCCCCTTGCCCTCCGGTGTCCCCAGTCTCCCTCCTCAATAATATTCTCTAATTTTATTCTTAATGTCCTTGGATCAGTAGTGTGGTTCCTAAGTTTATTTTTTATATTGCTACTTTTTGTGTTATCTCTATTTTTTTCATCTCCCTCATTAAAGGTTTAGCAACTTCTTTGATCTTTAAGAAAAATATTTCATTGGTTTGTCTTTATGGTTTTTATATTTTCAATTCATTGATTTTGGCTCTTATATCTATCCTTTTGTCATCTCCAGGTTTAATTTACTTTTTGTTTTCTTGTTCATGAGGTGGAGTTTAGATAATTGATTTGAGAGTTTTGTGTCTTTTCTAATATAAGCATTTAGAGGTTTCATATATATATATGGTCATATGTATATATATATATATATGTACTGCTTTAGTTGATTCTAATATTTTTTGAAATGTTTTTATTTTCATTCAATTTAAAAGATGTTTTCACATCCATTGTGATTTTTTTCTTTAAACCACGATTTATTTAAAAATATTTAGGAAATTTTTCCACATATCTTTCTGGTATTGACTTCTAGTTTAATTCCATAGTTGTCAAAGGATATACTTTGTTGACTTCAGTCTTTCAAAATTTATTGACATTGGATTTGTATCCCAGAGTATGGCTTATCTTCATGGCTGATCCATACACTTGAAAATAATATATTTTCTGTTGTTAAATAGAGTGTTCTATAAATTTCACTTGCATCAACTTGTTCATAATGTTGCTAATTTCTTTTATATCCTTAAAGTTTCTGAAGTCTGCCAGTTTCTGAAAGGAATTTTGAATTCTCCAATTGTTTCTTTTCCAGTTTTATCAATTTTGCTTCCATATTTTGAAGTTCTGTTTTCAGGCACAAACACATTTAGGATACTAATATCTTCTTAATGAATTGATCCTTTTACCATTATATTCTGTCTTTCTTTCTCCTTGGTAATTTTCTTTGTTCAGAAGTCTTATTTATGGTGTTAATACAGTCACTCCAGTTTTCATTTAAAATTTCATGATACATCTTTTTCCATCCTTTACCTTTTAACCTATGTGTGTACTAATTTTTAGACAGTGTATAGTTGGGTATTACTTTTTTTTTAAAAATCCAATCTGACAATCTCTGCCTTTTAATTGAGATGTTTAGACTATTTTTGTTTAATGTAACTATTAATATTGGTGTATCTAATCTACCCCATTCCTAGCCGTTTTTCATTTTCCCATGTATTATTTGTTACCCTTGTTTATTTTCTTGCCTTCTTCTCATTTACATGATTATATTTTTAAGAATCCATTGTACTTATCCTATTGGCTTATTAGTTATACCTCTTCCATATTTTAATGTTTCTCAAGGACTTCTTTATCAGAGCTCTCCAAGAACATGCTCAGGTTCAATGATTCACTTTAGAAGACTCAAAGAAGTCAGAAGAGCAATTATATTTGTGGTTATGGTTTAATACAACAAACAGAAAAAGATTAAATCAACAAAGGGAAAAGATGCATAGGATATAGTCCAGGAGAGAGTAAGTGCGAGCTTCCAGTTGTCTTCTCCCAGCAGTTCACCGACAGTGCTTAATTCTCCCAGGAAGTATTGCCAACCAGGGAAATTCATCTGAGCCTTAGTGTCCATGGATTTTAATGGGTGCCAGGCATGTATGCATGGAACACCCACCTGACTGACCTCAATTATGCAGTCTCCAGTGCCCCCAGAGTTCAAACAGATACAGCATGACCCAAGGCCCCCACTGCAAATCACACTGTTTAGTGTGAACTATCTGGCCTGGCCCAAATCCTCAGTAATACAAAGACACACTTTTCAGATAGCATATTCCAAGGGCATCGAGGTTATAAAACAAAGGTCTGTCCTTTGTTTGTGTTTGAACATCACAAGCCTACTGAGTTAACCCTTTACTGTACAACTTCAAATATACAACATTAACTTACGACATTCTATATTTGAATGTTATTCGATTTCAGGTATAGAGTAATAATCTTAAAATGTTATACTTTTAGTTCCGACTTCCCATAATTTGTGCTATTGTGATCACGTATTTTACTTTGGCATATATTATAAACATTATGATACATTGTTACTATTTTTGCTTTAGGATGGCTAATCTTTTAAAGCAACTAAATAAGAAAAACATCTTTTATATTTTCCCTTAATTTTTGTATTTATAGTGCTGCTCATTTGTTTATGAATATCTAAATTCCCATCCAGTATCATACTCCTGTCTGAAGAAATGCTTTTAACATTTCTTATAGGTCAAGTCTGCTGACAATTAATTCTGTCAGATCCTGTTTGTTAGAACAAAGTATTTGTTTCACAGTTATTTTTAAACATTTATTTTTAACTCACATACATTCTTAATTTACTCTTTTTGGCGTACAGTTCTATGAAATTTGATGAATACGTAGTCATGCAACCACCACTGTGAATATTTGGCATTTTGTTTTTTTTCCCACAATATCATTTTACCCCCTGTTCTTCAGCTTTTATAATTTCTATTGTTTTATTTTCAAGTTTATTGACTTTTTCTTCTGCTACTGCCATTCTCCTACTGAGCCCACTTGGTTAAACTTTTAAGTTCAAATATTTTATTTTTATAGGTTTTTTTTTAATTTTCATTTTAGTTCTTTTCTATAGTTCCTATTTGTCTCCTTTCCATTCATCCCAGTGTATTCACCTTTGTATCTTTGAGAATGGTTATAATAGCTGGTAGAAAGAATTTTTCTGATAATTCTATCTATGTCTTCTCTGGGTTGGTATTTGCTGATTTTCATTTCCCTTAGGTGTTGGTCAGATTTTCCTGGTACTTTCTATGTCAAATAGTTTTGGATTGTGTACTCAACTCAAGTGGAGCGGCACTCTGGGTTGTGTTAAGATCCTCTGGAAAATTTTTGTATTGTGGTTTTAACAGGTAAATTAATGCTTATATTCAGACTCTAAATTCTGTCTCGCCTTCTATGTGCAGTGGTTCCAATATCAGCTCAGTTTTCAAAGCTTCTGTTGTGCTCTTCAGGTCTGCTTCATGTATGCACCACTCAAGATATACCTTGGGATTTGGATGGTAGTTTATATTGTAGTTCAGTTCTTGAGGACTTTGCTAGGCTTCTTTGGATCTCTCTAGTGCATGCTTAGTTGTAAAGTGAGCACAGGACTTGGGTCAGGCCAATCACAGAATCAGGGGGGCCCCTCCTCCAGCTGTATCCTCTTCAAGAATTCTCCCTTTGTCTCTGGCTCATATGGGCCCCTTTTCCTGGTTCCTCTGGCCATAGAGTTAGGGGTTCTCTCAGAGTTTTAGCCTCGCACACTGTTGCATGTTTTCCTGCATTGTTTGCTTTGGGGTAAAGCAACAAGATAAAAGAGAGAAATAATCATATGATTTCTCCCTCACACATTCTGGTCAACAGTGTCCCGTGTCCCAGTCCTCTAGCAGGGATTACAGTCTCCTCCTAAGATTAGGAATCCATGCCACTGCAGCTCTGTGCCTGAGGCTGACCTCCAGTCAGGGCCAGGATAGAAAAGAGAGAGAAGGAGGAAATATAAACTGGAATTCCTTTCCCACATTCTGACATGCATACTCCAACATTTTCCTAGTGCTTTGTTAGAAATAAGTGTTTCTTCAAAATTTTATTTATTTATTTATCTTATTTGTTTGCTTTCCTGTTGGCACCAGCTGCACAATTCTGATATTTTTACAACCCTAGGATCAAAGTAGGGAGACAAATGAGGAAAATAAGAACCCACACACAATTCACTCCCATTATGGATGCTTATTCAAGTTTTAACTTCACTCACCAGTCCTCCTGGTATTATTTACTTTACAGGCTTCAGGTAGTTGTTTTTCAGTTGTAATTAGAGGGGAGTTTTGGGTGATTGCTTACTCCATCTTGTTTGCCAATGAAAGTTCCTCACTCTTCTTTTTTTTTTATAGAGAAGTTGTGGGTTTACGTAACAATCATGCATAAAATACTGGATTCCCATATTCCAGCATTTTCTTTGCTTCTTCGTTCCACAACTTCTTTGAGGTAGATTAATTTTAAATGGTTTTATTGAGATACATTCACATATCATACAATCCATCCAAGGTGATCAATCAAAGGTTTTTAGTATAATCACAGAGTTGTGCATTCATCACCACAATCAATTTTAGAACACTTTCATTACTCCAAAAAGAAAAACCCCACACCCACTAGCAAACACCTCTCAATCTCTCTACCCTTCCCCAGCCCTACATAACCACTATCTAATTTTGTCTCTATAGATTTATTTAAATTTAAAGAATACTAAAATATTACTGTTAACTATAATCCATAGTTTGCATTAGGTGTATTTTTTTCCATATACCATCTGTGCCCATTTGGATGTATTATGTCCCCCAAATTTGTGGGGACAGACGTATTAGTGCTTATTAGGTTGGAATCTTTGAGTGTTTCCATGAAAACGTGACTCAATCAACTGTGGGCAAGACCTTTGATTGGATAATTGTTACCCCACCAATTCAGTGTGGGTCTTTATTAAATCACTGGAGCCCTATAAAAAGAGTTGACAGACAGAAGGAGGTGCTGCAGCCAAGACTGACACTTTGAAGAACACACAGGAACTGAGAGTGCAGCTGGAACACAACCTGGGATCAGCAGACACCAGCCACGTGCCTTCCCAGCTAACAGAGGTTTTCTGGATGCCATTGGCCTTCCTTCGGTGACGCTATACTGTGTTGATGCCTAAACTGGACATTTTCATGGCCTTCAGACTGTAACTTTGTAACCAATACACCCCCTTTATAAAAGCCAGTCTATTTCTGGTATTTTGCATTCTGGCAGCACTAACAGACTGGAACACCACCCTATTATTAATGTCTTGTAAAAATGATGTACATATGTTTATGGCTCATGAAAGAACATTCTTATATTTCTGCTGCTTGCCACAGACTGCTTCCACCACAGGGTTAACTATGTTATATAGTCCCTGTTTTATCCTCTAGCATTCCTTCTAGTAACATATCCAACCTAAAATTACTCCTTTCATCCACGTTCACAGGCACAATTCACTGTTGTTTATTGTACTCATGGTTGTGTGTTATGTTACCATCACATCTATCTATTTCCAATCATTTACAATCAATCTAAATAGAAATTCTTCACAAATAAAGCATCAGCTCCCCATTCATTACCCCCATTCTATCTCCTGGTAACCTATATTCTAGATTCTAACTTCATGAGTTTGCTTATTATACTTGGTTCATATTAGTGAGATCATACAATGTCTGTCCTTTTGTGTCTGGCTTATTTCACTCAAGATAATGTCCTCCAGGTTCATCCATGTTGTCACACGCATCAGGACTTCATTCCTTCTTACTGCTGAATAATATTCCATCATATGTATATACTACCTTTTGTCTTCCATTCATTGGTTGACGGACACTTGGGTTGCCTCCATCTTTTTGGCAATTGTGAATAATGCTGCTTTGAATACCTGTGTGCAAATGTCTGTTTGCATCCCTGCTTTCAGTTCCCTAGTAGTGGGATTACTGGACCATATGGCATTTCTATACTTAGCTTCCTGAGGAACCACCAAACTCTCTTCCACAGTGGCTGCACCATTTTACATTCCCACCAGCAGAGAATGAGTATTCCTCTTTCTCCACATCTTGTCCAACACTTGTAGCTTTCTGTTTTTTTTGTTTGTTTGTTTGTTTGTTTTTTTAAATAGTGGCCATATAGTGCAATGGTGTGAAATGATACCTCATTGTGGTTTTGATTTGCATTTTCCTAATAGCTAGTGATGTTGAGCATCTTTTCATGTATTTTTTGGCCATTTGTATTTCCTCTTTGGAAAAATAACTGTTCAAGTCTTTTGCCCATTTTTAATTGGTATTTTTGTGTTTTTTACTGTTGAGTTGTAGGATTTCTTTATATATTCTTCATGTTAAATCTTTGTTGTTCCCAAATATTTTCTACCATTGCATAGGCTTCCTTTTCACTTTCTGTATAGAGTTCTTTGAAGCACAGAAGTTTTTAAATTTGAGGAGGTCCCGTCTGTCTATTTTCTTCATTCATTGCTTGTACTTTGGGAGTCAAGTCTAAGAAATCATTGCCCATTGCAAGTTCTTGAAGTTGCTTCCCTGAATTTTCTTCTAGGAGTTTTATGATCCTGTTTCTTATATTTAGGTATTTGATCCATTTTCAGTTAATTTTTGTATAAGGTTTTAGGTAGGGTTCCTCTTTCATTGTTGTAGATACTGATAGACAGTTATCCCAGCACCATTTGTTGAAGAGACTATTCCATCCCACTTGGGTAGACTTGCAGCCTTGTCAAATATCAATTGGCCATAGATGTGAGGGTCTATTTCTGTACCCTCAATTTGATTCCATTGGTCAGTATGTCTATATTTATGCCAGTATAATGCTGTGTTGACCACTGTAGCTTTGCAATGTATTTTGAAGTCAGAAAGTGTGAGTCCTTCAAACTTGTTCTTCTTCAAGATGTGTTTGGCTATTCAGGACCCCTTACTCTTCTAGATAAATTTGATAATTGGCTTCTCTAATTCTTCAAAGTAGTCTGTTGGAATATTGATTGGGGTTGAATTGCATCTGTAAATCAATTTGGGCAGAATTGACATCTTCATGATATTTAGTCTTCCAATCCATGAACACAGAATATCCTTCCATTTATTTAGGTCTTCTTTAATTTCTTTAAGCAAAGTTTTGTTGTTTTCTGTGTGCAGATCCTTAACATCCTTAGTTAAATTTATTCCTAGATATTTGGGTCTTTTAGTTGCTATTGTGAATGGAATTTTTTCTTGATTTCCTCCTCAGATTGCTCGTTAGTAGTGTATAGAAATTCTACTGATTTTTGCATGTTGATATTGTACCCCACCACTTTGCTGAACACATTTATTAACTCTAGGAGGTTTGCTATAGATTTTTGGGGACTTTCTATATATAGGATCATGTCATCTGCAAATAGTGATAATTTTACTTTTTCTTTTCCTATTTGAACGCCTTTTATTTATTTTTCTTGTCTAACTGCTTTTGCTAGAAGTTCTAGCACAATGTTGGATAATAGTGGTGGCAGTCTGAACAAGACAAAACTTGTATTGTTTCAGCTCTTAAAGGAAAATTTTCAGTCTTTCACCATTGAGTATGATGTTAGTTATGGATTTTTCATATGTGCCCTTAATCATGTTGAGGAAGCTTCTTTCTATTTCTTTCACAGTGTTTCTATCAAGAAAGGTTGCTGGATTTTGCCAAATGTCTTTTTTGCATCAATTGAGATGATCAAGTTTTTCTTTGATTTGTTAATGTGGTATATTACATTAATTGATTTTCTTTTGTTGAACCACCCTTGCATGCCCAGGATAAAATCTACTTGATTGTGGTGCATAATTATTTTGATATGTTGTTGGATTAAATCTGCAAGTATTTTGATGAAGAATTTTACATGTATATTTAGAGAAATTGTTCCATAATTTTCTTTTCTTGTAGTATTGTTATCTGCTTTGGTATTAGGATAATATTAGCTTTATAGTATGACTTAGATAGAGTTCCCTCTTCAATTTTTGGAAGAGTTTGAGCAGGATTGGTATTTATTCTTCTTGGGATGATTGGTAGTATTCACTTGTAAAGCCATCTGGCTTTTCTTTTTTAGGAGAGGTTTTTGATGACTGATTCCTTCTCTTGTAATTGTTCTGTTGAGATCTTGTAATTCTTCTAGAGTCACTGTACATTGTTTGTGTGGTTCTAGGAAACTGTACATTTCATCTAAGTTTTCTAATTTTGTTGTAATATAGTTGTTCATAGTGTCCTCTTATGATCCTTTTTACTTGTGTGGGGTCAGAACTGAGATCCCCTTCTCATTTCTGGTTTTATTTATTTGCATCCTCTCTTTTTTTTTCTTTGTCAGTCTAGCTAAGGGTTAGCCAATTTTATTGATCTTCTCAAAAGACCAACTTTTGGATTTGATGATTCTAAATTTCATTTATTTCTGCTCTAATCTTTGCTATTTCTTTCCTTCTCCTTTCAGTTCCTCCAGGTGTGCAGTTAGGTCTTTAAATTTACCTCTTTCTTCTTTTTTAATGTAGGTGCCTAAGTTACTAAATTTCCCTCTCAGTACTACCTTCACAGCATTCCATACATTTTGATGTGTTGCGTTCTCATTTTCATTTGTCTCAAGATATTTAATGATTTGTCTTGCAATTTCTTCTTTGATCCACTGATTATTTAAGAGTGTGTTGTTTAACCTCCATTTATTTGTGAATTTTCCATTTCTACTCCTGATATTGATTTCCAGCTTCATTCCTTTATGGTCAGAGAGGGTGCTTTATGTAATTTCAATACTTTAAAATGTATTGACAGTAAGAGCAAGATGGCAGAGTGGTGAGGTGTATGTCTTAGTTACTTCTCCAGGGAAGCTGGTAGAAAGCCAGCAACTGTGTGGCCTGGACACTCCAGCAGAATTTCTGATTGGACATACTTCATACAACACTGATGAATGCGTGGAACAGCTGGTATCAGCAAAATATGTAAGTTCTCATGGCCAAGGGGCCTGTGCGCCTCCCTGCTGGGCACAATCCTGTGGAAGGAGGGGCCATCTGTGCTGGGAATGAGGAGGGAGAACAAAAATTCCAACCATAGATAAACCAAAATAAGACAGCAGAAAATCTGGGAGCAGGAGAGGAGACAGGGCTAGCAAAACAGCGAAATAAATAAATAAATAAATAAATAAATAATACTGAGACATTTTGTAGTTCAGGTGAACATAACACAGAGAAGGGCAGGGCTCAAACAGAATCAGGCACATATGCAAATCCAGGGGGCCAGAGCCCTTGTCTGAAAAGCCAATTTCTCTGCTTTTTGATTGTTTCTTCATCACCCTTAACTCCTTGTCTTTTAGCATTTCGATAGCCCATTAAATCTGCAAGGACTGTAAATAGTCCATACTGGGCCCTTCTTTTTCTTCTTCTTCTTTTTTTTTAATCTTTTTCTTTTTTTTCGAAAACAATTATTCTAAGAAGCCCATTACAGAAAGCCTGCAAAGGCTTGCAGTTTGGGCCCAGGCAAGAGCAGAGCTAAGATCTGTGAGAGACAAAACAATAAGTCTAGTGGAGGAGAAAATTTGCTAAACATCGTAACTTCCCAGCCCTTTTGGGAACTCAGATCCCAGGGGTTGGAATTCATTAACTAGCTTCAGTCAGCCACACCCCTGACAGGGTCCAGGTCACCTGGAGAACAAAAGACTCCCAGCCTCCTTACTCTGGTGGGGGAGCTGCGGGCTGGCAAGTGCCACCTGCTGGACAGCATAGGAGAGAACAGTCTAAAGACCTCACAGGAGGGTCTCATTCTCAAGCAAACTCCATAATCTCCTCCCGAGACCTGGGCCTCTCTGGACTGGGAACACCTGACTGGGGTTGACCATATCTGAGGAGATTACCACACAAAAAGTCTATATAGAGGCAGGGCAAGAAACAGAAGAACAAGAGGTGAAAAACTGTGATCAACTAAGCAGATTCTAAACTAAAGGTCTAGAATGAGCTGAAATGAACACCAAAGGTTAGACAACAAAGCTAACCAATAAGAAAACCCTAAGTAAAAGACTGAAAATAAGCTCCAGAATAAACTAATCAAGAAAGTCAGATGCCTAGACAGCTTAAAAGAATGAGGTGTACTAGGAAACATGAAAATACGGACCAGCCAAAGGAACAAACTAGTAGTTCAACTGAGGTACAGGAGTTGAAGCAATTATTGCTAAAATAATTCAGTGAACTGAAGGACAAACTAATTGGAGATGTTCAAACAAATCTAAATCAATTCAAAAATCAAGTCAATGAACTGAATAGCAGAACAGATGAAGGACATAAGGAGGACACTGGATGACCATAAGGAAGAATTCATTAACTTGAAAAAGCAAATGGCAGAACTTACGGGAATGAAGGGCATAACGGGCAAGATGAAAAAGACAATGGAGGGATACAACAGTAGATTTGAACAGACAGAAGAAAGGATCAGTGAATTGGAAGACCAGATATCTGAATTCACACACACGAAAGAACAGATGGCAAAAAAAAAAAAAAAAAAAAGGAAAAATATGAGCAGGGTCTTAGGGAGCTGAGTGACAACATGAAATGCACAAATATACATGTTATGGGTGTCCCAGTGGGAGAAGAGAGGGGAAAGGGGGCAGAAAGAATAATAGAAGTAATAATCACTGAAAATTTCCCAACTCTTATAAAAGACAGAAAATTAGAGATTCAAGAAGTACAGTGCACCTCAAACAGAATAGATCCCAATAGACCTACTCCAAGACACTTAATGATCAGATTGTCCAATGTCAAAAACAAAGAAAGAATTCTGAAAGCAGCAAGAGAAAAGCAATCCATCACATACAAGGATAACTCAATAGACTATGTACAAGTTTCCCCACAGAAACCATGGAGGTGAGAAGAAAGTGGTATAATATATTTAAGATACTGAAAGACAAGAACTGCCAACCAAGAATTGTATATCCGGCAAAACTGTCCTTCAAAAATGAGGGAGAGATTAAAATATTTTCAGACAAACAGACACTGAGAGAGTTTGTGACTGAGACTGGCACTACAGTAAATACGAAAGGGAGTGCTACAGGCTGATAGGAAAAGACAGGAGAAAGAAGTTAGGAGAAGAGTGTTAAAATGAAGATTATCAGGGTGGGTAAAAAGAGAGGAAAAAATGAGACATGACATATAAAATCCAAAAGACAAAATGATAGAAGAAAGTACTGCCCTTACAGTAATAACACTAAATTTTGGTGGATTAAACTCCCCAGTAAAAGGACACAGACTGGCAGAATGGATTAAAAAACTGGACCCATCTATATGCTGTCTACAAGAAACTCACCTTAGACATAAGGAGAAAAATAGGCTGAAAATGAAATGTTGGAAAAAGGTATTTCATGCAAACGGCAACCAGAAAAAAGTGATTAATACCAGAAAAAGTAGACTTCAAAAGTAAGACAATTAAAAGAGACAAAGAACGACACTATATTAATGAAAGGGTCAATACATCAAGAAAACATAACAATCATAAATATTTATGCACCAAGCCAGAATGCCCCAAAATTCATGTAGCAAACACTGAGAACACTGAAAGGAGAAGTAGATAACTCTACAATAATAGTTGGAGACTTCAATATACCATTCTCATCAATGGACAGAACTCTAGACAGAGGATCAACAAGGAAATGGAGATGTTGAATTGTATAATAAATGATCTAGACTTGACAGACATCTGTAGAACACTATACACCGCAACAGCAGGATATACATTTTTCTCGAGTGCTCATGGAACATTCTCTAGGATAGACAACATGCTGGGTCACAAAGCAAGTCTCAACAAATTTAAAACTATTGATATGATAAAAAACACTATCTCAGATCATAATGGAATAAAGTTGGAAATAAATAACAGGCAGAAGATTGAAAATTCACAAATATATGGAGACTAAACAATACACTCTTAGAGAACCAGTGATTAAAGGGAGAAATTACAAGAGAAATTAGTAAATACCTCAAGGCAAATGACAATGAAAACACAACATATCAAAACTTATGGGATGCAGCTAAGGTGGTGCTGAGAGGGAAGTTTATTGCCCTAAATGGGTATATTAAAAGAGAAGAGAGAGCAAAAATTGAGGAATTAACTGTCCACCTGGAGGAACTAGAGAAAGAACAACGAATTAACCCCAAAGCAAACAGAAGGAAAGAAATAACAAAGATTAGAGCATACATAAATGAAACTAGAACAAGAAAACAATAGAGAGAATCAACAAAACCAGAAGCTGTTCTTTGAGAAAATCAACAAAATTGATGGACCCCTAACTATGCTAACAACAACAACAACAACAACAACAACAACAACAAAAGAGACAGAGAGGATGCAAATAAATGCAATCAGAAATGGGAAAGGAAACATAACTTCTGACCCTGCAGAAATAAAGGAGATAATGAGAAGATACTGTGAGCAACTATATGCTAATAAACTGGACAACTTACATGAAATGCACAACTTCCTACAAAGGCATAAAAAACCAACATTGAACAGAGAAGAAATAGATGACCTCAACAAATCAATCACAAGCAAAGAGATTGAGTGAGTCATCAAAAAGCTCCCAAAAAAGAAAAGCACAGAACCAGATGGCTTCACATGTGAATTCTACCAAGCAGTCAAGAAAGAATTAATATCAATACTGCTCAAACTCTTCAAAAAAATTGAAGGAGGGAAAGCTACCCAACTCATTCTATGAAGCCAATATCACTCTAATACCAAAATCAGATAAAGATATTACAAAAAAGAAAATTATAGACCAATCTCTTTAATGAATATAGATTCAAAAATCCTCAACAAAATACTCACAAATTGAATCCAGCAGTGCATTATAAGAATAATACACCATGACCAAGTGGGTTTTATTCCAGGTATTCAAGGCTGGTTCAACACAAGAAAATCAATTAATGTAATATACCACAACAATAAATCAAAGCAAGAACCACATGATCATCTCAATCGATGCAGAAAGGGTGTTTGACAAAATTCAACATCTTTCTTGATGAAAACTCTTCAAAGGATAGGGATAGAAGGGAATTTTCTCAATATGATAAAGGCAATATATGAAAAACCCACAGCTAACATTGTACTCAAAGGAGAGAGACTGAAAGCTTTCCCTCTAAGATTAGGAACAAGACAGGGATGCCCACTGTTATTCAACATTATGCTGGAAGTTCTAGCTAGAGCAATTAGGCAAGAAAAAGAAATAAAAGGCATCCAAATTTGAGAGGAAGTAAAACTTTCACTGTTTGCAGATGACATGATTCTATATGTAGAAAATCCAGAAAAATCTACAGCAAAGTTATTAGAGTTAATCAATGAATACAGCAAAGTGGCAGGCTACAAGATCAACACGCAAAAAATCTAGTGTTCTTACCACAAGTAATGTGCAACAAGAGGAAGAAATCAAGAAAAAAATTCCATTTACAATAGCAAAGAAAAGAATAAAGTATTTAGCAAGGCCACAAAAGACATATACGAAGAAAACTACAAGAAACTGCTAAAGGAAATGGAAAAGGACCTAAAAAAATGAAAGAACATACTGTGTTCATAGATTGGAGGATGAAATATAATTAAGATGTCAACTCTACCTAAACTGATTTATGGATTCAATGCAATACCAATTAAAACCCCAACACTTACTTTGCAGAAATAGAGAAACCAATAGCCAAATTTATCTGAAAGGGCAAGACACCTGCATAGCCAAAAATATCTTGAGAAAGAGGAACAAAGTGGGAAGTCTCACACTACCTGACTTTAAAGCATATTACAAAGCTACAATGCTCAAAACAGCATGGTATTGGCATAAGGACAGAGATATTGACCAATGGAATCAAACTGAATGTTCAGAAATAGACTCTCACATCTATGGACAATTGATCTTTGATAAGGCAGTCAAGCCAAAGCCACTGGGACAGAGCAGCCTCTTCAATAAATGGTGTTTGGAAAACTGGACATCCATTCCCAAAAGAATGAAAGAGGATTCCTACCTCACACCTTAGACAAAAATCAACTCCAAGTGGATCGAAGACCTAAACATAATGCTAAGACCATAAGACTCTTAGAAGAAAACATAGGGCAATATCTTAAAGATCTTGTGATAGGAGGTGGTTTCCTAGATCTTACACCCAAAGTGTGAACAACCAAACAACAAATAGACAAATGGGATCTCCTCAAAATCAAACACTTTTGTACATCAAAGGACTTTGTTAGAAAAGTAAAAAGGCAGCCTATACAATGGGAGACAGTATTTGGAAACCACATAGGGTTTAATATCCTGAAAATATAAAGCAATCCTACAATTCAACAACAGAAAAATAAACAACCCAATTAAAAAATGGGCAAAAGACATGGACAGACACTTTCCTGAAGAGGAAATACAAATAGCTCAAAAACATAAGAAAAAATGCTCAACTTCACTGTCTGTGAGGGAAATGCAAATCAAAACCCCAATGAGAGGCAGGAGGTTCACGCTGCGTGGTCCCAGTTGGGAGCCTGGCTGCCTCGCCTTGCTGGAGTAGGCTCCGTTCGAGTTCTGAATGTCCAGCTTCGCAGCTTTGTGAGCCTCTCCTCCTGGCTTTGCTCGCACCAGTTACCTGTCTGGAAGATGGTGGTGGCAACCCACGTACCCTGAATAAACAGAAAGGACGTGATAAAAGGGAACCTTGGAACATCAGGAAGGAAGAAAGAACACTTGTGAACAAAAACACAGATCTTGGGAGAGCTCAGTGCTTGTTGCCCTAGCATTGATTGAAGGTGGAATGAAATATGAAGATGCAGTACAGTTCATAAGACAAAAGCGGCGTGTATTTAACAGCAAGCAGCTTTTGTATTTAGAGAAGTATCGTCCTAAAATGCGGCTGCGCTTCAAAGACTCCAATGGTGACAGAAACAACTGCTGCATTCAATAAAACTGGGGTGCCTGCTGCTATTGCCTTGGAAGTGGAACTTGAGAGAGGAAGCATCTAATTCGTCATACATATTAGCCAACATTGTTGGTGAATAAGTCTAATGAAGCTTCCATAGGAGTATTGAAAAGCAGTTTTACCGTGTTACAAGTTTGACAGAATTGCAACCTCTATGTCTGGGTTACAATCAGCCTGTTTGGATACTTAGCAAAAGATTCTTGCTGGTCAAATTTTAAAATAGGCTTATCATTTGTAACAATTGACCTTTCCTGAAATTATGCAGTATTAAGTCTTCTTTAAATCTCTTCCAATGCCAGAATCTTATCAATATATAAAAAATTTAGAGAGATAAGGTGACAAAATGCCCAGCACAATACTTGTATTATATTTTTAGTATCATAGAGAACTTAAAATCCCAGGAACTATGAACATTCTAGACTTTATGTGGTTTATTCCTTCAGTCATTGCAAACATTGAAAGTAGGGCCTATAGTTATTTGCCTGTTCACTTTGCTTATGTCTCCCACAATCGTACCAGTGTACATCAGGTTTGCTCAGCCATGGAATTTTGTTGGATTTTAATGTCTTACCTATAAATCTCATTTTGTTATGTTACAGAAAACCTCCATTTTGAAAATCTACATTGTACAGAAGCACAAGTCTTCAATGTCTCCAGACAAAAAAGCCTTACAGTTAATGTTTGTACTTTGGAGTGCAACTTAACTGGGAGGGCCTGACAAATGAATGGGAGAGGGGCTATTAAATATTTTAGTAAAATGTTGCTTTTGTCTTGTGCAGAACATGTAGAATATGGTAAATATTTTTTTAAAAGGTAGAGATGCTTTGTTAGGGTGGCTACAATAATTCCTAATCACAATTTCTGAAACTGTTGTAATTTTTTTCCATATCTATTGGAAGTTGTTTACCAACCATTATTTTTGTTCAAAGTGTGATTATTTTCCTTCTCTTCCCAACCTCTCTTGCAAAAAAAAGAAAGTAAGTTTCTGCTAATGATCAGCAGACATCTAATATTTTATATGCCTTTTGAACTCTGTAACTTAATATTTGGAAACAAGATAATCTGTTTTATTATGTAATTGATAAAATGGTGATGTGTATTAATGTTAGTTCAACCATATACTTATACTGCCTGGGAATGTGTGGTTATAGTTCTGTGGGAGAAATAATTTGTCAGTGTTCACCAGTGTTCTGGTTTGCTAATGCTGCCAGGATGCAAAATTATCAGAAATGGATTGGCTTTTATAAAAGGGGGGTTTATTTGGTTGCACTTTTACAGTCTTAAGGCATAAAGTGTCCATCAACAAAGTGTACCTTCACTGGAGAAAGGCAGTTGGCATCCAGAAAACCTGTTAACTGAGCAGGCACGTGGCTGGTGTCTGCTCCAGAGTTCTGGTTTCAAAATGGTTTTCTCCCAGGATGTTCCTCTCTAGGCTGCAGTTCCTCAAAAATGTCACTCTTAGTTGCTCTTGGGGCATTTTTCCTCTCTTAGCGTCTCTGGAGCAAAAGTCTGCTTTCAACAACTGTCTTCAACTGTCTCTCATCTGCAGCTCCTCTCTTTGCTCCTGTGCATTCTTCAAAGTGTCCCCCTTGGCTGTGGCAAGCTCAATCCTTCTGTCTGACCTTATACTTTGCTCCAGTAAACTAATCAAGGCCCATGCTAAATGGGTGGGGACACACCTCCAGGGAAATTATCCAATGAAAGATCTTGCCCACAGTTCAGTGATCACATCTCCATGGAAACCTCCAATCAAAAGTCTGCAACCCAATTAATACCAATACATTTTCTGCTCACACAAGACTGCATCAAAGATAATAGCATTTTGAGGGACATAATACACCCAAACCAGCACAACAAGCTTGTAAAAACCTAGTGCGAGTCTCCCCGAGTGCCTCTTTGTTGCTCAGATGTGGCCCTTTCTCTCTAACTAAGCCACCTTGGCAGGTGATCTCACTGCCCTCCCCCCTTCATGGGACCTGACTCCCAGGGTGTAAATCTCCCTGGCAATGCAGGATATGACTCCCGGGGATGAATCTGGACGCAGCATCATGGGATTGACAACATCTTCTTAACCAAAAGGGGGATGTGAAATGAAATGAAATAAAGCTTCAGTAGATGAGAGATTTCAAATGGAGTCAAGAGGTCACTCTGGTGGATGTTCTTATGCACCATATAGATAAAACTTTTTAGGTTTTAATGTATTGGAATAGCTAGAAATAAATACCTGAAACTTCCAAACTCCAGCCCAGTAGCCTTGACTGTTGAAGATGATTGTATCACAATATAGATTACCAGGGATGACAGTGTGATTGTGAAAACCTTGTGGATCACACTCCCTTTATCTAGTGTATGGATGGATGAGTAGAAAAGTTGGGACAAAAGCTAAATGAAAAATAGGGTGGGATGAGGGGGATGATTTGGGTGTTCTTTTTAATTTTTTTAGTTTTTATTTTTTATTCTGATTCTGATTCTTTCTGGTGTAAGGAAAATGTTAAAAAATAGACTGTGGTGATGAATGCACAACTATATGATGGTACTGTGAACAATTGATTGTTCACCATGGATGATTGTACGTATGTGAATATATCTCAATAAAACTGAATTAAAAAAAAAACCTAGTGTGAGAGTTTGAGCATCTAAATAAATAATGAAATGCATTTATCATAAAAAAATAAAATGTGTTCTGGATTGGATGACATTATGTGGTCACTCGACCTATTACATACTTTGTGTCTTCAGTGGCTAGTACAGCACTCACAAAGTAGGTGCTCAATAAAAGATGTTGAATAAATTGGATTCAAATCAATTAGTATCTTTTGCCTCTCAAGTTTCACTGAAACTTGAAATGCTCTGTTATTTTTAGCAAAAAAGACTGATTTCTGCCCACTTTTATAACAGTGAATAAAAGTGAAGTATTCACTGAAGGGAAGGAAACACAAACTTCATAAAAATAATTAACTGACAAAACAAAAAACTTCATTATGAGATTATGGATTTTTTCAATCCACAGTAACCATAACACTCCCAATTTTTAAAATAAAAGATCAATAATAGACTAAATATCACTCATTTTTTCAAGTTTCGTGTGGAATCTCAAGGCTTGACTATCTTGTGTCTCTATTTTAGGAGATAGAAGTCCTTGAAGGCCAAGCATTTGTCATTCCTGTAATGTAAATGCCATTCCCTAAAGGCAAGAAATAAAAGAATTAAAAAATATTACTTACTGGATAACAATGATGTCATCCTTTAAAATACAATATAGATGCAAATTTTAAAAAAATTGACAGAATATCATTTTGCCCAGACTGTCAAAAATTTGGAAGATTAATAGTATCCAGCATTGTTGATGGCATGATAAAAGAGGTATTATTTTTAGAATTTTGGAAGAAAATTTGAAAATATCCTCAAAAATTCTTAATGCACTGATTCTTCAATCAAGCAATTCTACTTCTAGCATAACCATCTGTGATGGTTAGTTCATGTGTTAACTTAGCCAGGTGATGGTGCCCAGGTGTCTGGTCAAGCAAGCACTGGCCTAACAGTTACTGCAAGGCCATTTGTGGCTGGTTAATAAACCAGAAGGCTGGTTCATTAAATCATCAGTCAATTGACTACACCTGTGACTGATTACATCAAGGAGGGTGTGTCTTCCGCACTGAGAGAATGCCATTAGCTGCATTTAATCCAATCAGTTGAAGACTTTTAAGGGAGAAGGAGAGAGGACCTTTACTTCTTCTTCAGCTAGCCAGCATCTCCTGAGGAGTTCATCAGACACCTTCATCAGAGTTGCCACTTTGCTGCCTGCCCTACAGAATTTGGACTCATGCATCCTGCTCTACAGAATTTGGACTTGTGCATCCCCACTTGTGTGAGATGCTTTTATAAAATCTTATATTTACAGATAGCTCTTGCTGGTTCTGTTTCCCTAGAGAGCCCTAACTAATAAACCATCCTAGGGAAATACTCACACATGTAGTAAAGAAGCATATACATGCTACAACTCAAAAACCAAAGGACACATAACCTAATTTAAAAATGGGCAAAGGACTTGAATAGACATTTCTCCAAAGAAGATACACAAATGGCCAATAAGCACATGAAAAGGTGCTCACATTACTGGTTATCAGGGAAGCACAAATCAAAACCATGAGATACGAGCTCATACTCACTAGGATGACTATTATTTAAAAAAAAAAAGAAGAAGAAAAAGAACAACAGAAAATTACAAGTTTTGGGGAAGGATGTGAAGAAATTGGAAACATTACACACTGTGGGTGTTGCAAAATGAAGCAGCCACTGTGGAAATCAGTATGGCAGTTCCTCAGAAAGCTGAACATAGCATTACCATATGACCTGCAATCCTACTTCTTGGCATATACCCAAAAAAAGTGACAGCAAGGACTCTTTTTTTTTTTAATGCAATTTTTCTGAGATATATTCACATACCATACAGTAATCCAAAATGTACAATCAAGACAGCAGGAACTCAACATTTATTTGTACACCAATGTTTACAGCAGTATTATTCATAATAGCCAAAAGGTAGAAGCAACCTAAGTTTCCATCAACAAATGAACAGTTAAACAAAATGTGGTATATACATACATACATTATTCAGCCTTAAAAAAGAATGAAGAACTGGTACATACTACCACATGGATGTATATTCAAGATTCTTGTTGACTAGATAAGCCAGACACAAAAAGACAAATATTGTATGATCTCACTTATATAAAATACATAGAATAAGCAAATTCACAGAGACAAATCATAGATTGTAGGTTACCAGGAGATAGTGTGTGGGATGAGAGGGTGGGTGAAAAGGCAGAAGTTATTGTTTAAAGGGTACAGGGTTTCTGTTTGAGATGATGGATGCTGGTGACGGTAGCACATTGTAATTATTATCACTTAATTGTACATTTGAAAGTGGTTAAAATGGAAAAATTTAACAATAAAATGTTTTTTTAAAAAGAGGCAAAAAAAAAACAAAAACCCCACAATGAAGTAGAATGGCCATTATCCAAAAAAACAGAAAATTACAAGTGCTGAAGAGGATGTGGAGAAAGAGGCACACTTATTCATTACTAGTGGGAATGTAGAATGGAGCAACCACTCTGGAAGACAGTGTGGAGGTTCCCCAGGAAACTAAGTATAGATCTGCCATATGACCCAGCTATTCCTTTGCTAGTTATATACTCAAAGGAACTGAAAGTTAAGACACAAATGGACATTTGTAAACCAGTGTTTATTGAGGCATTATTCACGATTGCCAAGACATGGAAGCAGCCCAAATGTCCATCAACAGACAAATGGATAAATAAACTGGTATATAGACACATGATGGAATATTATGCAGCTGTAAGACAGAACAAAGACATGGATCATATAATAACATGGATGAACCCTGAGGACATTATGTTGAGTGAAATTAGCCAGAAACAGAAGGACAAATACTGTATGGTCTCACTAATATGAACTAATGTCAATGAGCAAACTTTGAGAGTTAAAAGCTGATAACACAGGCTACCAGGGGATAGAAAGAGGGTAGAGATCAGGTATTTGATCCTGAAGGACTACAGAATGTACAGCAGGATTGATTGTATAGATCCAGAAATAGAGAGCATGATACTGTGTGATGGTAGCACAATATTGTTAAGTACACTGAACAAAGATGTCTGTGAGTAAAGCTGAAAGAGGTGGGATAGGAGAATGTATGACACCAGAGGTAAAGATAGATGATAAAGACTGGGACTGATTAACTTGGCAAAAACTGGAGTGGCCAATGACTGTTACTAAATGTACAAATATAAAAATGTTCTCACAATGTGGGAGAACAAATGAATGTCAACCATGCAGAGTGTTGAAAAAGGGATGGTATTTGGAAAAAAACATAATCAAAGCAAACTGGAGTCTATGGTCAACAGTAACATTGTAATATGCTTCCATTAAATATAACAAAGGCAATATACCAAAGTTAAATGTGTACAAGAGGGAGATAAAAGGGAGGGATACGGGATTCTTGGTAGTGATGTTATTTTCTGTCCTTACTATTGTATTGTATGACATTTTTATTTTTTTAATTATCTTTTTTATTACTCAACAACAAAAAAAACTTTTTTCATGTAATCAATAGTTCCAAGTGCTGACTATGGTGATAAATGTACAACTATATGATGATACCATGAACAACTGATTGTACATTGTGGATAATTGTATGTTATGTGAATATATCTCTATAGAATTGTAGGAAAAAATATAAATAGGGGTAAAAGTGCTGGAGAAAACATGGAGAGAGGGATGTACCTATTTACTGTTGATGAGGAGGCAGAATGGTATAGCCTTTCTGGAGGTCACTGTGGTGGTTCCACAAGAAGCTAAGTATGTGAGGGCCATAAGGTCCTGCAACCTCATTATGGGGTATGTACTTGGAAGATCTGAGAGCAGAGACATGAATGGACATTTGCACACTGGTGTTTACGGAGGCAGTATTCGTGATTTGCAATGGGTGGAGGTGGCCTAAGGATACACTGACTGAGAACAGAATGGTGAACTGTGGTGCATGCATACAATGGAATACTGAGCAGCAATAAGAAGGAGTTAAGTTGTGAGACAGGCAACGAGGTGAATGGATCCTGTAGACAGCATTTTGTGTGAAGTACTCCAGAAACAAAGGCAAACACTACAATGCCTCACTGATATGGACTAGCTACAATGTGTAAACTCAGAATTGAATCTTAGAGCACAGCCTGACAGGGAAACAATTATTTTAATGGTCCCTAGATTGTAAGCTCTTACAGCTGTCAAATCTATTTCTGAATTGTAATGGCTACCTCCAAACTCTGAGATGTTGATCCCTTGGTGTATATCCTGATTGGTCTCTGGAACATTGGGTATTTGTGTGACACCTGAAACTCAGAGCTAGAGCTTGGCATATATGAATGTCAGTATTAACACATATAGTAACTGCTAAAAAAAAAAAAAAGCTGAAAAAGAGCCCAGACTTCAATTAGAGATATGAATGAAGCAGTTCTGGTTAAGACTAGAGCAAATTGGGCCAAAGGGTAAAGGTTGAAACTGACTGTGTGTTAAAAATTCAACTTCTATGTGAGACCAAGGAAAGAGATGTTTATTTGGTGTAGGATCTATATTTTGTAAACAACATAACTTTTACAATCAGTTTGTTCAAACACCACAATTACATGGAACTTTGAGTAGGAAGTGAGATATGGTAGGTCTTTATAGGATACGGTGAAATAGCAACACATCCCAAAGTAATTTGGGAGGAGAATAAAAATATGTATTTGCCCCCCCCCCCCCGAGGAGCTGGGGGCAGATGCGGAGGTGTTGGACTTCCTTACCTGGATTGTTGCTGATGTTGTCACAAATACTGGGGACTGACAGCTTGATATGCTGAGCCCTCTGTCTTGGAGCTTGCCACTATGAAGCTTGTTACTGCAAAGGAGAGGCTAAACCTGCTTATAATTTGTCTAAGTTTCTCCCCAAGTGCCTCTTTTTTGCTCAGATGTGGCCCTCTCTCTCTAGCTAAGCCACCTTGGTAGGTGATCTCACTGCTCTCCTGCCCACATGGGACCTGACTCCCAGGGGTACAAATCTCCCTGACAACACAGGATATGGGGGATGAATCTGGACCCAGCATTGTGGGATTGAGAATATCTTCTTGACCAAAAGGGGAATGTGAAATGAAATGAAATAAAGCTTCAGTGTCTGAGAGATCTCAAATAGAGTTGAGCGGTCACTCTGGTGGACATTCTTATGCACTATATAGATAATACTTCTTAGGGTTTAATGTATTGGAATAGCTAGACATAAATACCTGAAACTACCAAATTCCAGCCCAGTAGCCTTGACTCTTTAAGACGATTGTACAACAATGTAGATGATAAGATATGACAGTGTGATTGTGAAAACTTTGTGGATCAGACTCCCTTTATCTAGTGTATAGGTGGATGAGTAGAAAAATGGGGGCAAAAAATAGGGTGGGATGGGGGGGATGATTTGGGTGTTCTTTTGTACTTTTATTTTTTATTCTGATTCTTATTCTTTCTGGTGTAAGGAAAATGTTCAAAAACAGATTGTGGTGATGAATGCACAACTATATGATAGTACTGTGAACAGTTGATTGTACACCATGGATGGTTGTGTGGTATGTGACTATATCTCCATAAAACTCAATTTAAAAAAATAAGTAAGTACAAAAAAATGTATTGAGACCTGTTTTGTTATCCTATATGTGGTCTATCCTGGAGAATGATCCATGAGCACTTGAGAAGAATGTATATCTTGCTGTTTGGGGTGCAATGCTCTGTATATGTCTGTTAGGTCTAGTTCATTTCTCATATTATTCAAGTTCTTTGCTTCCTTACTGATCCTCTGTCTAGATATTCTAGACGTTCTATCTATTGATGAGAGTGGTGTATTGAAGTCTCCAACTGTTATCGTAGAGACAGCTATTTCTCCCTTCAGTTTTTCCAGCCTTTGCCTTATGTATTTTGGGGCACCATGGTTACATTCATAGATATTTATGACTATTATTTCCTTTCTGGGAGTTGTTTTCCTAACCCTCATTTTGAAAGATATTTTCACTGGGGATAAATTCTTGGTTATTATGTTTCGTTTTTAGTATTTTAAGATATAACTGTTGCTTTCTAGCTTGTTCTGTTTCTGATAAGAAAAAATGTCAGAGAGAAGGAGAGTGCTAGGGGGAGAAATTCTTTTATTTATAATTATTGAATGATTATCTAATTATTGTTATTTTATTTACCGATGTATCTACCTATTTATTTATTTATTTTATCTTTTTATTCATCCTGCTAGGGATTTTCTGAAACTCAGTGATCCCTGGTTTGTTGTAATTTATAAATTTTGGAAATTATACATTCAAAATTTTTTCTGCCACGTTCTCTCTTTTCCTTCTGGGACTTTCATTGCACATATGTTAAGCAGTTTAATATTGTCACACAACTCTTGATGCTCTGTTCTTTTTGTTTCACTCTTTTTTATCTTTTTGTTTCAGGTTAAATAAGTTCAATTGACCTATATACTAGCTCACTGATTCTTTCTTCTGCTAGGTTTAGTCTGTCAATCAGCATGTCAAAGGAATTCTTCATCTCTAATATTGAGTTTTTTTTTCTAGCATTCCTGTTTGCCTCTTTTTTATGATTGCCAATCTCAAATTCCTTATCTGTTAATGTGTGCTGTCAAACTTTTCCTTTATATTCTTTAACATATTAATTATAGTTACTTTGAAGTCTTTTCTTGGTCATTCCAACATCTTAGTCATCACTCTTTCTGTTTCTACTGTTTCCTCTCTTATTTTTACTTGCTTTTCTGAGTGTCTCATCATTTTTATATTGTGGGCAATGTATGTAGAAGAAGAAGAGAGGCTGAGGCTAAAGATTATTTATGCTTGAAATGGGAGCACCTCTTCTGTCAGGCTCCTAGTGTGTGGGCTTGAGTAAATCTATTTATTAGGTGAGCTGAATTTGAGTTTTGTTATTTCTATAGTTACCTGCAGTGCATCACAGACATCAAATTCCTCATCAGTGGGTTGCTGCTACCTTGTGCTTAAAGTAGGGACTAGTATGCTGCTCTTTCCTACTCAGTTTTCTACAGATCATGCATAACTGGCCATAAAGGGTGGCTTTTTTCCAAGCTCTTACCTCTCCTGCAAAGTAGACTGTTGTTTTTTATGCAGTTCAAGGCACTTGGTTAGGGTAGACATTTCTTAATTTTCCCTGTCTGTTCTCAGTCTTAATCAGACAGGACCTATGCTCCTGGACCCTGAGTGTATATCTTCCTCTATATGTCTGCTTCTGCCCTGATATAATCCAAACTCTGCTTGTGTCTACAGGAGTTTTTGAGTGGGAAAGGATTTTCTGTGTTTCTCTAAGTAGTATTAGTCAGTGCTTTGTATCAGTACAGGATCCCAGGCCCAAGCAGATTTTCTTTTTCTTCTCCGAGGCAATTTTTCCTCTTCTTTGCCTTCTTCGGGGACATTATTCCTGAGACCCATTACAGGATAGTATGGGTATGCAGGCAGCAGACGGCTGTTGCTGGTGAAAAGAAATCTGCATGTGAGTACAAACTCCCCTTTGTGTATGTGTTCCAAGGGATTCTAAACTATTACCACAGCCCAGACATGTCCTTTAGGAGTTTATCAAAACTTCGGCTTTTTTCATCTTACCTAATTTTATGGCAACGGTGTTTTCCTCCCATTCTCTGTTAGAGGAGCTAAGGTAAAACAATATGTGTTCCTTAGGTCCTCAAAGGCCTCCTACTTTTAGTAACTGAATTCTTTTAGTTGCCTTTTAAACTCAGCTTTCTGATATGCTCAAGAAAATTATGACTTTGAAGATTACTCAGATTTTTTGCACTGTTAGCACGGGTGTGGCTATCTACATCCTGAACAGAAAGCTTAGGATGTTAAACCCACATTCAGTATTTTATTTTTCATTTATTCATTTGCTTAGATTTCTTTGAACCTATTGCTGTAAGCTTCCATAGCTTTTCAACATGATCAAAATGATCTGATAATCTATTAGTTCAATTACCCTCAGCAGCCCTACAAAAACAATTTGTTCTCTAAGTCTGCTGTTCTCTAAGACATCATTCTGAGAATGATTTCCTTCTCTCATTAATTTTGATTTTTATCTGGATCCATGCTCACTCTCTTCTTTGTTTATTCTTTATTCTTTCTTTTTTTCTTCTTCTTCTTTTTTTTTTTTTTTGTGGCGACTATCCTTCAAAACCTTCCTTAGAAAGTGTAAACAGGAATTGAATTTTTTGGAGACATTTTTCATGTCTTGAAATAGTCTTATTTTACCCTCACTCATGACTGCTAGTTTAGTTGGCATAAAATATACATTTAAAACATCGCCCCTTCAGAATATTACATTTTGTTTTACCACCTTCTCTGAATAAATGTAAAACAATTTTTATTCTTGACCCTTTGTATGTTACGTTTTTATTTCTTCTTCTGAGACCTTCTAGATCTTCTCCTTATCCCTGGCATTTTAAAATTTCATTAAGATGTCCTTATCTGGGTTTTGGAAAAATAATTATGTGATTAGTTGGTTGGCTTCTTCAATCTTATGCTATTGGAAACTTTCTGTTCTGAAGTTCTAGGAATTTCTCTTCTTATAATATATTCTGTTTCAGTGCCAAATGCTGCATTATAAATTTGTTTGTTTGGGGATAAGTTTTGAGAGGAGAAGATAATGATAATATCTTTCCAATTCTAAAACCAGAAGTCTGCAACTTTCCTCAGCTTACAACTTTAGTTTAACAAACACTATTTGAACATCCATTATATGCTAGCACTGTGCTACGCATAAAGAACCTACAGATAAATCAGCTCCAGACACTCTTCTTTTATGACTTTTTACCTAATATGAAGGCTATACACATGAAATTATAGTAGAACTCTAATGTGGTAAGTGCTGAGAGATGCTATGTATCAGAAAAAGGGGTGTGTGGAGGAGGGATACTTTACAAAGAACTTCAAAGGAGTTCACCTATTCTATAGAAGAGATGATATGTAAGCTGAAAATGAAAGAGGCATGAGAATTAATCAAATTAAGAAGTCTGTGAAGGGCATTCCAGAGAGAGAACACAGCATTCATTCATCCATTTATTCATTCATCCCTTCACTAACTCATTCAATAAGCACTTACTGAAAATGTTTCATTCAAGATATTCTTATAGACATAGGGAACAATAATACATAGTATTATCAAAGACATAAAATCACCAAATAACATATCTTGTGTATTTATGTCTGCATGTACATGTATGCTACTAGAAGCATTTCAGAACTGTTACTAGAGTGTAATATATGTGGGGATGTGGTAGGAGAGAGTCTGGGAAATAAGTACTTTCTTGGAGTGCTTTGTATGGCATGATAAGTAGTTTGAGTCTCATTTTGCAGGTGTTTGGTTTCCATCATAGGATTGTTTAATTCTGGATTATTTTGTTTTTATAATAAAGTAATTTTACATGTATTACTTATATATTTCTTATCTTATCAACTAGATATCTCTTATAAGGTAGAAGAATGGATCTAACTCTTTTCTCCCCTTGGATAGAATGATGCTACACATACTATCTTTACTCCTGTATGGACACCTATCCATATCTGTATCTATCTTCCAATTTGTCTGTCAACTATGTAATCTATCATCAATATCATCTATCATCTATCCAAACTCTTTCCTTTCCCTTTCCTCCACCTCCACTAGCAACAAACTTTCACTCTTTCCTCCACTAAAATAAAGTGACACATCTAAACAGATTGGTGTGTAATACTCTATAATTTTATCCTTTCCAAAAAACATGTGCAAACAAAAATCCATCTTTAAATATTTTTTAAATTCAGTTTTATTGAGATATATTCACATACTGTACAATCATCCACGGTGTAAAATCAACTCTTCATAGTGCCATCATATAGTTGTGCATTCATCACCCCAATCAATATGTAAATAGTTTCCTTACTCCAAAAAGATGAAAATAAGAATAAAAATAAAAGTGAAAAAGAACACTAGAAGCATTTCATGCCTCCCTTCCAACTCCAGTTTTCATTTAGTTTTTGTCCCCATTTTTCTACTCATCTCTCCATACACTGGATAAAGGGAATGTGAGCCACAAGGTTTTCACAATTACACAGTTACACTATGTAAGCGACATAGTTACGCAATCATCTTCAAGAATCGAGGCTACTGGGTTGCAGTACGACAGTTTCAGGTATTTCCTTCTAGCTATTCCGATACACTAAAAACCACAAAGGGTATCTATATAGCACGTAAGAATGCCTTCCAGAGTGACCTCTCAACTCCATTTGAAATCTCTCAGCCACTGAAACTTTATTTTGTTTCATTTCATGTCCCCCTTTTGGTCAAGAAGATTTTCTCAATCCCACGATGCTGGGTCCAGGTTCATCCCCGGGAGTCATGCCCTGCATTGCAAGGGAGATTTACACCCCTGGGAATCATGTTCCACATAGCAGGGAGGGCAGCAAGTTCACCTGCCAAATGGGCTTAGAGAGGGAGATTGGCCACATCTGGGCAACAAAGAGGTTCTCTGGGGGAGACTCTCAGGCACAATTATAAGTAGGCTTAGCCTCTCCTTTGCAGTAACAAGCTTCTCAAGGGCAAGTCCCAAGATAGAGGGCTCAGCACACCAAACCGCCAGTCTCTCATGTTTGTGAGAACATCGGCAACAATCCAGGTGAGGAAGCTCAGCACCTCTGCATTTTCTCCCAGCTCCTCAGGGAGGCCCTGCATATACATTTTTCTCTCTGTCCAAATTGCTTTGGGATGTATCGCTATTTCACACTAACCTATGCAAACCTACCTGTCTCACTTCCTATTAAGAGTCCCATGTAATTATAATTCATTCTTCTTGATGGCTGTAAAATATTCCATTATATGGCTGTATCATAATTTATTCAACCTTTCTTTTATTGATGTTTATTATCTTTGTTTGGGTTTATGTCAAATTGAATAATGCTGAAATAACCATCCCTGTACATGTATATTGACACACTGTAGTTATAATGTTATGAGATTGTCTCCCAAACACAGCATTGCTGTGTTGAAAATTATGTGCAAATTAATTTGAAAACTTACTATATTGTACTGCTAAATTACTTCCACAAAAGAAAACATCATATGTACACTAGCAAATTAAGATAACATTGTTTTCCCCATATCCCACCAGCAATAGATTTTGTTGCTCTTTTTAATTTGTGCCCACTGGATTGTATAAAATATTTCATTGTTTCCATAATTTTCATTTCTCTGACGAAAAGTGGGTTTGGGGATTGTGTTTATTGTCCATCTGTGTTTGCCCTTCTCTGACTTGCTGTGACTTTCTATTGCTGTTCATTAGCTTTTTCATATGAATTTGTAAGTATCTTTGTTTAATATTAATATTTTGTCTGTCATCTACATTAAAATGTGAATGTATTTATGTTTACAAATCTGTAATTTTAATTTAACTAATAGCTTTATATAATAAATATTTTTCATATAAAACTTTATAACTTTTTGTAGGGAGATATTGTTATTTTTATAGGCTTTATAGTTTCTGGATTTTTTTGTCTTAATGATGAAGATCTTCCTATCTCCTTTATTAAATAGTAACCTATATTTTCTTCTACTTTTTTTTTACTTTTATGTCCTCTATTCATCTACTATAATAGTGTGAGCACTATTGGAAAAAAATACCACCTTGTTATTACCAAAGTTTCATGTAAATTATGGTCTGTGTCTGGATTTTTCATTAGATTCCACTGATTCCTTTTTCTATATCAACAACCTATTTTTTTATATTACAGAATATTTATGGTGTGCTTAATATTTATTGAGGTAAAACACTTTTCACTAGTCTTGTTTTTGTTTTTATTGTTTATTTTCAGACATTATTTTTTCTTATCAATTTCACATGCTTTTGTCAAGTTCCAAAAACAATTATGAACTTTAACCCCTATAAACATTTTAACTAGACTTGAATACGTTTATTAATATTTATGAATATTGGGAAAATGGACATTTTCATTCTATTAATATTTCCCATCTGAAAACATGGCATATTATTTCCATTTACTTCTGATTTTTTATGTTCTTCACATTTGTCCATTTTCTGTATCTTTCTTATTAAATTTACTCCTAAATATTATATTCTTTTATTATATGGTTGTTAAGGTAATATTTTCCCCATTTTCTTTTTTGGGTGTTTATTGCAAACATAGAGAAAAACGCAGTAGTATTTTAACAGTGTTGAGACACATCCAGCATGAATTTTTGGTAAAAACCTGGTGATAATGTAGAGAATAGACTTTAGGGGAACATGAATGGGACAGGGAGGACCGTTAGGCAGCATCAAGGCATGGATGTTGAGGTAGAGAAGATGGAGAATGGAAGAATGGATGGATTTCAGATAAAATTGTTAGAGATTAGGTATTGACATAGGCAGTGGGGGCATTTAGTTTAATTCCTGGAATTTGGACTGTTTCCTGAAAGGGCAGATATAAGAAAATGAACAAGTTAAAAAATAAATCCATAATAAATCTTAGTCCTTGATTACGCTTCTAACTCAATTATTTTCTATCTCAAAGTTTTGACAATCCTATAACCACTTGGATGAACAGTAACATTATAGGCCACAACATTTTAGGAAATAAATTTAAATTAAAGCTTAATAAATTTAAAAATAATTATCATAAAACAATGTTTTAACATTAAAAAGAATAATGCTTATTTCATATATGTGGTAGATACACTATTGTTTTCAAGGCTTCATCATGTTATGTATGTGACTCAGTGGTGGATAGTGACCAAGTGGAAAAATTTTACACTCAGTAGGATTCTATTAAGTAAAAACATTCTAGTTTTCAATGTATTATATCATTGATATCTATATTCATCTCAAATACAGGCCCAGAAATTATGAAACAGTAACTAATATTTCTCATTGAAGACCATTTTCAGAGATCCATAAGATATAAAATTAATGAATGTATCATACTGTAAAGTTTGACTGTTGAATATTTCAACTGGGAAAACTACAGTGATTGGATTACTAACCCATTCTGGTTGCTTTGGGTGCCAGAAATTTTCTTCTTTTAGATGAGAAATAATAAGTTCAATAATCTGTCATCAAGTTCTATTTCCAATTAGCAAAAAAGAGTATCAAGGGGAAAGTTAAACTTTATAAAAAAGTCATTGATACCACTGTTTGGTTTCAATAGAAATCTTGATATTTCATCCTCAGTTTAAAAATCAAAATATTTTCCCCTTAATTTTTAGGGTCAGATTGATCAATATAGTAAGTATATTACTGAAATATGTCATTTGAGTGGGCCACTTGAAATCAATAGAAACTATTTTACGTATTATCAGTGTAAAAAAGAAATGTTTTTAATTTTATTAATTCAAAAACCAAAGGAGCATAGTTTCCCCCAAGAGCATGTGAACCTGAGTAAAAGCTATCTTTGACTTGCTGCCCATTTCTTCACATGGCATAATGAAACAGTGGACGCACAGTGGCTATTATTTTCTCCAATTCAATATTTTAACAGTTTTAGAGAAATAGCACTCTAGCCACTGCCTATATATGAATACTTAAGTTCATATTATTGAAAGGTAACAAAGGAATTCAGTTGCTCGTTTGCACTAGCCACATTTCAAGTGTGCAATAGCCACATGTTGCTGGAGGCTACTGTATTTGGCAGAGCAGATAGAGAACATATCCATCACTGTAGAAAGTTCCATTGGACTGTTTTAGAGCAATGAATCAAAGAATATTATTGACAACCATCTATTCTTTATAAATGAAAAATGTTTGGATTGACTTTCACAGGCAACCTCTTTGTCTGTGTCACATGTTTTTTGGCACACAAAGCTAATACTCTTTCACCATGCTCCAAAGCTGCCTTCTCCAGTCACCTCACAAAATAATCAATTACTGAAAGAAACAAAAAACAAAAACCTCTCTTCTGCATCTCCACGAGTTTGGAGAAAAATAGAACAAATATCACTGGGCATTTCTGTTTCCTACATCCTGTGCTGAAAGCTGATAACTCACACATTAGTCATTCTATTGAAATATAATTAGAAGAATCTGGCATGTGTGCACATGTGCACACACACACACACACGATCTAATTTCTTTTTCTATATATGCCTATGATATTATTAGCATCCAACAGTGTCATTTTATAGAGAAATTCTGCCAACAGCTTGTTATTTTTTATTCTGGCATAATATTTATCATTAATTTGCAGTCAGTTTGTAACTTCTCAACAATAGTGAAAAGACCATTTGCATTTGTTTTTATTCTGAGGAATGCAATTTTGGATGCTGTTTCTGTAGTTCATGTTCTTATCTTTCGTCAGTGACAGAAATTATCAACTTAATACTAGAAAGCATTTTTTCACTTCTGTAAAGTCTTACATTTATTTGAAAATTATGAGAAAAGTAAAATGACTTCATGTTGCTATTTGATAGGTTTTATTAAAAGATAACTCATTGTGGACTAAGAGAAAGTTGTTCAATGGTTGGACAGAATCCAATTTATAAATAATTGTAAGTTCTACAATTCTACTTTTCTGTGGCTGATTTTGGGAAATCATTATTCTTAAAGATTCCATTTTCTAGCAATACAAATTCATATTCCCTCTTGAGTCCCACTGATGATTTCCATTTACAAGGTTATCCAGAAGAGGTAGTGTTTGTGTTCTATTCTCCATCATTATTTTGTGCCTCAGTGAACAATATTTGGAGCCATTGATCCATTTTTGTCAAGAGGATGTACAGCAAATTGAAATACTTAAAACAAAAGTGCAACTTATATATAAAGTCCTATAATGTAAACACACACAGTATATAGGATATAAATAGTAAATTGAATATATATGGTATAAATAGATGCACTTGTACCATGTGAAATTATATTAGTTGTGATAAATTGCACTCTTAAATGTGCATTTTTTAAAAAGCAAAGTTATTATGTAAAACAGAATTTCTGTAAAAATAGCAATTCATCTCAGATTTCAATTTTTAAAATATATGTTTAAACTATTTTTCCAAGAATCCACTACCATCATGTAGCTCATTTGCCCAGAGGACTTGGAAAATATTAGTGTCATCAAACAGGCCACCTCTGTTTGAAATATATGTATAGTTTTTCAGGCAGTATTTTTAATTTTTTAATTGTTGCTCCTCAGGAAGTTATACCTAGGGCATCAAGTCCAAGGAGCCAAAGATTCAGACAGTGTCTGCATTTGGAGTGGGGGTGGGAGGGCTAGAATATATTCAACAACATCCTTTTCTAGGATTGAGGTGGTAGATGTCTCAGGAGTGAGACAAAGTTAAATAAACTTTAACAAAGTCCACTCCCTTCAGAGATGGAGACAGAGGGACAGAATTGGATCCATGCGTGTGGCCCTCGGAAAGTGTGAGGGCACGTCACAGGCAACATGCTGTCAGGGCGGGGCAGTCGATGCTAATTCCTAGAGATGTCCAGTCATTCCCAAGGCCCAGTGAATATTTCAGGACCTTGGAGAGCTCACGGCCAGGCAGCTGTGGGCAGTAACACCACGGTGGGCGGACCTTACACCACCAAAAGACACAAATAAATGCAGATCGGCAATTTGTGACTTGCATACATTAATTAAAGAGAATTAATTGCAAACTAGACACACAAATACCATATACAGTAATTCCTCATTCTCTTGGCATTGTCAAAGAGGAAATGTTAAGTCTTACAAGTAACAAATCCCTTTAAAAATGTGTTTCATTTTTAAATCTCTCTGAAGTTCATTCTATATCACCCTGACTTTCTAAAATAGAATATACTGAATATAATTTTGTTTTAATTTTTTTAATGACACCATGCAAGGAACATCAATGATTTTGCTGTGCTCTATAAAATGGATGCCTCTAGAGACTATCGAAGTATGTGAGGCTTCTTTCCTTGCCATCAAATGGCCTCAAGCTGTTCTGTTTCTGCTTTCAAGTTTTCCTGGCTGCTCCCTTGTGGCCAGGCTGCCTTCAGTTGAGAATTCTCATCAGAGTGCTTGCTTTTAGTAGCCTTCCCACCCTTCTTTCTTTCTCTTTCCTTCTCTTGCCCCATCTCTTCTAAATTAATGTTTCTAATTTGTTTGAGTCTGGAAAACAAGTATATTCATGTATACAATAGTATTAAATGTGCTGTAACTCTCCTTAAGGCACTGAGTGATGCCTGGAGGATTTTCCATGGAGTAAAGTAGCAGGTTTAGGGCACTGGCTCTGTGGCAGCTTCTCCTGGTTCTTGGCTTTTTTTCTCTTTTTCTTTCTTCATTCTTAGCTTTGTTCCAGAGGACTGAGGACACTCAACACTTGTTTTCTGATTATGTGCCATAGTATTGTAGTTTAGGGAAAGCAAAGGTTATTGTTTATTATAAAATCTGAGATAAAACATGAGAAATCTGCACTAAGAGGAAAAGCACATGCTTTTAATAGCATGAATTCTGCAGTCGTCAATTTTTTTTTTTTTTTTTGCATTTGTTTCCTGATATTGATGTCAGGTACATTTTACTTAGGAATGCTAAGTGAGGAAAATCTTGTAAGGTAATACTCTCTTGTTCCTTGTGTTCTTATTCACAACATACAGTATTTTCTGGCTTTGAGGAAGCTTCGCAGCAAGTTGTAAGTGATGTATGGAACGACAAGTCTTTCCTACTGCATAAAAAGATAAATAGCACTGAGCAATGACTGCTGCGATGCACTGTTTCTTGTAATATTTAGTTTATACAAAGCTTTGGAATCCCAGCAGGCCCTGAACCTCCTACACAGTGAAACAAAACCCAAATCAAAATGCATTTAATGTGCTCATTTCTTTTTTTCTTTCTTCTCAATACATTTCCAATTGAGCAATCAGTCCCTTGCCCCAGGGCCCATTGCCAGCCTATAGCCCCAGGTATGCCACAAGCAGGGATCAAGATTGAATCAGAAAGGGGAGAAGAAATTGCAGTCTCCCTCTGGTCTCTCTCACACAAACCCTACAGCCAGTAAGGAAAATGTACCTACAAAGAAACTGTGTATGTGTGTGTGTGAGCATGTGTGAGTGTGTAAACTGTACTAGGACACAGAAGGCCTAATCCTGCCTTACCACACATTTGAACCCAGCCCATCTTTAGCACTTTAACCCTTATTTCAGCTTCAGAGAAACAAAGACATATTTATATGTTCAATAACTAATAAAAGCTATTCCTATGAACACTCCACTCACATAATAGCTTTTGGTTTGCAAACAAATACTTCAAAAGTTCAGTGTTTGTTTTGGCACTGTTCCTGCCAACCAGTTAAGTGCTAGCAGATAGATGATTATCTGGGTTATAACCTAAGAATTCTATTGGAGTCAACTTAAAAACTAGATTAATAATTTTCTTTCACGTAGTTATGCCTCCCATTAAAATCCAGGTATCTGAATTTAAACTCCTGAATACAGTAATTAATAAATCACACTGTCCATATATATAATGGAGGATTTGAACATGATTTTAAAAGTTGAAAAATTATAGGCTTTTTTTTTTTGCTAAATTTATGTTTTTTTCATACACTCATGTCATCTTATAATAATGTTTCTCCTTTTTCTCCATTGTATTAAGTCCCCTAAAGTTTCAGGTTTGACCACTACCAAAATACAAGTTAAAACACCTTTTCTAATCTCCATCTTTAGTATAATGTCTTTAGAGGCTGCCTCATAATTCCAGGGAAAACTTCAGGTGGACATTCTGACATCTCAAATCAACTTACTGAATCATCAGTCTTCTGGTAGCTTTCCCTTTTGTATCCAGAATCACTTAAATTAAATTTGAATTTAAAGTATTGTGACTACAATACCTTTGCTCTCTCTCATGCCAATTGTTACTGTTTTTTCTGATGAGAATATTTTCCCAACTCACTGTCCCTCATTATTTAACTTTATATTCAACTTCGTATCTGCTTTGCTTTGAATGTCTACCTGCTAAACATCTCTAAGTAAAACTATATACTTAGGTCGTGCCCTAAATAGTATTTTCTCAGTTTCAAAAAAGTTTAGTTGATGCAACAGAAATACTGACCCAAATTTAATTCTTTATAGCCCCACAACCCTAACACAGTTTTTTTAAAATATATATTCTTTTAAAAATCTTGTTAAAATTATTATATTTAACTGAACATTAGTGTAATAATAGAGAACATATCATTTTGAATTTCCATTTTGCATTGAGTTTTGTGTCAATAAGTGTGTGTGATTCACAATTCCTATAATTCAGAAGTTAACTGACAACTCCTTGCCCTTGAGCCCTAGATAAAAATTGGCAAATATCCTCAATCCCCTTGCCTGAAAGTACGAAACTTTCCTCAGGGATCCCTAACTCATGATACTTTCTGCCACCTAGATCCTGAATCCTCATAAGCTATCTCTGCCCTGAACCATATGGTTGATGATGATGATGACTGAGGATAACAGATATGTATATAGGGCTGACTTTGTGCCAGATACTGTTCTAAGTGCCTTACATACGTAGGTTGAATGAAGAACCCCAGAAAAAAACACATTCTTAGTCTTAATCTATGCCTGTGTGTGAACCCACTGTCAATAGGACTTTTTGGAGATGTTATTTTCAGTAAGATATGGCCCAACTGAATAAGGTTGGATTTCAATCCTGTTACTGGAAGCTTTCTGAAGAGAAAACCACACGTAGGAGCAGAAGCTAGAAGTCAACAGAACCCTGAAGAGAAAGGTGTGAACACCATGTGAGAGGAAAGCCAAGGAACGCCTAGGATTCCCAGCCTGACAGAACACTACCAACTCCAGGAGGAAGCAGCCTTCCAGCATCAGAAACCATGAGACAATAAATTCCCTCCTGTATTTTAAGGCAACCCATTGTGTTACAGCAGCTGGGAAACTAAGACAGGTTTTAGTACTGGAAAATGGAGTGCTGCTGCTACAGATTTCATGGGTGTGGAAAGGGCAGTCTGTCCCTGGGCTTGGATAGGGAAGTCCTTGTGACCCAGCACTGGGAGGTGGCAGGCCTTGCACTCTGATTTTCAGGGAGAGTGTCATCAGCCCAAAGGCCAAAGATAGTGGTTCTGTACCCCTGCATTAGCAGAGAGCCTGGCCACCATTCTGATGCATAGAGAGAGTGGATTTACATCCCAGTGTTACAAGAAGGCATGGCCACTGCCCAAGTGCTTGGAATGAATGGGTGGGGCTGTCACTCCAGCTGGCCTGGAGGATAAAGCATCAATCCAGAGCTGATTCTCTGACATTGAAATCACATGGAGTTTGCCCTGCCTGGTATTAGACTTTCTTGGGAACTGTGACCCCTGTTTTCCTTCCAATTTCCCCTCTCTAGAATGGGAATGTCTAGCCTATGCCTGCCCCAACATTGTATTTTGGAAGCAATAACTTGTTTTCTAGGTCTCACAGGTCCATCAGACAGAGAAGAATTTTGCTCCAGGATGGACCACACCCAAAACTGATTTTGATGAGACTTTGTACTTTGCTTTGTTACTGAAATGGCTTAAGGCTTTTGGAATGTTGTGACAGAATGAATGTATTTTGCGTATGGGAAGAACATGTCATTTTTGAGTCCAAGGAGAAGACTATCATAGGTTGAATTAAGTACCCCAGAAAACACACACACACACACATACACACACACACACACTTAATTTTAATCCATGCCTGTGGTGTGAACCCATTGTAAATAGGAACTTTGACGATGTTTTTAGCTTAGATATGGTTCAACTGGGTGAAAGTGGACTTTAGTCTTATTACTGGAAGCTTTATGAAGGAAAGCCACAAGGAGGAAAAGGAGCTGGAGGATAACAGAACCCTGAAAAGAAAGGACTGGACAACCCCACGAGATAGGAAAGCAAAGGAACAAAAGGATTGCCAGATCACAAGACACTGTTGACCCCAGGAGGAAGCAGCCTTCCAGACTCTTAAACTGTAAGAAAATAAATTCCCTCCTGTTGCTTAAGCCAGTCTATTGTATAGTATTTGTCATAGAAGCCATAGAACTAAGACACATATATTAACTCATTAATCCTCACAGCAAGCTTTTGGAAGTAGATACTATTGCTATCCAATTTTACAGATATGGAAACAGAAGCACAAAGAGGCTTAGGAAATTGCCTAAGTCTATACCGGTATTAAGCCTGAAGTAGATTCATACTCTTGTCTTGGCCACTCTTCATTAAACCAACCAGGGAATTCCTTTGACATTCTCCTGAGGAATTTACCTAGACAAATCACCATGGAACAATACAGACTGTCTGACAGGAAGACAAAAAAAGGTTAACACTATACACCGTTAGCAAACAATCTAAAAATACGTGTTAGATGTTTGCGTTCTCTGAAACCGCTGCTTGGCAATCCCATTCCCCACAGGCATTTTTCTTTGTCATACCCACCCTCCCCCATGAGACTCCCATCTCTATCAATTCTCTGTAGAATCTGAGTCCCCTTGAAAACATCTGGCTGTCTTCCCTCTATTGTAAAGAACATTTAGGTTTTCTCATCCCTTGCTTCTCAACCAGTCTTCAAAACCATAAGGTATTCAGCTGCAGTCTGCTTTCCCCAGAATCCATTCCACATCCTCAGAAAGCATTAATGTTATAAAGTTATGAAACATTTTTTTCTATTAGAATTTGCTGTATGTTGTTACATAGCCTTTATAATTACATTAATGGCTCATTCAATTATCTCCTGCTGATGTTCCATAATTAATAAACCATTTTTTTATTGCTGAATATTTTGGTTGTTTTTACTTTTTCTATTGTTTATTTGTTTCTGTTATATCTTATATAAAATATCACAACAACATTTTTATGCATTTGGCTTTTGCTTCTGTTGAATTATTACTGGGTCAAAGGATATGAATATCTTTATGTTGCATATTTTCTAAATAGGTTGCATCAATTAACAGAGCTCTTGGTTGTGTATAAGTTTAAAAGGCACACCAAAACATTATTAACCTTAGTACTATTTTCTTACTGTATGGAAGGTTGAAATATTTCCCTTATGTACTTATTTTCTATTTGTATTTCCTCTAGTGAGAATTCTTTGTCCATACATTTTGCTCATTGCTTATAGGGTGACTTTTTTCTTTGCTATTATTATTATTATATTATTATTATTATTATTAAGTATGATTTGCACACAAAGACCACTATCCTTTTGTCTGCCACACTTGATGGAATTTTTTTTTTAAACTTAAGTTTTACTATTTTTCACTTTTAGTGAAATTTTCAATACAAGTGTATTTAAAATATACTTTGAATCTGTCAGTCTTCTCCTATGTGATTGTTCTATTTGCTTCAAAGCTGAGAAATCCATCACTTCCAGAGATCAGGTAAGAGTTTTATTTTCCCCTTTAAAATAATTGTTTTATGTTTAACACCTTCATAGCCTTGGAATATATTTTGGAGATTGTAATTGATATTTGATGTCCAAATCATTTTTTGTTTTTTCAAATTCTCAAAATCACCCCTTTGTCAAGGGCAAATTTATGTTCATGATAGGAGTAATGTGAGGAGTTTGGTGCAGGGAAGAGTTTGAAGATTCTGATTTTTTGGAAGGATGGAACCCAAGGAGTGGTGAATAGGGAATTAAAATAGGGAATCAACAGAAAATTCAGTTATAAATACACAAGTGTATGAATTCATATAGTGACATAATATACAGCCATTATTTCTACTATTACTACTAGCTGACATTTATTGAATGCTTATTTTGTGCCAGATCCTGTGTTAAGTATTTTTTAGAAAATCATTCATAAGCTTTTCCTTTAAGGAGTAAAAGTTCGGGAGTCCTAAGCTGCAAATAAAAGTCTCAAAACCTTACCTGTGTCCAAGGAACCCCCAAATCTGGCCATACCTATCTTCTTAAGATAGCTTCTACTAGTTCTCCTCTTACTCTCCAAATTATATGTCTAGTCACAGTTCCTCTGGTTCTGTTTGTTCATAAAATTCCCCTCTAACTGGACCCTGTTCTTTTTTCTCTCTCTGAATCCCACCTATCCAAGTCCAGCTCATGCACTCCATTCCCTTGAGTTTTAAATCTTTCTTATACCCCCACACAACCCACACTGAATTTCTCTATCCTAAAGAATTTTAGGGACACTTCTCTTTTAATGCACAGAATAATGTCTCGTGTTGCAAATCTGTTCAAATAGATTACATATTTTTATATATTTAACACTTTCACAGGGCAGACAATGAGACAGGCAGCATTGTAAGAATTTTCAAATGTTACCTCATTTAATTCTCACATCATGCTGTAAGGCAGATATAATTATTATCTGAATATCATAGATGTTGAAAGTGAGATGCAGGGAGGTTAGGCATCTTGCCTAAGGTCACACAGTAAGGGACAGAGTGGGATATGAGAACCAGGCAGTCCGGCCCCAGACAAGGTTATGGTCACTGTGCTCTGGGACCTCCCAGACTGAGCTGTGCACTCTCTAATACTTTTTCTCTGGTAGAAGAGAAGGAAGGGAGTAGCCACAGTGCTCCTGCCCGTAGAACACACTCAAAAATTGTTCTTATATGTAAACATATCTGTAATATGTGCCTAGGTAGAGCAAAGGCATGAATCAATTTATGTAATAGGTGTGTTCCTAAAAGTTACCTTATAAACCAAACTATTTTATCTCAAATATTTGATGGCACTGGTAAAGCACATTATCAAAGGCTCCCTACTCAAAATATATTTTTTCATAATGAAAAATTTACGCCCAACACTATGGGAAGATTCCTCCTGTAATAGAAATCATTTCATATTATACACATCCTAAGATTATAGTGTTTTATAAATAGTTTATTAGAGTATTTTTAAAAATACAATTATACTAGGGAATAGAACTGGAAAAGTTTATACAATATCAAGATAGCAGCAAACAATCAATAGGCTGAAATTTGCCTTTTCTTTTTTAATCACCCCTCTGAGGCATAAATAATTTGGCAAGGCTACTGAGATACCTTGTGTGGTACTTACTCTGGGGCAGTGGTTTTTACTTCTGTTATGTGGTAGTGGGGGCTGGGGGTTGCTGATGAACTCTTCTGGAATCTGATAAAAACTCTGAACTCACTGACTCATATGCACATACCAAAAGCAGTATCTACATGCTAAAAAGGGACTGTAAAATCCCTGGCAACATCCCAGTGAAGAATGTCTAGAAAGGAAGGGGAAAAATTACATGAAGCAATATCAATTCAAAAGGTTCTGGGAATATAGAAAGAAAAAAAATAATATATATTATGGGCCAACTACTGTGCTTGGGGCTTTCTCATTTAAACTTTACAACAACCCTGTGAAGTGGGCAATATGATTCATTTTACACTTGTGAACCTGGAACTTAAAGAAACTCGGTGATGCCCTCAAGGTCAGACAGCTCAACCTGGTGCTACAGTGGGTGGAAGCTTGTCATTAACTGTAACAAAAGTACTACCCTAATACAAATTGTTAATAATAGGGAAAAATGAGTGTGTGAGGGGGGAGTATATGGGAAGCCTTTATTTTCTGCATGGCTTTCTATAAACCTACTACTTTTCTAATAAAAAAACACATTATAAATAAAAGACCCAAGGATTGTGTGTGGGGATTGAGTAGGGAGTGCCAAAACTCAGTTCTCCCACCAAAACAACTATTAAACAGAGAGGAACTGTCTGAAACAGCTGTTACAAAACTCCAGAGGCCAGAAGAACACTATATAGCATCCATGAAAGAGCAGAAGGAAGAGGCTGATAAATTACAGTAAAGAGCAGTAAGTTGCTCTCTCCATGCAGCAGCTACCAGCACCCATCCTGCACTCTCATGCCAGACTATCGTGGGGTCCAGTCCTGGCTAGCTCACTGGTTACAGAAAGGAACATAAAAATCCTCTTTCCCAAGAACAGGGTTGATCACTGCTGATCACTGATCATGGCTTTTGATTAGTGAATTTGGATGGCCAAAGGCTGGCTTCCAGGACAGCCATTGTTTCAGCCTGCCCAGATGGAAGTGGCAGCAGCCATTGTTTCAACCACCATCGAGAAAGGTAGCAGGAGACATTGTTTTAACCCCCCACAGGGTGGAGACAGTGGGACTTAAAGATGTTGCACTTCCTCAGGGCTGCAGAGGACAGTAAGTTGAAGGGCTGCATTTCCTGGGCAGAACAGGAAAGCTCAGCTTTGTGGAGTTGTTTTAGAAGCTCTTGGAACCCTTCTGGCTATCCTCCCCAGGGTACTTTGAAGAAAGTGTGTGCCCCACTCATGAGTTCCTGGCCCTGTTTTGGATGGGAAAGACTGACGTGGGAGAGTCCTCTCCATCATGTCCATTCTCCCAGAATGTGCCCACAAGGCAAAAGCAGTGTGAGACAATGAAACCATAGATGTGGACAGTTTGAGGCAAAGGCCTGATGGTTTTAAACACTCAGGAGAGGGAGGTCTGTCTCCTGGAAAGCAGAGGGGACAACCAAGCTCCTATAAACAGTGGAACTCCAAAACAACTAACAAGGAAAAGCCTAGGACAAGACAGAGGTACAGACAGGAAAAACCCTGCACACTGCATTCACCTTGGGCAGACCTTCCTACAGAAAGGCTGAAGTGCAAGAAAATCACTGTCTTCTCCCAGCTGTTACAAAATTAAGAAATAAGCATCTCAGGGAATAAATCCTAGAGTTAACATTTAAAAATATTAAAATGTACAGTGTGCAACAAAAGAGCACAAGGCAAATAAGGAAACAGGAAATGATGGGACATCCAAAGGAAAAAGACAAAAATCCAGAAAACACCAATGAAGAAAATGAGAATGTAGACATACATAAAAAAACCTTTAAAAAAAAGATCTTAAAAATGCTCAAGGAGGTGAAGGAAAATACAGAGAAAGAACTAAAGGATACCAGGAAAACAATGAATGAGCAATATGAGGGTCTTAGTAAAGAGACAAAAATTTTAAAAAGGAACCAAACAGAACTACTGGAGTTGAAGTCTACAATAACTGAAATACAAATTGCCCAGTAGGGTTTCAAGAGCATTTTGGAGCTGGCAGAAGAAAGAATCAGTGAACTTGAAGACAAGATACTTGAAATGAATCAGAATGAGGAGCAGAAAGAAAAAGAAACATTAAAAGTGAAAATAGCCTAACACACCCCTGGGACACCATCAAATGCACCAATATATGTATTATAGAAGTCCCAGAGGGAGAAGAAAGAGAGAAAAGAGCAGAAGGAATATTCAAAGAAATACTGACAGAGAGCTTCCCAGACTTAACAAATGATGTGAATATGCACATCCAAGAAGCCCAGAGAACACCAAACATAGTAACAATGAAGAAAAATACACCCTGTCATATATTGATCATATTATTGAATGCAAGGGACAAGGAGGAGTTCAGAAATCCGCAAGAGAAAAGCAACAAGTTATGTACAAGGTAATCCCAATTAGATTAAGTGTCAATTTCTCATCAGAAACCATGGAGGCAAGAAGGGAATGAGTTGAAATGCTTAAAGTGCTGAAAGAAACCAACTGTCAGCCAAGAATTTTATATCTGGTGAGATTTTCTTTCAAAAATGAGGGAGATCAATCCCCAGCTATTATTAAAGAAGGTCTCTTCCCTGAGGGAGAGTTCTCAGGGAGTGTAGAATAAAAAGTGAAGTCATCCAGTGACAAACTCCCAACAACTCACTTCTCATCTACTGATCTTAGAATTTGGAACTAAGATAGTTATCATGGGATTCATAGAAACATGTTTATTTGAATTGAAAAAAAAAGTTAGTTACAATGTTGACTTTGAGCAAAGACTTGACCAGAGATGCTTCACAAAATAATATACACTAATGGCCAATAAGCACATGAAAATGTGTAATATTATTAGGCATCAGAGAAATACAGATTTAAACCAAAATGAGATAACATTTCACAATCATTGGAATTACTAAAATTAAAAAGACTGATGGTACCAAGTGTAGGCAAGGGTGTAGAGTAAACTAGAATTCTCATATATTGCTGGGTGGAGAGTAAAATGGTGCAACCCCTTTGAAAAACAGTTTGGCTGTGGTTTATAAGGTAAATATACTACTATATTACCTAACAATCCCAGGATTATGTGATTGTGGATTATATGAAACAGGTCCACACACACACAGAAACAAAACAAAACAAACCAAAAACATTTATGTGAATAGTCATAGCAGTTTTTTTAGTAATTATCCATAAACGAAACAATCTAAATGTCTATCAACAGGTAAATGGATGAACTGTGGTATATTCATAGAACGGGATACTACTCAGAATAAAAAAAAAACCAAAAAAAAAAAAATAAATAAAACTACTGATACATCCAATCTCAAAAATGTGCTACATAAAAGCAGTCAGCCAAAAAAGTATACATAACATTTGAAAACAGACAAAACTTAACTACAGTGTGAGAAACCAGAGCAGTGGTTACCTGGGATTGGGGGTGGAAGGGAATTGACTGCGAAGGCACAGAGGGAGCTTTCTGTGGTGATGGGAATGTTGACTGTGATGGTTACACAGGTACATACATTTGTAAAAACTCATCTGAACTGCAAGCTAAACGTGTGTTTTATTATATGTAATTTGTAACTTAATACATTTGATTTTAAAACACTTAAAAAAATGAGGGAGAGATTAAGACATTCTCAGATAAACAAAAGCTGAGGGAGTTTATCACCACTAGACCTGCCCTCAAGCAATACTAAAGAGAGTTCTTCTTCCTGAAAGGAAAGGGCACTGGACAGTCATTCAAAACAGACACTGGGCAGTCATTCAAAAAGGCATAAAGAAATAAAGTCATGAAAAACAGCAGACGTCTAGGGGAGACAGTGGAGTAGGGAGGGACTCAGTCCTTCCACCAAAGCAATTATTAAACAGAGAGGAACTGTCTGAAACAACTATTTTGAAACCCCAGAGGCCAGAAGAAAACTGCACAGCATCCAGGGAAGAACAGAAGAGAGAGACTGAGAAACCACAGTAAAGAACTCTAAATTGCTCTCTCCATGCAGTGGCCACTGGTGTCCATCCACTACCATCACAGCAGACCACCATGGGAACCAGTTCCTGGCTAACCTTCTGGTGTCAGAAAAGGACATAAAAGTCCTCTTCGCCAAGAACAGGGTTGGGTACAGCCAATTGCTGATCAATGATTTTGATTAGCTAATTCGGATTGCTGGGTTCCAGCTCTTAATCTCTCCCTCATTTTTTTTAAGTGTTTTGAAATCAAATGTATTAAGTTACAAACTACATATAATAAAACACACGTTTAGTTTACCACAAAGGCAGCAATAGCCATTGTTTCAACCCTTCCTGGGCAAGGGAGGAGGTGGTGAGATTTAAAGGTGCAGCTCTTCCTCAGAGCTGTGAGGGACAGTTAGCTGAAGGGCTGCATTTGCTGGCCAGGACAGGAAAGATGAGCTTTAGGGAGCCAGTGGTGATTTGGGTGCTCCCTCTACCTGGTCCCTTCTCCAGGGTATTTTGGAGCAGTTCTGCTCCCCCTTTTTGTGTCACTGGTCCTATATTGGCTGGGAAAGATCAAACTGGGAAAGTGCTCTCCTGGGTGACCCTCCTCCCACAATTTGCTCTCCAGGCAAAGACAGTGTGAGACAACAAAAGGAGTGTAAAAATCTGTAGAGGCAGGTGGTTTGGGACAAAGGCCTGCTGGCTTCAAATACCTGGAAGAGGGAGCTCTGTCTTCTGGGAAGCAGAGAGGACAACAAAGCCCCTGTAAGCAGGAGAATCCCAGAACAACTAACAAGGAAAAGCCCAGGATTAGAGAGAGGCCCAGAAAGTCAGGGAAAGCCCTGCACAGTGCCTTCACCTTCAACAGATGTTCCTGATAGGAGGAATGAAACTCAAGAAAAATCTCTATCTTATCACTTGTTAGTTACAAATCCAAGAAACATATATCTCAGGAATAAATCCTAGAGTTAACATTTTAAAATATTAAAAGGTACAGTGTGCAACATGAGTGCAAGGCAAAGAAAGAAAGAGGAAATGATGGCCTATCCAAAGAAAGAGGATAAAAATACATAAAATACCAATGAAGATGATGAAATTATGGACATACGAAAGAAAGCCTTTAAAAAATTATCTTAAAAGTGTTCAAGAATGTGAAGGAAAATACAGAGACAGCACTAAAGGATATCAGGAAAACAACAAATGAGAAATATGAGAGTCTTAGTGAAGAGATAAAAATTTAAAAAAGGAACCAAACAGAACTACTGGAGTTGAAGACCACAATAACTAAAATACAAAATACCCAGGAGGGTTTCAAGAGCATATTAGAGCTGGCAGAAGGCAGAATCGGTGAACTTGAAGACAAGACACTTGAAATGAGTCAGGGTTAGAAGGAGAAAGGAAAAGGAAATATTAAGAGAGAAAATAGCCTAAGGCACCTCTCCCCTGGGACACTATCAAGCACAACAGTATATGCATTATTGGAATCCCAGAAGGAGAAAGAAAGAAAGGGGCAGAAGGAATCATCAAAGAAATAATGACAGAGAACATCCCACACTCAGCAAAATACATGAATATGCACATCCAAGAAGCTCAGAGGACACCAAAAAGGATAACGATGAAGAAAAATACACCCTGTCATATATTGATCACACCATGAAATGTAAAAGACAAGGAGAGAGTTCTAAAGGCTTCAAGGGAAAAGCATTGTATTATATACAAGGGAATCCCAATAAGACTGAGTGATGATTTCTCATCAGAAACCATGGAGGTAAGAAGGCAATGGGTTGAAATACTTAAAATGCTAAAAGAAAACAATTGCCAGCCAAGAATTTTATATCCAGCAAGACTCTATTTCAAAAATGAGGGAGAGATTAAGACATTCTCAGATGAACAAAAGCTGAGGGACTTCATCACTAGACCTGCCCTACAAGCATTGCAAAAAGAAGTTCTTCTGCTTGAAAGAAAAGGACACCAGACAGTGGTTCAAAGCAGCATAAAGAAATAAAGACCCACAGTGAAGGTAACCCTTTAGGAAATTATAAATGCCAGTATTATTCTATTGCATTATTTGGTATGGAACTCCACTTTTCCTTCTTACAGGTGCTAAAATGGAAATGCATAAAAAGTAATGATAAATCTTGGTTTTTGGACATATAATGTACAAAGATATAAGGGGTAACAAGTACAAAAAATGGTGGGGTTTTAGGAAATGTATATGTGCATGCTGTTTAAGTTAAGCTGGTATCAAACCAAATATAATTGTTATATATTTAGGATGTTAAATTTTAACCCCATGGTAACCATGAAGTGACCAGATGAAAAATATATCCAGATAGAAATGAGGATGTACTTAATATGGTACAACACAAAAAAATCAAATAAATTTAAAAGCAAGGTCTAATGGAAGTGAGGGCTAAAAATGTTATACAATTTACAAAGGTTAAATAGCAAAATGGCAGAAGAAAAGCCTGTACTATTAGTAGTGACTGTAAATGGAAATGGATTAAACTCTCCAGTCAAAATACAGATACTGGCAGAATGGATAAAAAAACATAATCTCACTATGTGCTATCTGTAAGAGACTCACCCTAAAGTCAAAGATACAAGTAGGTTGAAAGTGAAAGGGTGGAAAATTATACCATGCAAGTAGTATTCAAAAGAGACCTGGTTGGCTATATTATTATAGGATAAATTCCACTTTAAGTCAAAAACAGTTACAAGGAACAGATTGTCATTACATACTGAAAAGGGGGACAATTCAACAAGAACATGTAACAGTTATAAATATATATGCACCTAACAACAGATGCCCAAAATATATGTAGCAAATACTGACAGAATTGAAGGGAGAAACTGATGGTTCTACATTAATAGTTGGAGACTTTAACACACCCCTCTCAGTAATGGATGGAGCATCTAGACAGATCAATAAGGAATTACAGGTCTTGAATGATAAACTAAAAAAACTAGATCTAACAGATCTGTATAGAACATTGCACCCAATGAAAACAGAATACACATTCTTGAGTGCAAGTGGGTTATTCTTCAGGATAGACCATATGTTGGGGTACAAAACAAGTCTAACTAATTTTTAAAACATTGAAATCATACAATGAACACTCTCTGACCACGACAGAATGAAGCTAGAAATCAATAACGGAGAAATGGAAAACTCACAAATACGTATAAATTAAACAATATACCCTTAAACAATCAATCAGTTAAAGAGGAAATCAGAAGCAAAATTAGGAAATATCTTGAGGTGAATAAAAATGAAACTACAACATATCAATACTTATGGGATGTGGCAAAGTCTGTGCTGAGAGGGAAATTTACAGCTCTAAATGCTTACATTAAAAAAAGAAGAAAGACTTCAAACCAGAGAAATAACCTCAAAGCTGGAAGAACTAGAAAGAACAGCAAACTAAACCTAAAGTGAGCAGAAGGAAAGAAATATAAATGATTAGAGCAGAGATAAATGAAATAGAAAACAGAAAAATAATAGAAAGAATCACGAAACCAAAAGTTGGTTCTTTGAAAAGATCAACAAAATCAACATTTAACCAGAATGACAAAGAAAGAGAGGACACAAATAATGAAACTCAGAAATGAAAAGGGGAATATTGCTACTGACCCTGTTGAAATTTAAAAAAAAATAGAAGCTATAAGAGGATACTATGAACATTCATATACCAATAAATTAGATAACCTAGACAAAATGGAGAAACTCTTAGAAACACACAAACAACGTACATTGACTCAAGATGAAATAAAATATCTCAAAAAACCAATTACTAAGAGACTGAATCAGTCATCAAAAACCTCCCAATAAAGAAAGCCCAGGACCAGATGACGTCAAAGGGAATTCTGCCAAATATTTCAAGAAGACATAATACCAATTCTGTTCAAACTCTTCCACAAAATTGAAGTGGAGGGAACACTCCTAACTCATTCTAGAAGGCCAACATCACCCTCATTTCAAAGCCAGGTAAAGATACCACAAGAAAGGAAAACTACAGACCAATATCCTTAATGAACAGAGATGCAAAAATCCCTCAACAAAAGTCTAGCAAACTAAATATAACAGCTTATTAAAAGAATTGTACACCATGATCAAGTGGGATTTATCCCTGGTATGCAAAGGTGATTCAACATAAGAAAATCAATTAATGTAATACACCACATTAATAGAATGAAGGAAAATAAAAACACATGATAATCTCAATTGATGCAGAAAAGGCATTTAACAAAACACAGCACTCTTTCTTGATAAAAACACTTAGAACAAAAAGAATAGAAGGAAACTTCCGTCACATGATAAAAGGCATATATGAAAAGCCCACAGCTAACATCCTCCTTAGTGGGGAAAGACTGAAAGCTTTCCCTCTAAGACCAGAAACAAGACTATGATGCCCACTGCCACCACTAATAATAGTGGTGGCAGTGGGCATCACAGTATTCAATATTGTATTGGAATTTCTTCACAGAGCAATTAGGCAAGAAAAAGAAATAAAAGCCATCCAAATTGGAAAGAAAGAAGTAAAACTTTCCCAATTTGCAGATGATATGATCCTATACACAGAAAATCCTGAAAAATCCACAACAAAGCTCCTAGAGCTAATAAATGAATTCAGCAAAGTGGCACAGTTTAAGGTCAACATCCCCAATCAGTAATGTTTCTATGCAGAAGCAACGAACAATCAGAATAGGAAATAAAAAAAATTCCATTCACAATATCAATTAAAGAATCAAATAACCAAGGGTGTAAAGGACTTATACACATACACCTGCAGATAACCCCATTTCTCTCCTTCATAGCACTTACTTATACACTTATTCACATGTATTTGTCAGAGTATTTGATTAATGACTTTCTCCCCAACTAAAATGCAAGTTGCATGAGGATAGCAGTATATCTTATTCGTCTCACCATTTGGCACACTGGATGAGCTAAAATCTATTTGTTATGTGAATGAATAAGAAAATGAATGCATTAACCAATCAGTTGGTATACAATTTGTTTTCTCCACCCTTGAGTATCCCTTCTCTGACTTTTTACTGTCTTCTTTGCCTCCTCACACCCAAGATTTAGACATTCTCAAGGTTTGCTTAGTCTTCCTCTTTTGTCTCTTCATAAGTTCTCCCTTAGAAATATCATCATTACCCATAGCTTTAACCATCACATCCATGTGATTGACTCTCCAGGTGTCAGGCTCCAGCTCTGTAGCTAACTCTTCTGAGCTCTAGACACACACACCCAGCCATCTGTTTAGCTCCAGCATGCAGCTCAAAGGTATCAAACAGAATTTGCCATCTTTTCCCTTTGATCTTTCTCCTTCTGACCTTTCACTTTTGTCATATAGAGACTAGCTACACAGTATCAAAATTTTAGCAACTTTTCAACCCCTCCTTTCTATAACTTCCCAAATCCAGTCAATAATTCCTATTGATACAACCTTCACAATCTCTCTCACACTGTTCTTTTCTTTTCCACTACCATGCTTGTGGGTGCTGTGGGTTGTGATTAAGTATGAGGAAAAGTAGTGATTCAAAAGGTAAATATATTAGGACTGGTAATAGTCAAGTAACATGTGACAGAATAACCTAATCCAGATAAAGACTCAGGAACCCCAAGAACTGTGTGGCAGGATTGATTAAGACAAAATGAGACGGAACCCAGTCATCATCTAGTAGCAATGAGAAGGACCTTGATTATTAGGCATCCAATTATAATTAATTAGGCATCTAGGAAATTTTATATGCTTTCTGTTAAGGCAGGTGCCAGTCCCATGTGTGGCTCCAAGGGGAGAGGCAGGTAGATAGAAGACCATGCACAACAACATCCACGTACAAAGAAGCAGGAAACAGCGTAGCTTCTGACAGGAAGTTCCTTCCAAGGGTCAGTTCTGAAGCCTCCTCACAAAAGACTGCGTGCTTGGTGGTGATCGTGAAAGCAGGCTTCTACCTGTTCTGCAGCCTGTTTCAGTAAGCTCCTTCTTTATAATTTCCAGGCTGAGAAATTATCCATCTAAATTTTCCTCACATAAATGCATCTTGATGAATAAAAGTACAGTGCAGATTATGTCCTGTAATGGTGCCGCTAATCTTCTATAATAACGGTGGGCGATGATTACTGTTTATGTTATCCAAGGTAAAAGTGGGTTTGTGTGTGGGGATGTGTGATTTTGATTTGGAAGGGGGAAAAAAAGAAATGGGACAGCTGAGTCAGAATGCTAGATTGAAGACATGGATTAGCACTGATTATTTCTGATTATTTCAATCCTCCACATGAGGTAAATGCATTAGAAAACCATGTGATTTTCATATTTTAATATTTGATTTCTAAATCACTGCAAGGATAAGTAAAAAGAAAAACTCAGCAGATGTTATTTCATATTCTGTTTATGAATTGGAGACAATTCTAACAAATACGGGGGTTACTGGCATAAAAGCAGAGCATTACGTTTCCCGTTCTTTCAGGCGGTTACCTCCCAGTAGCAGAAGCAGAAGTTATCATCTTCAGACAGTTCCATCCATCATCTCCTGTTTCCAGAACTTGACTGTGCCCACCCAATGCCCTGTTCACTTTTGTTTGTGTTAACTTGGCTGCTAGTTACAAGAAATCACCTGGACAGTTGGAGTATAAACAATGGATCAATGGTTTGTAGACCAAGAACAACTGTTGTTTCTTTGTGTGACATTCAGGCACCATTAGGAGACTAGGAATGAGAAGGGTTTCTTCTTTGAAGCCTCCACTTTGGAGTCCATAATTATTAAATATTCCTCTTGATCATAGCCATAGCAGTGTGGCTTATGTCAGCAGCCCTTTTAAAGCGGCATTTGCTTGCTCTTTTGCAAAAAAAAAAAAAAAGACAGAAAAAGTTCATTTATTTAGTATCCCAGTCAATTGGACTCGGCTAAAATCTTTATTCATCAGTCTCTTACAAGACTCTGTTATTCACCTTCTCATTATGACTATCTCCCTTTAAGCCATTTATAAACAGTATCATATCTAGGAGATTCTATAAGCTCCTGTTGAGGTAGATGCCAGTTGCTTTACGTGGCTCCAAGAGGAATGGCAGGTGAATATATGTCCATGTATGTGACAAAAGTGATGAGTAAAAGAATAGGAGGAAGAGCCGCTTCTAAATGGCACTTCCCTTCAGAAGTCAGTTCCCAAACCTCCTTTTATAGGACTGCATGTGTTGGTGGTAATCCTAAAAACAAGCTCCAGTGGACTCTATCTCCCAACACATCCAAATTGGGCAGCTCCTGTCTTCTGGGCACAGAGCCTGTCTTTTATGACCACACCTCTCCCAATATCTTTTTCTCAATATATCTTTTTTTAAAATATACTAGGCTCTGCAGTCTCTAGTATGTAAGCCACCCACTGCCCTCTCATCACATGACAGGTTATTGAGGCCAGTGGATACAAATCCTCACTCTGTTAAGGCAAATGGCTAAGTTGCTTACCTGTATGGTGTAGCCTATCCCAAAGAGATAGTATTAAATAACTAAAGTCTGTCAGAATGGGGAATTGCAGGGCAGACATCAAAAACCTGTCATATTCACAGTAATTTTTTCTTTTCTCTATTCCCTGTCTCACTCTCCATTGAGAATTCAGAGTGAAGAAAATACTCAAAATGCAGATATACTTTGCTTGGGTTATATCTTCCTGGGTCCCATTTCTAAATGTTTCTGATCTGGGGCTTCTTGGAAGTGCCAGGATGTCATGAGACCATTATCTCCCTAGGTGAACCTGTAGAGTAAACCTCTTGTTCAGTTGTTCAGTTGTGGTGCAACAAACATGGTATACTGGGGTGATGCTGGGCAGCTTTATAGTATAGAAATCCAGCTAATTTCTAGGTGTCAAATTACCTTTGTCATGCATCAGATGTGATCCCTAAGTGTCAGAGATACTCAGTTTCTGACCACTGAGGTTTTCTCCTGACAAATTCTCTTAAAGCCTAATTGGAGTTTTATCTTTTTTTTTCTCTCTTCTACTTAAGAATCTTAAAGATGTTAAAATCAAAACCTCAGCTGGCATGATGTCTCATTTAGGCCAACTGATGGTGTGTGTATATGTGTGTGTGGGGGGGGAGGAGACAAAGAGACAGGACACATTAGTGAGTGAGAAGAAGGAAGTTGAAGAGCAAAATAAGTGTATTTATAAAATTGGAGGCATAAATGGGATTGAGTCAGTGTTTCCATATCTTGACCAGTGGTGCATGACTGTAGAAATGTATTTTGCTAAGGCTCTCAATTTTACTTGATTCACATGACTTATACAGACCTTAAAATGGATAATGATGGATCATAATGAGAGACAGAAGGAGAGTCAGACAGGGAGACAGCTGGAGATAAGAAGTGATGGTCGGGCACCAATTCTCAAAGTGCTGAGGCATTTTAATCACCTCAGAATTCGACTCAAGTGCTAGCACCTTCAGAAACTAATAACTGTGATCCTTAGCAAAAGAAAATTGGCTTGTGACATCTTGAATAGGGAAAAGATGACACTTCTTGTTTTTAGGTACAAATGAGACACTTAGGCAGCCCAGAGCTCCATAGCCCTGTAGGAATTTTCTCAGGGGGCAGGTAATAGATCAATTTGCTTTATTGTTACTAGGTCCTAACGCTAGTCTGCTTTTCCCACATTAAAAGATCATGAGAAGAGCACGACCTGAACATACCGTTTGGGGGAATTGAAAAGGAAGCTTCCTGGCTAAAAAGCATTTAATAAAATTTCCCCATAATTCTTTTAAATTTCAAATGCTGAAAGAAGCAAACAGAGCACTATTTTATCTAAAGCAATCACTTTTAACCTATTACCAAAGCAACTGATTCTACCACTTTTCATTCTTCCCACGTTAAATGGAAAATTCATTCTGATTACAATAGCTTTCTGGGCATCTCTATGTATTTCTTTCTCTGTCCTTGATTCCCATTCTGAATAACTGCTTAACTAGAGGACATCTTTGGCTATTGAGGCAAGTATACATGTGGAAACTGTGAATTTACAGCAGTCTTCTAGGACCCATAATAATGATCCTAAAGCAGTGAGATTAACTCAGTTAGCTTGAAACTCTTATCCTCACTCAGAACCTGGTGTGGTAACTTCACTTAATCAGTTTCATGGATGAAAGTGTGCATGGAATGCTGTTTACTTGCTCCAGATGCCCATGTGTGCACATGTGCATGCATGTGTGTGTGTGTGTGTGTGTGAATGTTTAATGTGAAGTGAATGACTAAAGGCAGTAAATATGAGTAGCTGGCCAAAAGAGGGAACTGGAAGCCTTTCAAACTGGAGGCAAAAGAAATTCAGTGCCTTGGAATTAAGGAAGAGATAAGTGAAGTTCTTGGCTGAGAAAGCTGCCATGGTATTATTTATCTGCTTCCATAATCAAACAACAGTAACCTTCAATATAGGAACACATTCCTAGGTTTGACATTCCTAAGATCAACATTGTTGAGTGGACATATTGGTGCTTCTCTCCCACACCAGGCATTTTACTGCTGGTTTAGGATTTGCTGCTAACAGCTCACACCTGCAACCCTCTGCTCCATCCAGAGGTAGGCTGGAGCCAGTGACTGCATGCAATGAGTATGGGAGTGGGTGGGAGGTAGTGGTAACAAATGCCCACTGCCTTGCCATAATGCAGGACAGACTACAGTACAAACATTTATGCTTCAGAACTCCCTGTGGTATCGCACTGAAGCTGTAAGTGTCTTGAAATCACATTTTCACGTAGCTTCTCCCCGCTTGCATTCCCCCCCCCCTTCCTTTGAGGCTTCTCCTAGGAGCACCCTCTCAATAAATTATTTACATAAGAATCCATGTCTCAGGCTCTGCTTCTAAGGGAGCCAGACCTAAGATAAATAGTTACAAATGATGTTCAAAAACGTTCCTAAATGCCATTTCATGTTCTAAATGTAGACTTGTGTCCATCAATCATTGAACAAGCATTTCAGGAATCTCATGTGGTGCTGTCTGCCGGCCAGCAGTTAAGCTTTGGTGTTAAAACCACCTTTCTTGAAAGGCTTTTGCAGATATTTAAGTATTTTATTGCCTTTTGCTCATATAATTTTATGAAAATTAGTAGGAAATTGAAAAATTAACATGCTACAATAGAAGCAAGGAATGTAGTCCTAAAAGAAAAATAATAAAATTGAGATGATGAAAATCATTAGAGCTATATTGAAAATGTTGAGTCTCTAGCCTCAATCAGCCCAAATCAATACAAAATAGGAGCATGTGATCAGTTGTGAAGGAAACAGACCATATTAAAGAATGTGTACAGAAGGGTGGAAATAGAGCATTGTGCATTTTATCTATAGAATAAAGATAACCAAGGATTTTATAAAGTCATTCTACTAATTTTATTTCTCTGAGAATATAACACTTCATTATATTGTCTCCTTTTTAAAACATTTTTAAACTTGTATGTTTTAGGAATTCATTATGTATGAATGTAAATGACTGCATAGAAATAGGCAATTGAATTTTTAAGAATGGAAGGGAAGAAATCCAGTGAAGAGGAAAGTGAAATGAAGAGTGTTGCTGAAGTGATGCACCACTCAGATCTCCATTCGAGTGCCTGCTGCAGGGCACATAGACACCCCTTCAGATCTACAACCATGTTTGTGCTGAGGCTGTGTCCCCCCAGTCTCCTGCCTGTCTGTGAATGAGCAAAATGGGGGTACTAGTGCTGGGTCATTTCTGCCCAGTGCAGGATTTCTCTAACAGACCACCTTGGATCTGGGAACCCATCACCCTTGCTGAGGCTTTCTTAGAAAAGCATTGCAGTTGAGACCCCTCTTTACCAGGCCTCCTTCCTTTCCTGTCTCCTTTCCCAGTGTCAAACCTGCATCATAGTCTGAAATCTCTCCCAGACTTCTCGATCTCCTTCCGTTTTCTTTTACAGGTGTTTCACCAATAACCTTCTTGTACATCTAATCTGGCTGGGCATCTTCTCCAAGAACCCAAGCTATGCAAAGAGGTATAATTCAGGAGTAAAAATATTACTTATTCATTCATTGAGTCCTCTTAAGGAAATGCTCTCAAAGTAATTATGTTAAGTTAGTGTGCAGGTTTGTATATATTATGTCCCCAGAAAAAGTCATATCCTTTGATAAAATCTTGTGGGGGTGGATGTATTGGTGTTGATTAGGTTGGAACCTTGTGCTTGAGTATTTCCATGGAGATGTGACTCACCCAACCGTGAGTGACACCTTTGATTAGATGACCTCTTGACTGAATGTTTCCATGGAGGTGTGGCCCCACCCATTCAGTGTGGATCATTACTGGATCACTGGAGTACTTTATAAAGAGCAAGACAGGCCCAGATGCTGCTGCAGCCTAGGGAGGAATGTCCTGGGAGAAAGTCATTTTGAAACCAGAACTTTGGAGCAGATGCCAGCCACGTGCCTTCCCAGTTAACAGAAGTTTTCAGGACACCATTGGCCATCCTCCAGTGAAGGTACCCGATTGCTGATGTGTTACCTTGGACACTTCATGGCCTTAAGACTGTAACTGTGTAACCAAATAAAACCCCCTTTTATAAAAGCCAATCCTTCTCTGGTGTTTTGCAAAAAGGCATTAGCCAACTGGAACAGTTAGTTTCCAAAAGAACTGCATAACTGTTGGCTTTGTAGTTTCTGCCATCAACCCATTATACTAACAGTTTAAGCAAATAGGAGAACCCAAAGAATTAGGGTCTTAATTGGATTTCTGGTGCCCATTTCCATGGCTGTTTTAAATTTTAGAATGCAAAAAGTAAGCTTTCAGCCCACATAAAAGCCCCATATGGCATGAACTCACATTTGAATTCCATGTATTTTGAATAATCCATTTTCTCCCACTGAACTTTAGTTTCCTTTATCTAGAAAATCAGACACAGTAGTCATTATCTTTCAGAGATGTGAAGATAAAATGAGTTAATTTATATAGAAATGTTTAATAAAGTATCAATAGATGATAGTTTCCTCCCAACTAAATACTTGACTATCTGATATTACACATGGAAAATCTGTCATCATTGTATATCCTTTACAATTAATGGAGCAAGAGAACAGAACAAACAGATAAAAATATATAAAACATTTTAACATTTAGAAAAGGAAAGATAATTTCCTGTGTATCATAACCAGTGCTTTCCTCTTCTATATCTGAATTCCAAAGAATCTGGCTACAAAAGTGAATATATATTGTGTGTTTTCTTTCCAATTTTCAGACTTGGAAAAAAGAGAGAATAGTAAAAAGAAAACATTTGTCTTTATGCTAACTATAGATGAAAAAGAAGAATTGTAAGTTCTAATTCTAATCCTCCCACAAATGTATCACATTTTCTGAAGTTATTGAAACCCTTAAATCTAGCAATGAAATATGACTGACTTGCGGTGTTATGAGCTTGAGTATTCAAAAAGGCAATGGCCCAAAGCATAGGGCCTTGATGAAATTCGGAGACCTCATTGAAGATTGTGCACAGGAAAGAAATTAGAAATGAGTGGAAGGTTTTAGAGCACAAGAGATTAGATGGTAAGAAGCTGAAGGCATCTGGTGGGGCAGCAGAACTAAACTGTGGAGGATACCATGGTAGGCGGCCCGGATACCCCCTCCAGCTAAAGCTCTCAGGCACTGGCTGCTGGGAGGCAACCAACAGCTGCCAGCAGAGAGCCCCTCCAGAACTTGCCCTTGACTGAAGATCACACCTGCTTTCTCAGGGTCAATATAGGGGTACAAAATACCCAGCCCTTTTCACTTTAGCTGGGTAAACTCTGAAGGGCTACTCCAGCTACAGAACTCTCTGTAGGAAAGGCTGAGTCCTTTGTAGCATCTGCTTCACAGCACAACTTTTCCTTCTGCCCATTCTTGCTGTCAACATTCCCAAAGAAGTGTTGATCCTAGGAGTATTCCTCAATAAACTTGCTGCTTGCCAACCTCTGTCTTCGTCTTTGTTTTCAAAGGAACCTCGCCTGAGACACCAGCCTCATCACAAAGCATCAAAAGATGGAATGGATAAAGACAGTTGATTGTCTTTATCACTATAGACCCCAGGTCCAGATTAGCTGGCTGTAAGAGAGAACAGTTTTGATCAGATTTATGATGGCAGAAGTTGGCAATCATTGGAACATTAGGATTTGAGTACCTATAAGGATGCATATTGCATTGGAAGCTCAAGCATATCCTGGGGCCCAGAAAAAATGGATATTTTCCCTCAGATTAATGGGTCTGAATAAGAATGCAGCCTAGACTTGAAAAAGAATACAATTTAAGAACAAGCAACTAAATAAATGGCAAACAATCCAAAAAATAGACTTAAGGGAAGGGCTTGAGTCTTTACCCTCTCATAAAAGGCAGACTCAGTGCTTATTGGCCAGTCAAGACTGGGCACAGAAAGTGTTTATTCCAGTGGCTTCCAATCATCTAGAGTAGAGTTTTCTCATTTCTAAATTACACATTATTTAGCAACAACACCTAGCTTTCTGGGCTGAAGATGCAACCTTTATGTGCTCCCTTCCCTGTTAGATATCTTAAAATTCCCTTTAATTCCCTCATCTGTTCTGTCTTACTTGCTCCTCTATTAAAAACAGTAACATCACTTAACATAATTGCCCTTAGCCAATTTCTACTGACAATATTTATTTAATTTTTCCTTAGGCTATATAGAGAATGCTTAAAATAATTTTGGATGTGAAATGCCCCTTCAGATTTGGTCCTTTGCTTTGCCTTTATTAAAGTTTATTAATACCTTAATTCTAATGGAATTAGGCATCAGGAACCTAAAGCAATGAAAGTGCCCTCTCTCTAAGAAAATCATAAAGAACTAGTAAATCATGAATAAAATTATGCACAACAGCGGATGTGAAAACCTGTATCTGTTCTATTAGATCACATAGAACACAAACACAATGGATGGCTTCAACTGATTCACTGAAATTTTAACTTCACTCTCAGCACAGACCTTAGGTCTTTCATAGGATTGAGCTGTTGATCATTATTTGTTTGTTTCTTTAATCTCTGGCTATTGCTATGTTATCTTCCATTCTGCTCCTACTTGCAGAATAGTTGTTTGACCTGATGTCAATTCATAATACTCCAAAACAGAAGCAGTATCTGTGAAGTAAGCATTCTTTCTTCCCAATCTTGAAACTCATCAAAAATAGTACAGGAAAGCAAAAATGATGTTGATGGGGTAGGACGAAGGAGGGGGTAGAGGAAGGGATGACACCTATGCTAAAATATTGTGCCATTATATGCCATCAATTTTGAAATTTTCACCACATATTATGTACTTGGAGCCAAAATATAGAAGCCATGGGAAGCTAGAGTATAACATTCCCTCCAAAGAGAGTAGTGCAATGTTGCTGGAAGTTAAGAAAAAAGAAATTCTGAAAAGCAGCATAATACATCAGGAATAGTGATTCTTCTCTATGGCAATGAAAGTGGGAGAAAATGCACATCCCTTCCCATTCAGAACTAACCCAGAAGCTTTTCAAAAGTTCTAATATCATTTCAAACATAGAGAAACTTCTCTAAGAATGAGAAACAAAATCTAGAAGTGGGTTTGCAATGTGGGAGAGACAGAGCCTCATTTACTTGGACAAAGGTAAGCATGACCTCACAGATATAAGTATCATATGTCTTCTCAATAACTCTCTGAAGAATGTACTATTATGTCCTCATGTTATAGATGAGGAACAAGATACTCACAGATGTAAAATAAATTGCCCCAAACCACACAGTTGTTAATTGTTAGAGTTGACATTTACACTCAACCTGCCTGATTCTAGAGTCCATTCTCTTCTAAACACCATACTGCAAAGTCCAAGGCTAGGGTACATACACAAACCCTACTGAAGACGGCCAGTGAGCAACCAGTACATTCACTAACCTGAGTTATCATTTGTAATAGGGGGAAAAATCAATAGATATTGCTTTATTATCTAGCTGCTACTCTCCTCCCAAGATTTTAAACTCTGCTAAACTATAAATGCTATTTACTTGAGTTTTATCTCCAGACCCTAGACAGACCTTGACACATAAAAATACTCACTACATATACATTTAAAGAATTAGTGATTTTGATGAAAGACAAATAGCAGTATAAAATCGTGGAATATTATCCTTTGCCTCTCCTGCTTGTATTTTTTTTGTGTATAACACTTTCCCTATTTTGGCAGAAGCATATGTTGCCTCAGGAAGGGTTTTGATTATAAGGTAAGAATGCCAAAAGAAGTCAGTGTTCATCTTCTGACTTCCAAATGAGGCCCTTGAGACCCTAAACTGCAATGAGAGCTTTTGAGAGAAAGTATTTTTTGAGGCTCAAGAAATGAAGTCCTCTAACACTGAGAGGCAGTAACAGCCTTTTTAAGGTTGAGTTTTAGGGAAAATCTTCAAAATGGATAAGAAAGCAAAAGAAGAAAGCAGAAATATAAAATAAAGATACACAGGGGAAAAACTGAAGAGTTTCAATTTGTTTGCATTTAGAATTCCAGCCTGAAATAATAGGAAGGAAGGAAGGAAAGAAGGAAGGAAGGAAGACAATAACCAAAGACAATGCCCAGTGTCATAATGATTGAGATGTTTCCTAAGATCAGAAGACCAGTTCTTAGATATGAGAGCCATAAAATTCCCATGTATAAAAAAAGAATTAAGAAAATCCTCCTTTAGATGCATAATAGAGGAACTGAAAAACATCAAACACAGATGGGAAAATCCAATAAGCAGCCAGAGTGAAAATATCACTTATCTATTAAGAAAAGACTATTAAATTGACAGCTGAGAGCCCCAAAACAACATTTGAAACCAAAAAAAATCAAAGAAACCTGGAATGATATCTTCAATATGTTAAGAAAAAATAACCATCAAGTTAGAATTCTGAACTCATAAAATTATCTTTTAACAAGGGTGCCAAAATTGCATTTTCCCTACCAACAAATATACTGAATATCATTCATGTAAAGTAAAAGATACATCAGAAGTATACGCAAACGTATGGTAAGCCAAGAAAATGATCACAACACACTGTAAATGTTCAAAATAATCACAACTTGTTGATGTTAATGGTTAATTTGGGGCTTCAAACTCAAGTTTATAATTCTTTTGGTCTTGTCAATGATATAGTAATTTCTTATCGCTGCTGTAACAATTACCACAAGCCTGGTGACTTAAATCAATGCGAATTTATTCTCCTGTATTTCTGAAGGCCAGAAATCTGAAATGGCTCTCAGGGGGCTAAAATCAGGATGTTGGCAGGGCTGCATTCCTGCAGGAGGCTCTAGAGGGGACTCCACTACCTTGCGTTTTCCACCTTCTAGAAGTTGTCCACATTCCTTGGCTTGTGGCCCCCTTCCTCCATCTTCAAAACCAGCCAAGTTGCAACCTATCTTTCGCATGCCAACTCTCTGGTTTTCCCACATCTGCCTCCCTCTTCCACATATGAGATCTTCTGTTATTACATTGGGCCTCCCTGTGTAATCCAGGATGCTTTCCCCATCTCAAAGTCAGCTGATTAACAACCTGTGTAACATACTCACAGTTCCAGGGATTAGGACATGGACATCTTTGGGGGACCTTGATCCTGCCTACCACAGTAGGCTTCTAATTCTCTTCACCATATAGAGTAAACCATGTCTGATCTTACAGAATTGTTATATTAAGGTAAACATTGCTCATAAACTAATTTTTAAAATCACAGTACTAGTGATTAAGTAGCCAGTAAATATAAAAACAGACAAACTGGTTTCATAGTTTCTTATAAAGGTAAAAATGTATTTACTCTGTAGCCCAGAAATTCACAAGAGAAATAAAAATCTATGTCCATAAAAAACTTGTACATGAACAGTCGTAGCAGCTTTATTTATAATAGCCAAAACCTGCAAACTATCCAATGTTTGTGAAGAAATGAATAAATAAATCATGGCATATTGAAAAGAAGGGACAAATTATTGATGTGTTCAACAAAATGGATGAATCACAAAATCATTATGAGTAAAAGAAGCCACATAAATAGATATAAAGGATACAAATAAATCCGTAATATATGATTCATTTATATGATGTCCTAGAACAGGCATAACCAATATTTGATAGACCCATGATGTATGTCAGAATGGGTTGGCATTAAGGGGAGATTAGAAAGTGACTGGAAAGGGGTAAGAGAGAACTTTCTGAGGTGTTTAGGTGGTGATAACACAGGCATATATAATTGCCAAAACTTATTGAGCTGAAAACTTTTAAGAACTGTGCAATTTAAAAATCTAGCAAAGCCCACTGGTAACTATTCAGATGGTGTCTGGTTAACTTCAAACACCACCTTCTTGCACACATGGTTTAAGTTTCTTTGTTGGTGAATTTACTCCCAAGAATTCTGACTCCTGTTAAAATTGCTTTTCAGGTATCTGTAGACAGTTCCATTTATTTTAGGATCTAAACAAAATAGCCAAACACATATTGTCTGAGTTTATACATTAAGCATGATTGTATTGAAGGAACAAATGCCCTTGTCTTTCTCTCATGGACTAAAGCTTTATGTATTTCTCTTCCAAATTTATAATCTACAATGACTGCATTCAATGCCACTGGAGAGGAGTGAATCATTGCAGGCTCATTACCTTTAAAACGGTGTGTAGTTATTTCCCATTAATTAGAATGAAATAAAACCAAATAATAATGGTCCAATTGAATGATAATTTCTGCTCTTGTAATTGACATCATCAAACAAATGAATTCTAGAACAATGGAATATTCCCAATTAGAATTTTTTTCAATCTTATTTACGTTCAATTTTCCCTTATAAAAATTTAAATTCAATCAATTTTTGTTTACTGAGAGCATTACATTCAATTTTCCCTTATAAAAATTTAAATTCCATCAATTTTTGTTTACTGAGAGCATATCTGTAAGAACACACACTAATTAGATTTGAAGTACAGAATTCAATTATATAATATTGGGCAGGTTAAACTCATAGTAAAATTTGTTAAACTTCAAATTACAAGTACCATTCAGATATTGTATTGCCATAGACTTACATTTTTTGGCATTGAAACCTGTATAAAAGTGATTTTTAGGAAACAGAATTCTTTAAACTTCGGGTTATCTTACCCTTAACAACAGACAGATACTCTCTCACTTATTTTGTCCAAAACCAGAGTAACATGCCAGTTTTCATGACCCTTTCACTAATTGTAAAAGTAGTATTTCTCAAAAGAAAAATTTCCAAATAAATCCTAGTTTTTCCACCTTTAACTTGTTTTGCTATTTCATTTCATTTTCTCTGAAAATTATCATCCTTTGGAGCCATAAATTTAGTTTCAAACTTTGAACTCAATTTAGAAAAATATATGGTCCACAATTTACCCATGTACTATTAAAGAAATAGACATTCATTTTTTTCAGACCAAATTCATTCACGTAAGCTTGCACCCAATAAACCAATTAAACAGTGAGCATAAGCAATTGCTAACAAAATAGGTGTCATCTTGCTTCAGATCCATGACAAAACTAAAATTGTGTTTTGAAATGAAATGACATTCTTGTGTGTATCTGTACAATCTTTCCGTGTAAAACATATCATGTAAACAGTAAGAGTTCAATGATGTTTTTTGAATTTAATTGGATTCACATTACTGCCCACACAAATATAAGTCTTTAGACCACATTGAATTTAACAACATTAAAGCCTCTTCTTCAGATTGAGGGATTACTTATTTGCCAGAGGAAGGATGCCAAGTCCCTCTGAGAGCAGAAAATTCACAAGTCTGTTTTCTTTGCTACCCAATATAGTGCTTTCTGCAATCTTCTCTAGATCTGCCCAAATCTCAGCCCGTAAACTTAGATTAAACTATTATAGGAAGGATTCATCCTCCCTCTGGGGAAAATCAGTTTAAATTTGTATATAATATAAAAGCTTCTCTACCCTATGCAACTGCTGGTACAATTTTCTCCAGGATTAAAAAAAAAAAAAAAAAAAGGTTAAAAATACTTTATTGACATTACATATTCTGCCTTGTTACCTAAATTTCTTCTCAGTCATATTTACTTCATTCTATCATTTTGAATGTCATTTCCTTAATTTTATCTTGGTAGTTCACATGTTTGGTAAATTTCCAAATAAATCCATTCTGATAATTCTTATTAGTCTCTTCTAAGTTCACTTTAGCTAGCCTGTTACTACTGGAAACAAATGGCTGCATTTATATCCATTGTTCACAGACCACATCACCTTGGCTTAATGTTTTCTGGGAAAACTAACACTCTACTTGAATCTAGTCCATTATCAGTTAAGGCTCACCAGGGATCGCTGATTCGATTAAGGAAAGAGCATCAGGATTACTCTGAGAGAGACTCCCTGATGCTTAGAGTTAATCTACTTTAGATTCTTCCACTGTTAGTGACAGTAACTGGGGCACTTGGGTTAAGTGAATGTTTAGGCCCAGAAGTTCCCAGAATTCACCATTAAAATAACGCAGCAGCACTCACCCTTCTCTTCCTTATACTCAGCGTCCTCCAGTTCCAGTTTATTCTGTTATCTGACCACAACCACATTTAGTCTGGCAGTCATTTCGTGTGGCCAAATGCTGACAGATGAAAGTGAACACGGAAGCCAAGAAATAAAGAGTAAAATCTCACAGCCCAAGAAAAGTGGGTGCCTGTGTGGGTATCTCATATCAGGCCAATTGAAAACTTTATCAGAGGTAAGCATGAGGCAGTTTAAAATATGATAGCATCATGTATTAAGCAATTATGCTTTTTGTTCAGCAGCCACTTGTTGAATGCCAGGCACAGCAGTGGACACTGTGAGAGAGACATAAATATATTAATGAAGGTGAAAAATAAGTGCTTTTTAAGCCACAACTATATATAACCAATTTGGCCTCTATGAGAGTGGCATAACATTTCCCTGCGTGACTGTCACATTGGAAGTGACAAGAAAGGCCCAGGGACATGTAGAAAGGCAGCTGCCTGTCTTTGAGGCACTCACCTTCTGGTTGGGGGAATCATTGATCATTAAATAAGCACAAATTACTTCATGGGATGAAGTCAATGATTGGAGCAGATCACCTTGCAGGGGCATTGATAGCATGGGTAGCTCTCTGAGAATGTTACAATTAACTCTTCTCTATAGTCTGATCCTCCAAGCAGAATGTCCAAGTCCAAGATTATGTAGCTGCAGTCAGAACACTTTCTCCTCTGTACACTGTTCTTGAGTGCCCCTGTTCTGAAAATGGAAAGTTTGTTCATCTGTCTTCCTAATATGTCAGTCTCCTTTGCTGCTGGGCCTTCCTCCTGTATCTGCAGTGGCAAACACTGGCTGCTTCATGCTTACTCCCAATTGCCTCCTGTTCTCTTGTTTTAACCATTGACACATGGCCTAAATTCTTGGTTTTTTAATTTTTCCTACCTTTGGTGGTAAAGGGCAGGCCTGCTTGGGGCTCTGTATGCTGGGCTAGTTTCAACTGAGATCGCATAGCCCGGATTAAATCATATGAAATGGGAAGACCTAGCAAGGTAAGCTTTGGATAAACCTCAGATGGGCAATTTAACAACCAAAAGCTTGCATATAATTGTACAATTATATAATTTTATATAAACACAATTTACATTTATTTACATGTAAATTGTATATATACAATTTATGTATAAACACAAATTATAGGGCATGGGGCAAAACGATTATCTAGAAATAAGGCAGACATGAGATAAGAGAAGAAATAAAGTGGAAAAAAGAAAGGAGGGTTTTGACTTCAGCTTGTTATAATATTGGTTTGATTGACTGATGCCAACTATGTGGATCTTGATTTGCATTAATTCTAGTTTTTCTTTCTCCTTTTATGCTCTAGAAATATGTTGCTGACAGGGTGACGCTGAAATGAGACACAGACACAAAGTTAAGATTTAAGGGAGCAGGGGACCCACAGCATCATGTGCCAAGTGGGTGCTGATGCACCTGTGCTCCAGTTATTTATTCGTTTGTTACACAAAGCTAGACTACGCTATGTGATCAAAAGCATTCAGGGTCTCTCAGATATCAATCTTTACATCCTGCTGCAGATAAGAAGGAACAATCTGGGGTCAATGGTTAACACTGCTGTCATAGTCACAAGACACACATCTTTACAGGGCATGCCTACACAGCGTTCCATGCAGGCTTGTGACCCAGCGTTCCAGGCCACCACCCTAGACATGGTCTAAGTGACATGAAAAGCTTGGTTCCCCACATATCCCCCTTTTTGTTTCTTCAATGCAGACAGGATGGACCAAGCAGCTTCTTTCTGCTTTAGATCTGAGAGGGTTTTTCTTGCGCATCTGAGGACTAAACAAAGACATAAGATCATTAACAAAATTAGGAGAATACTACCCAGGAACCCACCACCAAGGGATTTAACCCATACTATAGGATTTAATTTTTTAAAAGCCATCGGCAATACCTTGCATTGTCTCTGATTCTTATAGAAATTAAGATTAGCATTTTGGATATTATCTACTGTTTCTTGTCATTTTAAAATAACCATGGTAAGATTACCATGATGTCCGATTAAATGTCTCTTAACTCTATCCCATGTAAAATGGGTGTCATTATATTTATGGGGAGTGACACAAAACGTTGATGTATTCCAATCACACTGTAATTTAAACCGGTATCCTAAATTCTCAACTTCTTCCCCTACAAGGAGAACAGCATTCTCTAGATTCACGAGACGGGCATTAATTTCTTTGTCAATTTGTAACTGTTCCCCCCATGCTTTACTCGCATTTCTATGCCATTTTTGAACAAATGCTGTAGTTTGAATAGATTGATGTAACGCTGTTCCTGCAACAGCGGCTGTGGTTGCAATAGCTATTATGCCAATTAGAAACGCTATTAGCAGTCCAAGAAATCTCTTTGTTCTTTTATATACTTTTCTAAAATTTGTAGTAACATGCATATCAGGTGACGATTCCCAAGGTCTGTGCTGTGAAACAGGGAGCCACAGGCCTTTGCGTCATCTAAGAATTACAATAGCAATATTTTTAGAGTCTATGGTGTTATTCAAGCAAGTATAAAGTGAACAACTTTTATTCTCCATACAATTAATTTCCTTAGTAATAATATTAATAGTGAGATTTCCTACCCAAAAGACATAAGGATCTCTAACACAGGCTTGTATTCCAAAAGCATCTATTTTTGTAAAATTTAGAGTATAATTAATCTTAATCATATAATTCCCATTCCATCTGGAAATGTTATGTAAACTAATAGGGAGCCTCCAAAGTGTATCTTGAACATAGGAATTATTTAAAGTAGGTTTGGGTGGGGACCAACCAATGCCGTGCCAAATAATAGGATATCTTGCTGGGGTTTGAATACTATAAGAATGATTATAATTATGAACTTCCCATTTTAGTCTCTTGTAATCAGAGCACTTTGCATTAGTGCAATTCTGAACTGTATACCCCTTAGGGGACCAGTCAGTTACAATTCCATAGGAACCATTCTGCACTAACACTCCACTAACTGCTCTACAATTATCCCAGTATACTCTTTGCATTTCTGGTGACCAATGTTTTGGTATGTAACAAATAGGGCATTGGGGAGTATGGCCCTAAATAGTAATATTTTCATTGTAGGCAAAATTATAGCCAGATAGTAGGAATAGGGATGCTTTGGAGACATTATCTCACTTGGGTATGACTGATAACCATGCTTGCCAAGTCAGGGCCAGGAATCCTTCACCCTGTCCCACACACAAAGGTAAATGTGTAAAAGCTAATGACTGAGAATAGTTCTTTCCTTCCTCCTCAGGAAACTGAGGAAGTCTTTCATCAATTGGAGGAGGCAGCCAAGTACCATTGCTAAAATATACAGTGGGAGAGGGATGATCCCATTCTACAGGCTGTAGCAACAGAGGATTAGGGATGTAAGCCCAATAGGTATAATTTCCAGAATGAGTACATGCTGGAGATATACTCACAGCAATAGAAATTAAAGCCAACATTGCTGCCATCAGGTTAGGACCTGTCATAGGCAGCTGAGCTTGCTGAACTTGTTTTTCAGCATTCTGACACAGCTTTTTTATCTGGCCCCATGTTGGGCGCCAATTGTTGCTGACAGGGAGATGCTGAAATGAGACACAGACACAAAGTTAAGATTTAAGGGAGCAGGGGACCCACAGCATCATGTGCCAAGTGGGTGCTGATGCACCTGTGCTCCAGTTATTTATTTGTTTGTTACACAAAACTAGACTACGCTACGTGATCAAAAGCATTCAGGGTCTCTCAGATATTAATCTTTACATCCTGCTGCAGATAAGAAGGAACAATCTGGGATCAATGGTTAACACTGCTGTCATAGTCACAAGACACACATCTTTACAGGGCATGCCTACACAGCGTTCCATGCAGGCTTGTGACCCAGTGATCCAGGCCACCACCCTGGACATGGTCTAAGTGACATGAAAAGCTTGGTTCTCCACAGAAATACCCATACCCAATCCTTTACTACACTGAGTCATATCCAAATTTTAGATCATTGAGGGAATCCCCCATTTCTCAACACAAATTTGATGTCATGATTAAATGCCCTCTCAACACCATTGTTCTGGTTTGCTAATGCTGCCATTATGCAAAATACCAGAAATGGCTTGGCTTTTATAAAAGGGGTTTATTTGATTACAAATGTACAGTCTGAATGCCACAAAAGCGTCCAAATTAAGGCGTCAACACAAGTATACCTTAACTGAAGGAAGATCAGTGGTGTCCAGAAGCCTCTGTTAGCTGGGAAGGCATGAGGCTGGTGTCTACTGATCCCACATTGTGTTCCAGCTCCTCTCTCAGCTCCTGTGAGTTCTTCAAAATGGCATTCTCCAAAATGTCTCTCTCAGATGCTCTGAGGTCCACCTGTTTGTGAGCTGTTTTATAGGACTCCAGTGATTAAATCAAGACCCACCCTGAATGGGCAGGGTCCATATCTCCATGGAGATAATTCAATCAAATGTTTTGCCCACGGTTGATTGAGTCACATCTCATGGAAGCACTCAGTCAAAGGATTCTAACCCAATCAACACTAATACGTCTGCCCCCACAAGATTGCATTAAAGAATATGGTCTTTTGGGGGACATAATACATCCAAACTGACACAATCATAATCTTATCAAAGCACAGAAAATTATACCGGATGTGTTTCATCTTACAGCCCCAAGCTACTTTTCTAGAGAATATGTAGAAAACTTTTTCTTCAATTATTTTTTTCACTTTTACTTCTACTATCTTGGGTGTAACCTGTAAAAGCATAAATGCTATTGCTTTTCTTAGAAGGATTCTAGAGATTCTTATACATTTCAAGTTGATAGCAGGAGCATTATATACTGCAAATGAGCCTTTGCTTATGATATTTTCTTCCAATTTTTAGGTGTTGAAGGATTTATGTAATTTGTATGATTATTGATACTCCAGAGTGTTAAGAAATTCCAAAAGGTGACTAGTCTTCAAAGTAGAAAGTTTGTTTTTACTTTGTGATTCTAATTTATTATATACCTTTAAAATCAATGTATTTAATTTCTCTTTTACTCTACTCTTTTCTCTCTTTTATCAATTATAAAGTATGATTTGGAGGGCTATCAGAAGAACATGGAGGAATATTTTTCATATTCTAAACTCCTCAGATGTTTTAAAAGGAACATACAAATACGACTAGGTCTTTTGAAAATTAACCAATTTCATTTAGTATTTAAACTCAACCATACTGAATCAATGGACTTGCAATCTAAGGTATGTTTATTTTTCCTATAAAGTTCTTTTAAAAGTCATGACAAGTATTGTGCCTGACCATTTGGATTTTTTCCATTCAGCAGAAAATAATCCTTTGCAGGGAAAGATGACTCATGAAATTTAATGGCAGCTCATCATAAATTTATCAAAAATACCAAATCGTCCCTAGAGAAAGGCCATAAGAGTCTAATCCAAATGTTCACTTTATAGAGAATAGTTTTTCAGCCACCTTTAGTTTAGGCAGTCTAACTACTTTGAGTATATGGGTTTCTGCAGAATTGTTATATTCTTACCCCTCATATGCTAGATGATTATTAAATGCCTGCTATGAACAAAACACTATAAATATGTAACTTGTAAGAAAGGAATAAGTTTCGTTTTCACATAGAGACAGCATGGAATAAGGGAAATGGAGGCAAAACCAGTTTAAACAAGCCCCAGACAAAGAGAAGAGAGAATCTGCCTGATGTAAAGAGACATGAGGTAGTATCAGAGGTGGGAACTCACAGCAAAAAAATAAAATTTGGGGGGCATTGGCTAATCAGTTCAAAATCTCAATAATGAGCTAGTTGGCTCTCTGGGATTGTCTGTACAAATTAAAATCTCAAAAGATGAATTAGTTAGTGTTCTCGGATAGGCTGTAACCTCTGTAGTACCCAGTCAATGGGGAAACAGGGGAGGGACTTGCGAATTAGGAGTAGGAGATTTAAACATCGCCATTCTCTTCCTCTGGCGCGCCAGCCTTCCGCGTGTTTGGCTGGACGCCCCATCTTGCAAGATCGTAAATAAAGTCTTTTCTCCTCCAGAACCGAGAGAGCGTTTATTCCCTTACAGGTACCACTTTATTTCCGACAACTTGGGGGCTCGTCCGGGATCCAAAGCTTCGGAGGGGGACCCCCGAGGTGGACAAAGGGAAGGCGCGCCCCGCTGATTGAGCGGTCTCGGACTCCGCCATTGGGGGCCCATCTCTGGCAGCTAAAGGGCCCGAGACCAGATGCTTGGATCTGCCGGTTGTGGATGAGAAAAGGGGGAAAAGAAAAGGCCTGCCTCTGGTTAATCAGGCAACTCTGTGCACGGACCAAGGTAAGGAAAGAAATATTATATTACCTTGGTGGTTAAAGCATTCTGAAAGTCTGGGGCTGATCCTGAGGGAAAGATGCCCAAACAAGACTCAGAATGGGGACATTCTGATGAGCCTAGAGCTGATCCTAAGGGAAAGATTCTCAGGCAAGACTCAGAATGGGGAATAGAGGCAGTCAGCCGGCCGGGAATAAAGGGAAGGGGGTACCTTTAGGGTCCCCGGGGAACATTCCTCTAAATAATCCATTGGAAAACATGTTAAAACATTGGGCTAAAAGTAATTGGACCAAGGGAAAGGGTAAAAGAAAATGATCAAATATTATTGTTATGTTTAGACAAAAAAAAAAAAAAAAAAAAAAAAGGCATTTTGCTGCCAAATATATTCTGGCCAAAATATAAGGCAGATAAGAGTTGGCTTTGTGCTGACCTCGTGTGTCATGTTAATAAAAATAAACCTTTTTCCAAGGCAGAATTGAACTGTGCCATGTGGTGGCTGCAGGGAAAAAAAGAAACTAAAACCTGGGATAAGCATTCCCCCACCTTATGGTTTCCCCTCCCCCACTGGGGCGGGAACCATTAAAGCCTGAGGTTTTGGTGGAAGCAGTCTATGCCCCCAGGCAATTGGAGAGCCAGTTAATGCTGACTGCTCCAGTAATTACAACCCACCAAAAGTTAAAAAAAAAAAAATGGAGAGATTTCCAAAAGTTTCTGTTTCTAAAGGCTCTTAAAGAAAGGAAGGTAAGAATCATTAATAAAAAGCCTAGCAAGGCTAGCTGAATAACAATTAACTTGATTCTTAAAATCTGGTTTATGTCAATATCCCTTTCTTGGGAGAAGAAAGGGAAATGGGAAAGAGGGCGGCTATGAGAGAAAGAGAGAGACTGCATCCACCTAAAATAAAATTGGCTGTACCCATATCCCCAAAGAACGATGAAAGTTGAGGTCTGAAGTCAAGTGGTCTCAGGCTGGGAGAGTGGAGTGGCCCACATGCATGAAAAGGGTGAGTTTGCCCTGGGGGTTGAGGGTGGGCCTTCCGCCTCAATGCTCTAGAAAAGTTTTGCCGCCTCAGGACCCAGAGGGTGGAGCACATTCCCAGGGGAATGGGAAAAGCCTGGCTGCCACCCCACTGTTAGGTAGAGCCTTTACCCCGAAGAGGCAGAGTCTGGGTGGCACCCCGATGTTTAAGAAGGGTGGGGCCAAAAAGGTAATCTTCCCAACATCACCCCAGACTTTGAAAAGAAAAGGGCTGCCACAAAAGCCTCTAAAAAGGGTTGGACTCCCACTCCCTCAAGCCCCAAGAATACAATGTCATTCTGTTAATAACTCAGACTTTAAAATGTCAGCTATATAAAGGAATTTTAGCCTAATATTCAGAGAAGATCCAAAAATCGATGAATGGCTGAATAAGCCATTAGAGGAAATATTCAGAGAGTCAACAAGCCAGGGAGGAAACAGACAAAAGTGAGATAGAGAAGTAATTGGAGCAGTTTAAAAAAAAAAAGGAGGAAGGAAATTTGTAGCATGGGGTTTGTGTGATTCTCTATTCATATACTTATGTGGGGCTAAACAGGTATTAATAAATACATTTACATATTTTAGTGTGCTGTGTAATTAAGTCTAAGGCATGTGGAAGCTACATTTAAAGTCCCTTAATGTGTGTATCAGGGTATATAGAAAGTTATATGCACATTTTTTAGGACTGTATTTAGATGCATTCTGAGAGTTAAAACTTCATGAATCTAATGGGAGTTTAAGTTGTATGTTTACACAGGAATGTGGGATAGTTGTATTTGTATGTAATAAAAGCATGTAATATAATTACGTAGGAGTCTTTCTGCGGTCGCAGTTGACTCGTCTGGGGGAGGGTGGCGGCCGGTTGCTAAATCCTAGGCTCCCAGGATTGCTCCGAGGGTACCGGCGGCGGGGGCTCTTTCCCGGAGGCGAGGGCGAGGCGGGGGACTTGGCCAGGTCCCCGGCGGGAGGCGTGCAAAGTATGGAGGGCGGCGAGAAAGGAACAGGCGGGACACGTTTCTTTTAGGATGAAGAAAACCAAGAGAGAGAGTTTATTAGGGGAGAGTACAAGCTTATATCGGGCGGTTTAGAGGGCGGGGTAGCTGTAGGGGTTAAAGGCTTGGATTGGTTCTGAGAGAGCGCGGAGGTTGATTGAAAAGGGGCGAAAGTTGCTCCCGTAACGGTGTCCGGCAACAATGTATGCGCACCGGTGGTGATGGGAGTTGCACTGGCGACGGGGAGTGTCCGGGCAAGATAAGGGGGTGGGGAAAAGGCGGTTCCCTCTGGCAAGCCTCCCCTAACAGTGTTATTTTGGGTGAGGAAATGGGGCCTGCCTCCGGCCTCACTTTCCCAGGCCCGGGGGGCTGTAGAGGGCGCTGTCGCCCGTGCCCACTACCCTCCCCAGGGGTGGATCCGGTCCCCCAGCCCAGGCCCGCCAAGTTGAAGCACGTAATCAGTGTCCCGCATCTTTCAAACTGTTAAAGTTTGTCAGTGTGTAATTTAAAACTTGGCAAAAATTTCCTGTGTACTCATCTATAGTAAACGGAAGCTATTTCTTTGTGTCTTTATAGCGTATACTAGTTTGTGTGTACTCTAAAGCTGGGCAATTGTGTGCAGTTTCACAATAGTGTGAAAAATGAAAAAAAGTGAAAAAAACTGTGTAAAAGTTTTCTATGTATGTGTAACAGTAGTGTATTGGCTATACATGCTTGTAAATGGGAATGTATGTCTGTTTCGTATGGTTATGAGTGTGTATATAAGTTATATGTGTCTGTATTCCAGATATATGAGACTGTGTATTCTTGTAAAAAGCAGAATAATTTTTCTGATATATTTTGGGCAAAAGCAAAAGGTCCATACTCAAAGTGCAAGTAAATGTTCCTATAAAAGGGTTTAAGGTTCACTAAAGCTGAATTAAACAAACTTAAAACAGTGAATGGTTCTTATCTCTTCCCAGGTCTCCATTTGGTAATGCCAAGTTGCTATCTTAACATTAAGTCTAATAGGAATAAAGACACCACATATATTGTCAAATACTACACACCAAGGCTTGTCCTCCTCTCCCTGGAGAGTGGGTTTTTACTCATCTAACAGCAAAACTTGTGTGTATGTTCAGGGTATGCATATATGTGAATCACGTATATTCAAGCATCACTAAACTAGGTGTACTAAAAACTGAATTTTAAGTTAGCATTTAAGAGTGATAAGCCTTTTTATGTTCATTAATCTTAGGTTATTGTAAATTATTGTTGTCCTTTAGTCTAATTGTTCCAGCCCAAAATGTTGGTAAGTTCTTGCTGCTCTTCATGCACATGACTTCAGGAGTGTCTGTACCTAAAGCAGGTATTAGCAGTTTTACACTAGGGGAGTCATTAGAGGGGTGCAAGCCATGTGTAATTTAGTACTTAGGCAATTACAAGGTGTAGGCCTTTGGTTTTTGGTTTGCCTTTCCCCAGGAGGACTGGAGAGCTCCCCTCCCTAGACACAAAGGATCTTTTTCTTAAGAATTATATACTGGCCTTGTCTTCTACTTTATCATCTCTCAGGCACCGTGGACTGCTGGCTCAGACCCCGCCTCTTGAATTTGCTGCCCATCGACATCAGCCTGGCAGCTGGGTTCTGATCCAGTCGTGGAAAGAATCCAAACTTCAACCGATCTGGGAAGGACCCTATCAAGTCTTGCTGACAACTGAGACGGCAGTCCGAATGGCAGAAAGAGGCTGAACTCATTACACACAAGTGAAGGGACCGGTGCCTGAACCAGACGATAAGTATCCAGCAACTCAACCTGAATCCTGGAAAGTGACTCCTACCTCAGATCCCCTAAGGATCACTTTAAATAGGCAACAGTTAAAGGAACATATTAGAAGGGAGGAAGGGCTGGATTAAACCCTATGTTTGCATTGTGCTCTGTGTATAGCTTAATGATGAAATTGCTTATGCTGATCATAATGTTCTATATTCAAGAAGTAACAGGTTCTGCTAAGCTGGTTATAAGTGTAGTCAAAGGCTTAAAGTCTCAAACTGTACAATTTGATGTTTGTCAAGTAATGAGCTGTAAAAATCTAAAACATCAGCAACAACTGAGGGAGGAATATAAGCATTTATGTAAGCAGACTGTTCAAATAGAAAGCAAGATTGTTGGGGGGCGAACATTTGAGAGTATAACTTATGAGACACCTAACCCCTGTTATTCTTGAAACACTGCTTGGTGAACCACACAGTATGAGGGATGGGTCTTACCCAGGTTGGAGGAAAAACCATTAAGGAAAACTTGGCTGGAATTTAACTCTCCAGTACAAATTGACCCCAAGGTCATTAGAATACTTAAGACCAAAGACTTAAAGCAAACCACAGAAATAGAGACAGGTTATGGAAATACAAATGCCTGGGTAGAATGGGGCAAACATACCATCCAGAGTCTAAACAGAAGTGACTGTTATGCTTGTACAACCAAACAACCCACTGTTCAGATTATGCCCTTCCCCTTGGGGATAAAAAAGCATGAAAGGGAGTTTAAGTGTATGATACTCCTCTTTCAAAATGCTACTCCTGGTGAAAGTTGTAGTACGTTGTCCTCCCTTTTCCCTCCAGTCCAGGAGGGAAGTGTCAAAGCCATACCAGCGTCTCACCTTGGTCCCGGAAACCACTCTGCCTGTCTCTCCAGATGGGAAGAAGGGCTCCAGGATCTTGGTACCATGGCTTTGTGTACACAGGTGTGAAATGTGAGCAAGGATAGTACTGGCAACTTCTCCAGCCTAACTATACCCCAAGCAGACCTCTGGTGGTACTGTGGGAAGGGCGTCCTCTGGCCAACACTACCTGAAAGGTGGGGAGGAACCTGTGCTCTGGTTCAATTGACTATCTCATTTACCCTGGCATTTGAAAGTAATAAAGTACCAACCCAAGGCAAAGGAGAAAAGAAAAATGTACAAAGTGTACCTAGTTCCTTCAATAAAAAAATGTTTGTAGATAGTATAGAGGTTCCCCAGAAAGTTCCTAATAAGTTTAAAGCTAAAAATCAATTAGCTGCAAAATTTAAATCGTCCTTATTCTGGTGGGTCACCATCAATAAAAATGTCAATCATCAGCTAAAATTTATCAACTATACCAGGAATGTCATTAAAGAAATAGCAGAACAGTTAGATGCCACTAGCCGAATGGCATGGAAAAACAGAATGGCCTTAAACATGATGCTAGCTGAAAAAGGAGGCGTCTGTGCTATAGTTGGGGGAAATTGTCGCACATTCATCCCCAATAATACCGCACCTAATGGAACTATCACCAAAGCCCTACAAGGCTTAACAGCCTTATTTCAGAAACTAGAAAAGAATTCTAGCATTAACAACCCACTCATAGAATGGTTGGAAAATTGGTTTAAGAAATGGAAAGGAATTGCAACATCTATTTTAATTTTCCTTATCATTCCAGCCAAAATGTTTATAACAGCTGGGTGCTACATAATCCTGTGTGCTCAAAGGCTAGTTCAAAAACCCATCAAAACCACTAGAATCAAAAATAAGAAAGATCCCTATAATGAGGAATGTAAAAAAGCCCTTAGCAAATTTGAGAATCTAAAATGTGAAAACTAAAAGTGTTTAAAAAAAAAAGAGGAGGGAATCTGTAAGAAAGGAATAAGTTTCGTTTTCACATAGAGACAGCATGGAATAAGGGAAATGGAGGCAAAACCAGTTTAAACAAGCCCCAGACAAAGAGAAGAGAGAATCTGCCTGATGTAAAGAGACATGAGGTAGTATCAGAGGCGGGAACTCACAGCAAAAAAATAAAATTTGGGGGGCATTGGCTAATCAGTTCAAAATCTCAATAATGAGCTAGTTGGCTCTCTGGGATTGTCTGTACAAATTAAAATCTCAAAAGATGAATTAGTTAGTGTTCTCGGATAGGCTGTAGCCTCTGTAGTACCCAGTCAATGGGGAAACAGGGGAGGGACTTGCGAATTAGGAGTAGGAGATTTAAACATCGCCATTCTCTTCCTCTGGCGCGCCAGCCTTCCGCGTGTTTGGCTGGACGCCCCATCTTGCAAGATCGTAAATAAAGTCTTTTCTCCTCCAGAACCGAGAGAGCGTTTATTCCCTTACAGGTACCACTTTATTTCCGACGTAACTGTTCTGTAACATTTGGAGTAACTGCTCATGGAAATGAGTTAGGCATGGACTATAGTTGTTTTAATATGGAGGTCTATTTATTATTTAGCCTTGTCTACTGTGAAAATATTGTAATACTGTGGAGTATTGCAAGTAAATACTTTGATTTAAGAAGTCTAAATTCTGGTATGCTGTGCAGAAAATGATGCATTGTATAACCTCACTTCATTATACACTATATAAAAATGTGGATATTATATAAAGATAAAGAGATGAGAGTTAAAATGATGGTATTCAAGATAGTTTCCTGTGTGTTTTAAATCACAACATAAAGAAATAAATGTTGCACACAACTCTTTTGTGAAAAAGATAAGGGGATTCCATTAAACAGCACTTTTCTTTAATCTAAATTTAGAAGACCTAAGGTAGACAAAAAGGGAGAGATGTGCAGGGAATATAAACGAGGCAAAAACCGATTTTTAATAATATTTAAGAGAGGAGCTGCAGCACTATGTCCACAGATTCAGGCTAAAGACCATCTATATGCATTTCTGCCTTTCTTATTTACCAAGAGAAAGGGTTACATACCAGAAAGCTGACAATAGAAGCGTTTGGAAATTCAATGCTTTTATCTTGAAAATAACATCTAAGAGAAAAGGGAATGTCGCTTTTGCATTTTATTTTCCTACTTACACAAAAGCAAATTCAAAAGATTACTTTTTATCCTCTTGGTGATATTGCCATGGGCTTTAATTAAATATGCCTCCGCCCCTTTCCCCTTTAACTTTGTGAAGAAGAGTGCTTTAGAAAAGAATGAGAGTCCACTGAATAGGTTACAATTTGAAAGCTTCCTTGACTGTTATAAAGCATTCAAAATGAAAATCCAGAGGGGTGATCTAATCCACATCAAACTGATAATGCCCACCGCAAGGAAGGGAGCAGACCTGCAGTTCTGTGACCAGCGTCACGACCACAATGTCTCTGTGAACATGTTCACTTTACATATCATTTTTCTTTTCTGCTGCAGTCTGGAAGTCTGGGTTGGTTCTTCTATGAGATCTTAAAAGCAAACATCATGTGGCTGGAACACAAGTAGCTCACAATAACAGAACATATAGTCTCCCTCAAGAACAGAGATTGCCTACAGCCATCCACAGTGTTTCAGCCATTTTCCACATCTTAGGTCTTTGAAAATGTTCATTTTTCAAGGAGTCAAATTGCTCTTGGGTGTGTTTTCTCTGCACCTAGTCATCGATTTGAAAATTGGAGTGTTTAAAGATTTGAAAGAAGAGGGGGCCCTCTTATTTTCTTTTCCTTCAACTCTGGTCAGTTTGGGCTTGGACTGCTACAGAAGTGTTTTATTCAGAGCACCCTGTGATTGGCACTTTTTGAGATTGGTGATGCAGAGACAGCCAGTTAGGTTGAAGTTTAGTTAATTCATGTGCATGCATGTGTGTGCATGTGTTCGTGCATGTGTGTGCATTTGCTGGTGTGGTGTGTATGGGGGTGTGTTTGGAGATTGCTGGTGAAGAGGCTCTTTTTAGCATGGTTATCTAGTACACATACCTAATACATGGAAAGTTTATTAGAACCATCTCTGTAAGACTTCAAAGTAGGTACATTACGTAACTTCTTTCCTCAGGGTGGGCCCCCACTATTTCATCTGCTGAGTTTTTAGGATGCAATGGATTGAGAAACTGTTGATTTCGTTTGTAAATCTTTGCTGCTGCTTTTCAGCCATGTTCAGGATTAGGATTCTTTAGCATTGGAAGAGCAAATCTTAGCTTTCTTTACACTTGACTGTCTAGGTTTTCGATCTATAGCTGGAAATAAAAAGCACATTGTTTTTGATATTTACTGGAGGCAGATGTAATCACTGCACAGTGTGAAAATGCAGCAAGAAATGAATCTCATCAATATTTCTTTACAAAAGGAGACAAAATTTAGAATTTTACATGAGCTTTCTGTAAAGTGATTACACTTCTACACTTGAGTGCTAGTTAATACTGCCAGCACAGCACTTTTTGATCGTTTATGGGAATTCTCCACAATTTTAAATTCTTTCAACTTAAATTGCACTTCAAAGTTTCATTCATATCCTGTAAAAATGATATAGTTAAGATTTCAACAGGGAATGAATTATTCATTAAAGCAGATAATGGTGTTAGGCTCAACCAAGGAGCTATAACATTAGCATAAAGAATTCCCTGTGCCACATTAATTGTTAAAATTGGAAATATACAACACGAAAGATATTGAGCCAGAGATCTTTTTTGTTAAATTAAATAAACTAAGGTCTTTTATGGTGACCCTTATATCACGGTTTTAATCTTGCTACCTGCAGGTGTATAAACCATTTGATCTTATTTATTAATAATATTAGTGCATAAATGCACTTCTATGCAAGTTTAATACCGTTTTGGGTGGTGTCTCTTTTTTATATTGTGTAAAATTTACAGATGGGATATTTGGAGAAAAAAGTTGTGTATCTTTGTATCATTTTAGTTATTTTGTCGCTGAAAGATGTTGATTTGTAAGTGATGACTTACACAAGTTTTTATTTGATCTTGTAAGAGAAACACCATCAAATAGTGATTTATTCAGTAAACGTATCCTGACTGAAGCTCACAAAATGTATCATTCATTCAAAAAGTCATGATTTATACCTACCATATGCCGGATAAGACATTACACAGCATGAGAAATGGAGAGATACATACAACATGATTTATTCCCTTAAGGAAATCACAGTTTATTGGTGAGAAAGACTATAAAAGGAGAGACAAGTTCCTGGGAAAGGATCTACTTCCAAGCTCACTCACATAGCTATTGGCAAGCCTCAGGGAATGAAAGCTCTGAGAGAGGAGAAAGAGTGAGTGAGAGGGCTCCCAAGATGGAAGCGATTGTTTTAAAAATAACTTAATGCTGGAAGCCACATTCTATCACTACTGCAGAATTATATTCATTAGAATTGAGTGAGTCAGTTCAGCCCACGCTTCTGGGGAAGGATTACATAAAAGTGGGAATACTTCAAGTTGAGGACTTTTGGGGGCCCTGAATATTGTGTCAGCCCTTGCAAGTTAGAGTATAGCCATGTCACATTTCTCCAAATGCCAAGTGAGAACAAACAGAAAATAAATGCAGGTAACACAATAATCATTTAAAAATATGCCTAGCTTGTAAAGTCTTGAAAGCCCCATTTCAACTCAGCCATTACAATTAAACTTAAGAAGAGACGTGTTTAAGCGATGAGGGGGTGTAGCTCATCTTTGAGAACCAATATCATGCCAGAGAACTTTAACTTAGTAAAGCAAAAAGGAAAGAAAAAAAGTAGAGGGCATAGTTCTTAACTATGGAATCAGCAGCTCATGTCCTGCTGAAGATTTTCTTTCCACCCAGCCATTCCGGAGTTTTTCTCATTTCAGAAAATTGCTTTTCCTTATAGGAGAGCTACTTGATGAAGTAGAAAGATTGGCACATTTGGATTTAGAAGTCCTGAATTCTACATCTGGCTCTGCCTTTTGTGAGCTGCTTGACCTTGGACAACTCACTTGCCATTTTAACATCCCAGTTTTCTGAAATGTAAAATGGATGGAATGATGCAAAAAGATGAAATGCTGTGATAGTTTGCACCTGCCAAAAGCTATGAGATTCCAGAAAAAGGAAGGAAGGATATTGATGACTAGTGAGAAATGTGGGATGCATTTGGAGCTTGAGGAGAGTGCCATGGGAAATGGGACAGAGAGCCAAGGCATTGGAGGGCATGATTGATGATCCTGCTGGGTACTGGGTAAAACGGGTTTGTCGTGAGCCAAGGAGAATGACTTCCTCAAGGCATTTGGCAACTTGCTCAGTGCCCTAGAAGCAGGACCACAGATGGTGAATGGCATTTACCTAGAGTTGGGCTTGATAAGAAAGGGGAAATTGGAGGTCAAGGAAGCAGGAGAATTTAGGGAAATAGTGGTGCCTGGGGATGGACCCTTCCAATTGTTATATTCTGAATAGAGAATTCTCTAAAGCTACTGGGGGATGCTACTCACAGAGGCCTCTTATGCCAAATTATGGTCTGTGAACCAAGACATCTGCCCTCTGGTCTCATTTATAGCTCTGAAACATGGCAAATCAATTATTTTATATCAATATAGACAATATAAGAGGCTGAAAAAGCACTTGGCCAGCTACAGGTAAAATTGGTGAGCTTATTTTTAATGTATTCTACATCCTCTCTCTGTGCTCTTCACTGTTTCAGTGTAAGCCCCCCATGCCTTTGGCCCAAACACAGCCTCTCCCAAGAATCAGGCTGACCATTTTTTATTGCCTGGGAAAAACATCTCTCACTTAAAAAAAAAAAATAAGAGCTTCAGGTGGAAGTTCAATACCTTTCATGTTTATTACCTATAAACACAAAGTTCTATCACAGGATTCAAGAACAGCTGTCCTGGGAGTAGTGACTCTAATGATGGGCTCCCAATATTGATAAGTAGCTTGTTTTGGGATGAGGAGGCCTCAGTTCCTATCATAAAGATGGCCATGATCAAGATCAGCTCAACACAAGTTCTGAAGTTGAGACTCTTAACCTGTTTTCAATCTATTCTTTTTTCTTTCTCAGTGGATTCAAGGCAGCACCAAGGCTAGCATATCTATTAGTCACAAAAGGCATAGCTCTTAGGGATAATAAGCTTTTCAAGGGCCTATGAAAATTTTGAGGGTCTAGAAAAATATTTCATCTCTTACTAAAAAAAAGAAACAAAACCCCTGAAATTAAAATTATTTAATTTTAACTCTCTATCTGCCAAATATAATATTCTGGCAACTTCATTAATTATTAATTTCAGTGTTTACAAAACTATACACTCGAGAATAATCTATAGCTTAGATTTTTCTATATACAATGATTAATAACCACATATAATGATTGTCAAAAATCATATTGAATTATAAATCCAATAACTTACTCATAACCAAATAAGCGTAATATATTAATTTTCATTCATTCACTCATTTATTCATATCACAAACATGTTTTCATTACATAAACATTTCACAAACAAGCACTTAATTTTTACTAGCCCAGCAGTATTCAATGTAAGTTACTAGTATCCTTAGAAGACAGAGACTTTGCAAGGAGAACATAGGTGTAGTTGGATTTTTTTATTTTTTTTAAAAATTTTTATTAGAGAAGTTGAGGGTTTACAGGACAATCATGAATAAAATATAGGATACCTGTACACCACGCACCACCGACACTTTGCATTGGTGTGGAACATTTGTTACAATTGATTTATAGCACTTTCTTGTAATTGTACTATTATTTTTAACAGTTGTTACCTTTGTTACAATTGATGAATGTTATTATAATAGTAGTATTAACCATCATCATGTTTTACATTAGCTGTATGTTTCCCCATATATCACTCTATTTTTAACACCATATATTACTGTTGTATATTTGTTACAATTCATGAAAGAACATTCTTAGACTTGTACTATTAACAATAGTCCATTATCTACAATACAGTTCACTGTGTTATACAGTCCTATGTTTTATCATTTAATTTTTATTCCAGTAACATAAATGACCTGAAATTTCCCCCTTTAACCACATTCACCTATATAATGCTGTTAATTACATTCACAATAATGTGCTACCATCACCACTATCCATTTCTAACCTTTCACAATCAACTTAAATGGAAATTCTGTACAAACTAAGTATCATATAGCTGGTTTTAGAGGAATTAATTTTCAGATGTTCAACTTACATGTGTAATCCTTACTGCTATTGATCAATTGAACGAGCCTGCTCCTCTGGTTCCATTGTTGCATTACCTTATTTCCAGTCAATCATCTTTCTTCCCATTGCAGAGTTAAGGCATGAGCATAAAGGACAGACAAATATACCCAGAGTACAGCCTAAATCTTGCTGTAGATGCTGAGGAACATAATGACTATACTAATGCCATAACACATTCTTAAACAAGATCAGTGGTGCATTAGGGTTCTCCAGAGAAACAGAACCAACAGAATATACTATTCAGAGATATAGTATAGGAATTGGATCATGTGACTGTGGGGATTGGCAAGTGCAAATTTTGAAGGGCAGTCTGGAAGATGGAAACTTCAAAAAAGGTGATTCTGTAATATGGCATGTCTGAACTCTGTGGGACAGTCCACAAGCTGGAAACTCCAATGAAAGTGTGGTTGTATACCCTAGAGGAAGCTGGCTGGCTGAAGACAAGGTCGACATTTTTTGTCACTTTTGAAATTCTCCATTCTCACTTTAAGACTTCCAACTGATTGGATGAGGAGACTCCCTTCATTGCTGAAGGCAATCTCCTTTGTTTGCTGTCAATGCAATCAATTGTAGATGCAATCAACTGACTAATGAAGTAAGTCCATCTACAGAATACCCTCGCAGTAACAACCAGGCCAGTGCTTTCTTGACCAAACAACTGAACACCATAACCAAGCTAAGGTGACACATGAAATTAACTTTTGCAAGTGGCTTCCATGGTTTTGTTTTGTTTTATTTCGCTTTATTTTTGCTTTCAACAAAATTGGGATAGAAACATTTTGCATGCAATAAAATAGTTTATGATTCTAGATCACAGTGTGATTTGGGGGGGCATAAAGAGCTGAAAGAAGTAAACATCATATCATAACTATATCAAATTATTTCCATTCCAGTCTAGGTATTTAGGCAAACAAGTTTTCTCAGTACTTTCATCAATAACAACCAAATACATGAATAGAATTGATAGCAAAACCTGTCTTTTGTCTTAGTCTAGCAATAAGTAATATTATCTGTGAATATAAATTGAAAAGGAAAATCTCCACCTGTATAATTAACAGATTCATTTTCCACAGTTTAGTGTTTCATAAATATTTATCAAAATTTATAACATACTTATTTTTAACAATTTTGTGACAATAATTAACATAATGATAATCTGTCTAGAGGACAATTTTTAAGCCTTAAAATCCTAATCCTATAATCATGGGATATTTTTAAAAATTTAATTTCTCCTTTCCCCATGTATATATATACACATATACATACATGTACACATACATATATATACATGTATACATATTTGGGTTTTATTGTAGAAAATATTATGGAATAATTATTAAAAAGGCTCATGAAAAATATATTAGTGAAAAATTATATGAGGTAAGTGAATGGAAATATAAGTTCATGAAGAAACAGTACTGAGTTTTAAATTTCTAAGTGTAAAAATAGAGCTTCTTCAAGTATTTCTTAAACGGATGGTGGTGACTATCAAATCATTATGGTATTTAGAGTCCTTTGGAGACATATAGGAAAATGATGTTACAATTTTATTTTTAAACATCAATATTCACAACATGGCAGAAGTCATAGTCCTTTGCAGCCGTTTACAATTAGGATGGAAAATTATAGATTATAACTTAATAGTATGCAAATAGGCAAGGTGTATCATTTTTCAAAGTTCTTTTGGAGGGAACTCAAGCAAAATGTTCACAGTCCACTGCACGAGACACTTGTGCTAATGACAAGTTTCTGTGCTTTTCCAGCCTACCAGAGTTCCTATAAATCATGTCTATGGAGTACCTGACTCTCACAAGTTGTCCAAATAGAGGAAGGAAACAGATTTGGAGGCTTATTATCAGCTAAGAAAAAATAAGTGATGAGGGAGATAGTCAAAAATAATAACCAAAAAAATACAGATTGTTTTACAGAGTATGCAAATTTATTTTTCCCCTTGGCATTTTTTGTGGGTCATGTTCTAAATTCAGGTTGTTAAACTAAAAGGATAAATTTGAATTGTTTCTCTATTAGTCTAAAATGCACTCAATGAATTTAGACAGTATGCTTTTATTTTACGTTGGACAACATTCCATTTATTGAAAAAGCTCATAATATATATGAATCTATGCCACACATATCCAGTTATTCCCCCAAGACATTGGGAGTGGAGGTGGCAATGGCTTAAGGGAGATGGGATTATGAAGAACAATAATACATGACCCCTCCTGGCAAATTTATGCCAAGTTTTATTCTTGGGTTTTCCACCTGTAAACTTTAGATTTGCTAAATCTCTTCTTATAACCCCTGACTTCCTCAAAGTTCATCAGGAAAATGGAGAAAAACGAGTCATAATGAGCATACAGTGTTATCCTATGTTTCTCTGACTTTGCATAAGTTGTGCCATTCACTTGAATGCTGTTTCTCCTCTAATTTACCCAATAACTACTCAGTGAAGTGATCCCTGATGCCAAGGAAAAATTAGTTAATGCTTTTGTATCTATTTGATTTAGATTAGATTCTCTGGAAACAGACTCTGAGACAAAGAATTGATTGTTCTGTGGAGCTACATCTGTTAATCTAAGGCAGGAGAAGCCAACCCACAAAGCAGTTCAAACGAAGCCTCATCCTATCCTACCAGGAGTGGGGGCAGCCCTTCAGACTTGTCCCAAGTCAAGGTGTGCCGGTTTGAATGTACTGTGTCCCCCGGAATAAGCCATATTCTTTGATGCAATCTTGTGGGGCAGAAGTTTTAGTGCTGATTGGATTGGAATCCTTTGGGTGTTTCCATGGAGATGTGACCCACCCAACTGTAGGTGATAACTCTGATGAGATAATTGCCATAGATGTGTGGCCCCACCCATTCAGCGTGGGCCTTGATTAGTTTACTAGAGCACTATGTAAGCTCAGACAGAAGGAGCGAGCTTGCTACAGCCAAGAGGACACTTTGAAGAAAGCACAGGAGCTGCAGATGAGAGACATTTTGAAGATGGCCGTTGGAAGCAGCCTCTTGCTCCAGAGAAGCTAAGAGAGGACAAATACCCCAAGTGCAACTAAGAGTGACATTTTTGAGGAACTGCAGCCTAGAGAGGAACATCCTGGGAGAAAGCCATTTTGAAACCAGAACTTTGGAGCAGACACTAGCCACATGCCTTCCCAGCTAACAGAGGTTTTCCAGATGCCATTGGCCATCTTCCAGTGAAGGTACCCGATTGCTGATGTGTTACCTTGGACACTTTATGGCCTTAAGACTGTAACTATGTAACCAAATAAACCCCCTTTTATAAAAACCAATCCATCTCTGGTGTTTTGCATTCTGGCTGCATTGAGCAAACTAGAGCACAAGGCAAGGGCTCACCCATTTGTTTCTTTCATCGTACAGTCACTGGAACAAGTTCAGGCCCTTAAATGATGTATAATCTTGGGCAATGATGTTCCCTGCAGCTGAAGGCAATAACCAGTGAGGGACACAACTGTGAGTAGGTGTCAACAGCCAATATTCCCAGAAGCTATGGCTACACTATCTGGGAATAGGGGATCTAGATGATGTGCCATAGGATACACTGCATGCCTTATAGGTAAACTGTATTTCATTCATGTAAGCAATAGTTAAAATCTACTCCATGCAGGGCAGTTTTTCAGGTGTGTGGGGTGTATCATTGTCCTGAAATCATTAAATTGGATTTTAAATTTGGGCCCAATGAGGTCAGGTGCTCCATAATGGGAGACCGAGGCCATAATGCATGAGAAAAGATAGATTGTTACTCACAGGTCCCAGAGAGAGAGGGATTGCCAGAGAGGGGTTGACAGGAAGTGTAATAAGCTTGGGAGGCTCAACCAGCAGGTGGGGACCAGACAAGCAGAGCAAGGGGGGCCGTGGGCTTGTGCCTTTGTTGTGGTCCAGTGGTGGAGGTTAGTAGATATCTCGCTGGAGTCAAGGATTGGTTACTTTAAATAAAATGTGTGCAAAAAGGGAAAGGGGCTGGGGGCCTAAGGAGAGTGGGGATGGTTAGCTTATCATTGGGACCAGCTGTGGGTTTAGGGTGAGGTGTGTGGGTGGTATGAATAGAGGCCATAGATGTGGGTTTGGACTCTGTGGGAGTTTATGCCCCAGGACTAGAAAGCTGCTTATCAATGAGACCAAAGTTCAGCGTTAAGGCAAGTGGTTTAGCCAAAGTAAGATGGATGCTGAGACAGCACATAAAAAAGGTTTGATCATTATAATAATCATTGGTTCAAACAGCTAAATATCCCTGACTTCATGGAGTTTATGCTTTAGGAGAAGATATACAGCCAATAGTAAATATAATAAATAGGGAAAGTATATAGAATGTTAGAAGAGGATAAGAGCTAAAGCAGGAAAAGGTAGGATAGGGCTTGAGTTTTAAATAGGTTGGCCAAATTTTGTAATTTAATGTATCTTCTTCTGGAATTTCAGTTTCAAGAAGACAACTTTTCTAATCCCCATAACTAGAAGGGAGTTAAGGTTCAATTTGGTACTGGAATGAATGTGTAAGACAGAATCTGAAGATATCCCATCTGACACAGAAACGAAAGCAGAAGGATGGGAGGAATGGTCAATTGTACTGAGCTATGTCCTTTTGGCCATAAACTGGTCTTTTTTTTACTTAATTAAAGCATGCTGTTCATAGTGGCAATTAATGCAGTGAAATTTTCTCAATCCTTTTATTCTCTTCTCTTTAATGATCTTGATTCCACCCACATGTATTGACATGTATGGTAGAGTTGGCTTTGTGTTTAGACTAAATGGCTGCCTCTGGAGAATGATTTTCAAGAACTGCATAAAACTCATAAAACTCCCCTCCCCACACAAATAGACTAGAAATATCCAGGTGGCCACATGCTTAAAATTTCATTATTAATGCTTACCCCACTGTAAATTATTTAGAACTGCCATTCTGCAATGCTAAAGGGCAAGGCTCCCTTATTGCAGTAGCTCATTGGGTGGGTGTGTTTCTGCTGCAGCCTGAGAGACTTAAAATGCTTGCTGTGGAGAGGCAAGAAGGGGGATGAGGGGTGTACGACAAGAAGAAATCTGAAAGTGGAGAAAAGTCAAGATGGTGATATGAAAGAGCGTTTGCCTCCTTCTCAAACTTCAGATCTGGCTCAGAGCAGAGGCCCTCACTACTGTGAAACAGGGAAAGGAAAAGAGTGAGTGTCTGAGGAAGCAGGAGGAACTAGAGAATGCTGTTTATCCCCCCTGGGAAGAGACACAGTGTCTCAGCTTGAGGTCTCCCTGGGAGTTCAACTGGTCACTGAGGCTCTCATCCCCTTTTCCTGTATCTCGTCAGCCATCTTGGTATCTTGTAGCCATGTTGCTTCACCCAGTAATTGCTTTTGGACACACAGGAGTAAAGAAGAAGAATGAGAGCTAATCAGGCAGACCCTTGGGACTAGAAGAGAGAGATTTTTTCCTCTTTAGCTGCAGTAGAGAATGTTCATGAAAGAGTATGAAAGTATGAAAAAATACCTTCAACCTTCCGGTCTGAGGAAGGCTAAGCGAATAAATACTAAATTGCAATTTAGCTTCCGTTTAGTGTCTTCTAAAAATGTGCCAGGCACTATTTTGAGGGCTTTGCAAATGTTACCCAATTTGACACTCACAACAAACCTGTATACTGGGCTTTACTATCCCCATTTGTTGATGAGAAAAACAAGAATCAAAAAGTTGTTTGCAGAGCTGAGATGTAAACTCAGCTAAGTAACCCCAGAGCCTATGCTCAGACCTGTCTTGTTTCCTAGGGCTGCCATAGCAAACTTAGTGTTTAAAACGAGAGAAATTATCTCACGATCCTGGAAGCTAGAACCTCAAAATCAAGGAGTTGGCCGGGCTGTGCTCCCTTTAAAACCTTAAGTGGAGAATCCTTCCTTGCCTTTTCCAGCTTCTAGCGTTTGGCAGCAAACCTCGGCTTTCCTTGGCTTGGTGCTGCAGCACTTCAGTCTCTGCCTCAGGCACCACACGGCGTTCTCCCCAGCGTCTGTCTGTGCTGCTTCTCCTAATCTTATATGAACAGCGTCCATATTGGATCGAGGGCCAACTCTACTCCGGTAGGACCTCGTTTAAGCTTAACTAATTCCATCTGCAATTACTCTACTTTAAAATAAGGTCACATTCCGAGGTCCTGGGGGTTAGGACCTCAACCTGCCATTTCGGGGGATTCAATTCAACCCATAAGGATACCCATTACCCTAAACTACTCAACTGCTGCAAGTACTCTGCAGAGTCTCCTCCACCTTGACTTCAGAAAAGAAACCAGTCCACCCTGCAATTTTAGAAGCTGCGCGACAGCCCTCTTCTGTGAATGATGGAATGAGTGGACAAAGGATATTAAAATCCTGTCCAGAGCTTCTTTTTTGCATTCTTCTATGGTGCAGTGATAGACAAGGCCATGGATGGGGTGGGAAACTTTGCTCTCTCAGGGGTCACTGACTAACAAGAATAAATAAGACAAATGCTATGCGCATGTATAAAAATGGACTCTTGTATTTTGTTTACAATGAAAATAAAAAATAAGCAGATCTTTTAAAATGATGGCAGGACATTATGATTGAATCCAATGATATTAGATATAATACAACTAAAATATATTTTAGTTTCATATTGTGACCAGTAAAGTAAGTGAGAAAAAAGAGAAAAAGAAATATAAAGGAAAGGAATAGATAAGGGAAAAAGGAGGGAGCAAGATAAGAATAGGAGAAGAGTGTCAAAAATATAAAGGGAAAAGTGGTGGACAAAGAGAAAAGAGAATGAGAAAGAAACTTTTAAGGGCTGGAGACAGGATGACTGGGAAAAAGGAAGAAAGGAGCCAAGAAAAAACTATGAACAAATAATGAGTGTTAATGGTGGGTAAATGCTTCTTGCCCTACATTTGGTGTGCAAATGGCTATGAGCATTAAATAAGTTATCACTGCTATATCCATGCTTCCAGTATCTCCCAGTGTCTGGAATAGTTAATACAACTCTGGGAAATAGGCATACTATTATTTTCAAATAAAAATGCAATTCTGGAATAAAGGTTTGTTTTCATATGGAATTGAGTTTTTACATGTATGTAAAGAAAGTTAACTTTACTTTTACATGTCAAATGGTTTATTACCAATGGGCCAAAAGTCTCCATAGGATTAAAAAGTGGGATTTTCTCATTCTAAAATACCTGTAAACAGCACTTAAAAGCCAGCATTTACTTTATTTATTTTACCTTTTTCTTTCTTTTCAAATTAAATTGACTTTAACCTAATTGAGTTCAATGAGATAAAAAGGAAAACAGTAGCATAGTTTAAGGTTATTAATTATTTGTCACAATTTCATACCTCTTAAATTGTCCTTATAAAAGATTACAAGTGCAAAAACATACGAAACAACCTGGGTATTGTTTCAGTTTTGCAATAGCTCTCTGTTGGAGGCTGTGATGTACCCCAGATTACCCCTCTGGGATGAAGGGGCTATTACCCATGGGCTTAGAATGCTGCCAGAGGAGAGCACGCAGCTGTCAGGCCCTTAACCTCAGCTGAAGAGAGACATTTTTCCCAGGTCAAGTCCCTTTCCAAGGGGAGTGCATCAGATGACTGAGCGCAGTACTGCCCATTGTCCTAGAAAAATGGAGCCTCTAACTTGGCCCTCAACCTCAGGGGTCCTGCCCTTTGGAGTGATTCCTCAAAATTTTCTATATCCTTCTCTAGTGTCCAGGGCCAGCTAGAGTCAGCAATGCTGTTCGGCCAGGGTGCCTTGAGCCCAGACCTGGACATAGACTTGTTTGGGCCCAGTCCCCGTTTTCTACATTTAGGGCACTCTGTAACCTTAAACCAACACAGCCCTCCCCTCCCCTGTTGCCAGGGGAGCTCCCGGACTGGTATCTATGGGCTTATCCTGGCCCATGGCTGGAGCTTGGTTACAAAGGGCCGGTTAGCAAAGTATTCTTTTTTTTGGAATTGCATGAGATTTGGTCACCATCACGGGGCTGAAATGCTCATTTTAGATGAATATCACTTTAGATACAAGATGATTTAGGACCTTTGGCTAGCAGCAGTCTACCACTAATCCTTGGATCGGAACCACATTTCTGGGCCCATGCTTTGGATCTTGCCTGTTCTTGCTTGCACAGTGTTGCCTGCACCTAAGGGCAATGGAAGTAGGCATTCTGTGCCTTGTGCATCTCCTGCTGCTGCTACTCAGAGTGGTCCCTTCACCCTCTCCTGAGGCCCTATGCTATGAGTTGAGCAATTCTCTAGATGTGGCTGCATCTCTATCCTCCAAGGTCCTTGAATATTATTGCTCTACATTGCCAAAGAGCCCTTCCAATCGATGTCCCCTGTTGCCCCTGATCTTCCCTCATGCTCTCCAAGATCAGTCTTAAGCTATGCCAGAAGAAGACACATTCCTTGCAGGAATAAGACCACTTTTCTCACTTCTCCCACTGACCCCTCTCCTATCTTCTCTGCTGGTAGTATTTTGTGGAAAACAGGGGGGCAGTCAACACTGAAAGAGAGAACATTCCAGGAATGCACTGATTATACCTTGCATATTTCAAGAGAAGACAAGATTGGAAGATCTGTTGTTCTACATTTATGCTATAAAATTCCGAGCGATAAATTTAACATTATCAGAAAATGAATTCAGAATTTCCTGCATATACTGAGCAAGACTTGCAGTCGTAGTCGTCGTAGATGAAGCATAGCAACAAAATTTGAGAGGACACTGGAAGCCAGTGTTCATGAGTAGCATAAAGAATGATGTAGCATTATTAGTGATGATGTAACTGGCATAAAATAAGTGATTTTGTGGAACTGCAGAGGCAAGGTGATTTATGTTGTTTCCATACCAATAGGTTCTGAAAAGCCATGGCATTTTGTGAGTAATGATGGTGTTTCTATTTTTTTCCTCACGTTGTGGGGGTGGGGGATGTGTGATAAAAAGGTAGCCAGGAATGACACATTTGACCATAATTTAGGCAAAGATATGTCTCCTGGACCCGAACAGGAAAACATTGAGCCTGAACACTACAAAAAGCCTGCCCGTGCACTGACTGGACCATAAACAAATAAATATGTAAGCTCCCCTTTTCTATTTGTCATTCTAAATGTTCATCAAGAAATTGCTATGCTTCACATGGGCATATCAGCTTTGTAATCCATTTTTTAAATCAAATTGTTCACATAGAGCAGGGTCCCACAGAATGTATTTGCCCAGGGACTCCCACATCCTAGGGATGGCCTTGACTGAATGACATGGGGTTTTGAAGGTCCAGCCTTCCCAGCCAAATCTGAGACAAAGTTGAAGGTCATCCCAACTTCAGAACCACCCACATGTTTAGCAGAGGCCTCCACTGAGACCACATTGCAGCTATACTTCTCCATCTGCCCAAACCAGCTTCCTTCCCTTCCCTTCCGTGGGTGTTCACAAGAGCACTCACTCTCGGTAAACTTGTATGTTAATTTCTGTCTCAGAGTTTGCTTCCAAAGGCACCTAATGTGCAACACCCTCAAATACTGCTGAATATGGGGACCCGTAAAAAAATGGCTTTCCCTAATTTAGTAAAACTTTGGTTTTAGAACACTTATTTGGATTTTGAAGTGTGTGGTTATTAATGGGTTTTATTTACTGAGAAGCTGGTTTTTCAGATTGCACTAGTTCACACAGACTGAGAATCCTTTGATAGCATACTAATATGAATGTTCTTTATTAAATCTGTTTCTACATCTCCCTTCTTTCATGGTAATTATAAACTATCTTCTTCTTTTCCTTTCCAAACTCCTGCCTTTATTTAGCTAAATTGGAGAGAAATATGCAGCTCTCTCTAGTCTTAACTAGGACCTTCCCCACCATAGCCTGCTGGGTTTTAACAGTGGCTATCAAAGTAACAGATTTTGTAGGCCACTTTGCCATCTAACATTTACCACTCCAATTAGCTTCAGTGTCTTTTATAACCTTATGCTCTTTTTCATGGGTGAGGACTCCTTGAAGTAGTATAAAGTAACAAAAGTTGGAGGGCGAACTAAAATTATGGAAGATATGTATAAAAGAGAAAAAAGAAAGCTTTTAAAAAGAGAGGGCACAAAAACAAATATCAAGAATTAAAAATGATACATTATTACAAATTATCTAAACAATAGAAACAAAATAAGGGAAGCAACTTTATACCAATGTAGATGAACTGAAAATTCAACTTACTAAAGTTGACATAAGAAGAAACAGAAAATATGAATAATCCTACAACTATTAAAGAAAATTGAGTGGTTAAAATCCTTCCTATAAAGAAAGCCTGTCCCAATGAGTTTCACTGAGGTACTATTTCAATTATTTAGGGTAGAAATAATTCCAGCATAACTCATTACTTGACATAAATATAAAAATCTTTTAAAAAATCAAATTGAATCCAACAATTATCAAATAATTCATATTAACCAAGAAAATAAATAGTATCACCATCTTAATAGATAAGGGGAATATAGTGATAAAATTCAACATCCTTTCAAATTAAAACTCTTAGGAACTAGGAATAGAAAAGGTTTGTACCAAAAGTCATGAGAAACATGAGTTTTAAAGGTATAGTACTGGAAATTTTTCTCCTGAGACCAGGAATGAGACAGTGATGTCCATTATCACCATTTCCATTATTCACATTTACATATAGATCCCAGCAAAGGTATGAGAAACAGGAAGGAAGGAAAAAAAACCTGTCACTATTCATAAACAGCATGATTGTGTAAGCAGAATATTAAAAAAATTAATTGAACTAATAGAAATAATAAACAACCTTAGTAAAGTAGCTGCATACAAGGCAAATACAAAGTAAAAATCAACTGCGTTTTTCTACACCAGAAACAAGTGGATATTAAAAATTTTAAATAGATTGCATTTACAATAGCATAAAAATAACAAATATCAGTACAATTATTTTGGAAAATCCTTTGGCAACATCTACCAAAAATGAAAGTATGAATACCCTAAGACTCAGAAATTCCACTCTTAGATATATAGCTAATAGAATTTCATATGCATGTTTCCATTAGCACAATTTATAATACCCATCTCAAATAACCATCAATAACCAAATGGATAAGTAATTTATGGTTTTTATAAAGTTTGATACTATATGAATATAAAATAGTATGAATGAATAAAATATGCACAAAAATATGAATAATTTTCTTAAGTATTATGTTGTCCAAAATAAGTCAAATGCAAACTCTGAGACAGAGACTGGGAAATTTAAATTAAAATTTAAAAGTAGAAAATAACATGGTCTAGCTGTGAGTTTAAGCCAGCTTCTGAATGTTGGAAATGACTCTTTTTCTTTTTCAGAAGAGATATTTTGATTTAGATAAAGTTCTGTGTATAACAATTGTTTCTCTGTTTATGCTTTTTGTATAGTATGTAAGAAATCTTCGCATAAGCCCAGATCACAAAGACTTTATCCTATGTGTTTTTTGAGAAGATTTATCATTTTAGTTATGCATTGAAGTTTATGATCCATTTTTGTTAATTTTGTACATGGGCAAGGTAAGGATTGAGGTTCAGTTTTCTGCATGTGGATGTCCTACTATTTCAAAACCATTCGTTGAAAGGCTCTTATTTCTACATTTCTTCATTTCTCTGACACATTTGTTGCAAATAAATTGGCCACATAAATATGGATCTATTTATGGAATCTTAATTTTCTTCCACTGATTAATATGACTATTCTTATGTCCATGTCACATTCTCTTGGCTAATGGAGCTTTATAGTAAGGCTTGAAATCAGGTTTTTAGAATCTTCCCACTTTGTTGTCTCTCTCTTTTTTGGGAGGGGTGGGGGATAGGGGCTGTTTTGACCAGTCTGGGTTTTTCCATTTGCACATAAATTTTATAATCACTTTCTCAAAATCTACAAAACTGGTCAGATTTGGTATTTGAATTTATATAGATTTATGTGGATCTGTTTGGCAAAAATTGCATCTTAAAATGTCAGGTCATCTGATCCATGAACATGGTATCTATCTGTTTAGGTCTTCATTAATTTCTCTCAGCCATGTTTTGTGATTTTCAATGAAAGTGCTCTAAATAGCATCGTTTTCTTAAATTTCAATTTACAATCATTCTTTGCTGCTATATAGAAATACAATCAATTTTCCTATAATCAAAAATAGAAGTGAGCTTGTTAAACTCACCTATTCTGTTTTTTGTTTTTTTTTTTTCTCTCTCTCTCTCTTTTTATCTTTGTAGATTCATTGGGATTTTTCTCCATAGATATACATGAAAATTCCAGAATGTCTTTTTTATTTCTCTTTCCCTATTGCACTGGCTGCAGTACAGTGTTGAATAGAATTAGTAAGGAGGTACACCCTTGTTTTTTTCCTAATTTAGGGGAAAATAATCCAGTTTTTCACCATTAGGTATGATGTTAGCAATAGTATTTTTTTGGATGCCCTTTATCAAGTTGAGGAAGTTTTCCTTATTTCATGACACTGTGGATACTAAGTAATAGTTAGAATTTTTGTTCAAGAGAAAAGGAGAGTGGTCTTGTCTAAAATTTCTGGTTGTACTTTGTTTAAACTTAAAAATTCTCTGCAAAGGACACTGAGAGGGGAATGGAGGGCAAGTCATGGACTGGGAGAAAATATTTGCAAAATACATATCTGACAAAGGACTTGTATACAAAATATGCAAACAACTCTCAAAACTCAATAATTAGAAAACAAACAACCAAATTAAAATACCTAGTTGCTTCCGAAAGTGAAAGAGGGTAGTGAAAGGGAAAACTTGAATTGTTCTAGAAATTTTCCAGGGTTTGCAGAAAGGGAATTTGTATTGGTATTTGTTAATAATTTTGCATCTGAAAAGAAACAATGAAATGTATAAAATTTTGACACTATTGGCTTGTTTTTTATATGTTTATTTGAAGGAAATATAAAGGCCTGTGAAATATTTGGTACCAAACATATTACATTATATGAATGCAAAGAAAAAAGAAAAGATTTTACTTTCTCTTTGTTGAAATAAGTTGATCTTAGAATACTTAAAAAGGGATAATCAAAGGTTATTACCTCTTTTGTAATCTGACATCTCACCAGAAGAAATTTCATTGTTTTGTGGAGACTTTATCATGTCTTGATTACTAAAAAAAGAAAAAAAATCAAACGAAAAGGCAAAAATTTTCATTTATAAAATAATTAAGTTTCCTATAAAAAATTCAAAAGTAGATCAAAAGGGGACAGAAAAGAGGCTTCTGCAATGCTGGTAATATCTGTTTGTTGAACTGGTGCTGGTTATAAGGATACTTTCACTTTGTGAAAATACATTGAACTGCTCACTGATATTTGTGCACTTTTTATGATATTATACTGAAGAATAATATTTCTAAGAGAAGATGTGTAAATCTTCTCACAGAAAACTATAAAATGTGGATTGGAAAATGTCATTTCTCCCAAACTAATATATAGATTTAATACAATCTCAATTTTGAGGAAATTGACAGGTGATTCTAAAATTTAGAGACGTGTCAGTGTGGAAGGGTCAAGCACAATAAAGACAATCTTGAAGAAGAGAAGTTGGCGAAAGGACTTCCTCTGCTGGATGTCAGGATTTACAAAGCCACAGTAATTAAATAGTTGAGGCATGCGTGTGGAGGCATCTGTGACAAACAGATGAATGGAATGGAATGGAATGGAATGGTTAGAGAGCACAGAAACCTAACCATGCATATAACACTGAAGAGGCAAGGGGAAAGGGTATTCTTCCTTTTTTGAAAAAAATGTTGCTGGAATAATCAAATGTCCATTTGGACAAAGTAAAAGAAAAGTCCATTCTAAATGACTTTGAGAACAAAACAATTCTACGTGACTTTTAGAACAAACAAACAAAAAAACCCAGTAAAACCTCTGGAAAATAACATAAGAAAATATTCTCATAACCTCATAGTGGAGAATCACTTTTAAATATTGGCACAGAAAACTAATGATAAGCAAAATATTGATAAATTAGACTATATTAAATTAATTTTATTAATAAAAACTAAAATAGAAATAAAGATAATATTAATAAAATAATGAAAAGGAAATACGCAGAATGGGAGAAGGCATTTGCAACACATAGCCCTAAAAAAGGGCTTCTATTCAAAATCTATGAAGAATTCCCACTAGTAGAAAAAAATGCTATAGACAATTCAATAGGAAGATGGGCAAAATACTTGAACAGGCATTTCACAAAAAGGAGTATCCAAGTGGCCATTAAACATCTGAATGGTTGCTCAACATCTGGATTAATCAAATAAATGAAAATTTAAACAATGAGATACAATAAAATATCCCTGAGAATTAGAATAAAAATGATTACAAACATTGGCAAGGATGGGGAAATATTGGGAGCTTTCAGTCACTGCTTATGGAAGCATATACCAATACAATCACTTTGGAAAACTATTAATCATTATCAATTAAATTTGAAGATATTTCTAGCCAATGACCTATCAACTTCACTCTTTCATATACCCAACAGAAATGCATTAACATGTATAACAAAGAGATATAGAAAAGAATGTGATGGCCACAAAATTCTTGAAGTCCCAAACTTGGAAGTAACCCAATTTCTGACAATATTAGAAACAATAAGCAAATTAAGGTATAATAATACAATGAAATAGTATGTTCTAATAAAAATAAATAAAAAATAGCTACTTAAAACAATATGCATGAATCTCCCAAACATAATTATTGATCAGAAAACCTTTGCCACAAAAGAATATACGTGGTAGAATTTCATTTACATAACACCTGAAAATGATAAAAGTAAACTGCATTGTTTAAGAATGCATACTTACATCTTAAAACTGTAATGAGAAGCAAGGAAATGGTAACCAAAATCATCAGGAAAGTACTTACCCTGGGCAGGGAGAAAAATTAGTGACTGAAAAGAGGCATGAGGATGAAATTGAGTTTTTATGTTACTACTAAGATATTTTTCACATGACATTTTAAACAATCCAAGTTAAAGTATATTAGCCAGAAAACAGGGCTCCCGCAAGTTGTGCACCCACTGGATGCCCATTATACATGCTACAATGAGCAGAGAGCCCTCCAGAGTTATGCAATAAAACGAGCTGCCACAAAGGCCAGGTAGACAAAATGCCCTCTTCTCCCTTGGTTATTGGTTCAATCTCAGGTTTCTCATAGTCCTGGTATGAGGTTTAAGAGGATTCAAATTGCATAGGTAGTGATAGGTTCCTTAATGGGATGCTGTTTATCATTTATATTTGTTTAGATTTCCTATCTTGGTAAAACATTTTGTGATGTTTTAATCCAGTAGCTAAATAAATTTGAGATTTCATGATTCACGCAGCTAAATTTGTATCTTCTTGATGGTTCTATGAAGATTCTGAAAATGTCCCTCATGAGCCTTCCTAGGAAAGAAACTTCAGTGGCAGATTCTTCCCTATACTAGATTTATAGCTTGCATTTATTTACTATTTTTCCAAAATTTTATTCTGAAAAAAAAATGAAAACACAGCAAAGTTGAAAGAATTTTACACTCATATACCCACTTCCTATCCTTGAACATTAATATTTGACTTGAAGTGGTTTATCACAGTTGTCCTCCTGTCTGTCCTTCTACCTAACATCAATCCAACTAGTTATGTGATTGTTTCCTTTTAACAGCTTGATGATTCGTCATAAAGGTAACCCCAATACAAGTGCCACCAATTTCAAGAAATGAGATTTTGGCAATAGTACAGTCTTCCCTCTCCCCAGCTATCTAATTCTTGAGAAAGTAAATAATCACAAGGAGAGGACTTTTATTTTCATAAATGTGGAATTTTAAGCAAATTAGCTCATATTACCTTCTCCATTCTCTTTTTTGGTAGGTCTTTTTCTTAGTTGACAATGAAAAAGCAGGATTTCACAAAAAGTCCATGTATACAACTTCCTCATAGGTTTCCTAGTACTTTCCCTAGCATATATTAGAAATTCTTTATCACTTTAAAAATTGAGTATTTTTAAAATCAACAAATACACCAGGCTGAATCAGTAAATAAGTTAGATCTGTGTCTCATAAGACATTTGCTAATGTAAGTTTTTCTAAATATGGGCAATTTAGAATTGTATTTGACATTGTCAGGTGTAAAAGTTTGCATTAAATCTAACGCAACCTAATTTTTTTAATGTATGTTTCTCTGAATTCCCCTTAGACACAACTGCAGCAAACCACGCAGTGAAGAAAGCTTTTTTTTTTTTTTCTTTTTCCTTTTCCTTTTTCTCTGTGCAGTGATTTAATTTCTCACGTTTCTGTTGGAATGGAAATTAGATTCAAGGACAGCTCTGTACCTGATAACTCTGACAAGGTGTGAAATGCTAAGTTTTATAAAGTTGTAATGAACATATGCAAAGTTCTTGCTTTTTTTCTTTTCTCTGTCTGAAGGCTTCAGGCTTTCCTTACTGGAATAAATAAATTGTAGTCTTGTGGCATCAGCTCTCCCGTCTGTAAGGTCCATGCTCTCTAAATGTCAACTGTATGTGGGGAATGCCAGGTCCGTGGGGGGGTTCTTATTATGTGAGTACCTGATTATAATATTATAATATTATTATATTATTATATTGTTTATGGTCTGCCTGGCTGATTTTCTGAGCTTCTCCTTGTTCAACAGCTGATATAATTTGGAATCATATTTGAAGGAATGTAGTAAAGTCATAGAACTTCCATGAATGAGCACAGGGAAAACTAGTCTAAGTAGAAGCGGCAAGAAGAAACCAATGGCTAGGCTTTTTGGTTTAATTCTTTGGTGTTATTACTTTTTCTTTTATGATTGCCAAGGATGGGCATTGACAATTTATATACAGAGTACATTATAATTCAGAAATAAAATAAGTATGATTTTAATGTTTTGGAGAAGTCACAAGAGCAGAGCAGAGCCTTAAGCTCTGTGCATCTTTGAAAAAGAATTATGAATATGTATCTAAGGCTGCTATGAGTCCTCTAGGGAGAAAGGAGGCCCTGGGGATGCTGCAGTACTTAGAGACATGGACAGATATCCTCCAGCTCAAGGTTTATATTTTTCAGCCAAAAAGTCAAGAGGATAAGTTAAATTTTCACTGTGTGTCACAATATCAATATACAAAAACCTGTTGAATTCTTTGACTTTGAAAGGGTTGTTTTATTTTTATTTATTTTTTGTTCATAATGAGCTGCTTCCTTCAGAAGGAGAGTTCAAGGTGAGTAAGCAGTAAATGTGAGGCGATTAACAAGGAGGAAGATGAAAATGCAGGACGGAACAAGACCTTAGCCTATGGTAAGGGGTATGGCCTAATGTAATGAGACCTAGAATTCTTCCTTTGGTACACTTAGAAGAACAAAGCTCTCTTCCAAAATGAGCCATGCAAATTATCACTCTATAAGCCATTTATACCCCGTGCCATTTTGCTCCTCTTGGGACTCTTCAGGTGCATACCATTATACAGACTAGCAAGGAATAAAAACAAACTCAGGCAGGTCGATAGACAATTTAGAGCAAATAGTGAAATTCCAAATAGAAACAGATTCAGGCCTACATTCAGTCTGGCTTCTCTCTCCAACTAGATGTAATTTTACCTTCAAGTCAACTAGATTCTCTACTGGTCTTCAAGGGAAGCAAGTATCTTCAGCTTCAATTCAAAAATGACCCTTTCATGAAATATTGCTTTGGAGGAGTTGGTCCTAGCTTTGACTTCTATACTCAGTGCTGATGGCTAAGTGGACTTGGGCTTAAAACAAGTGATTTATTCCCCAATCCTTACTTCCGCATCTCTAAAATCTGATCTTGATGCTTACCTCAGAGGCAAAGATTTGTGAAGACTGAATTAGGTAATGTCTGTAAAGTACCTCACACAGACCCGAAAGAGTAAGCACCTAGTTCATGATAACATGTTACACAGCTAGTGTTTCTTCAATTCTGAAGTCTCTTAACAAGAACTCTTTCCTTTGCTCTCTCTGTATGCATTAAACCTAGCTAACTTCCCCATGTTGTTCTTATCAGGCACTTTCATAAATTACTTTCATTTTCCAATAACAGCTGTGATCTCTTGCACTCTTCCATCACCTTCTGTATTTCACAAATCTCTGCCCTTGAATTGGCACTGAAATCTCAATTTCTTCCCTGCTTTTAATTCTCTTAAATAAAAGTTCTGGTCTATCACTCTTCAAGCTTTATAAGTAATAGGGGCACAAGAATTTTAGCAAGACATTTTCCAAAATGGAGGAAGCTAGTTATGCACCTTCAGGTCCTTGGGTTTCATTTTGGAGCAGGAGAAACTAAAAGACAAACAAGGCTCTGGAAGGTCCTGTGAAAGGTTTCCATGCAGGAACTGTGGACGCCTGGGCCTCCTCGCGGACTTCAGTAATTGCCTGTTCTCTCACATTCCATCCATGCCACAACTATTATTCCTCTACAAACCCTCTTTCTACTAAATTCTGTAACAGATCAAAGAAACATGAAACACACCAATGACCATCTTACAATGCATTCAAATATAGATTCTGTACAAGGCATAAATATTGGTTCTGTTTATATAGCATCACTTTCCTAGGGGATTTCTCAAATTTCAGTGCTTCATCATCACCTGAAGTTGCTTATTAACGATGCAGATTCCGGGTTCGTTAGTTCTGAAAAGAATCCCAAGAGACTTTAATAAAGGTAGTTCATTACCACATTTTGAGGAACACTGCTATAAAAGGTGAGAGATAGAGCTCACAGTTTAAGGAAAGAAAGCAGAAACCCAGAAGATGCACTTATACATGGCAAGCACAACATACAATTTAACCATTTTATGTTTTTGATAAAATAAAATTGCCTTTTGCTTGTACCTTAAACAATATTCACTCTGTATGTTGAGCATTTTATTTGCATTTAAACAAAGAAAAATAAGGCAGTCCTTTGGTTAATTCAAGAAATATGTTCTTGCAGCACTAGAATAAAAGCAATACAAGTGGAAAGTCAGTTCCCTGTGAGAAATGGTATAAAAGTTGTGGGCTGCGATTCTTGTTAGAAATTACAATCCTCTGGTGGCTTTGCTCTTATTATCCTTAGGAAATGGTTTACTTTCACTAAGATTTTAGGGGAAAACTCTGAGAGAGATCCATTCTTCAGATATCAGAAGAAAATATCATTAACCACTCAGAAACTTCAGGCAATAGACAAAGACCACTAATGGGAAACATTTTCCCCGGGAAGAATCTCATTATAGTTTTTTATGTGTAGGGGCTTCAAGGAAGAAACTGCTATGTGAAAAAAATGATTTTGATGTTATGGAAGTTCATTTGAAAAGGATTCTATCTGTAATGAGCTTGGGGCACATGACCCATGAAGAGACTGGAAGCACAAGCTAAAGAATAGGTGATGGCAAAGAGAGAAGAAAATAAAAGCCAAGCAGAAATAGTAACTTCATCAACCAGTACTGTCTTCTGAAATTGGGAGACTGAAACCATTGGAAAAAAGGGGAATAAAGGTAGGATAGAGTACATAAATGGGGTTGGGTTTTTCTCTTTTTCTGCCATTCACACGCACACACACACACACACACACACACACACACACACACACACACACACAGTTTCAGTTTGCTAAAGCTGCCGGAATGCAAAATACCAGAAATGGATTGGTTTTTACAATGGGGGTTTATTAATCCACAAATGTAAAGTTCTAAGGCCATGAAAATGTCCCAATTAAGGCATCAATAGGACAATACCTTCTCTGAAGAAAGGCTGATGGCATCTGGGGTTCCTCTGTCGCATGGGAAGGCACATGGCCAGAGTCTGCTGGGCCTCTCCTGGGGTTAGATTCTGGTTTTCTTTGCTTTATCCAAAACGTCTGTGGGCTTCTGTCTGAGATTTTCTCTCTCAGCTCCTGTGCATCCTTACTTGTTTCTCCCAGGGAATTTTCCTCCAAGCATCTGGGGATCCTCTCTTAGCTTCTTCTGGGAAATCTCTGGACTTCATTCATCTCTTAGATTCTCTCCTGGTTCTGGTTTCAACGGCTGTTTCCAAAATGTCTCACTGCATTTTCTCTCTAAGCATCTCTGAGCTCTCTTCAAAATGTTTCTGCTTTTTATCCTCTCATAGAGGAAGCCAGTAAACTAATTAAGACCCAACTTGAATGGACAGGGTTACATCTCCATGGAAATAATCTAATCAAAAGGTCCCACCCACAATTGGGTGGGTTACACCTCCATGGAAGCAACCTAATCAAAGGATTCCACCCACAATAAGTCTGCACACACAAGATTGAATTAAAAGAACGTGGCTTTCTGGGGTACCTAATAGATTCAAACCAGCACACACACATGCACACACACACACAGGCACCAGGATACATCATATTTTAACTTAAGAAATTAGTCATTTGTTGGGAAGCACAATTTCCTTTAATAATGTTTAACTTCTATTCTTTACTAATAATTGTTTCACGTCTATACTTTTATTTGTGTTTTTTTTTTCTTTAAAATGCAACAGAGACAAGTGAAAATTTGAAGTATTTAAACATGTTTTCCGACATTCCATTTGCATACAAAATCTCCCTAGGCCTCTGCAACCTGGCTTTCATTTTCATCTGGCTCTAAAATCTTTTCCTAGAGTTAGCTAATGGTCTCTTTCTGGACAAGTTTAATATTTGTTTTTTTTGTGTGTAGAAAATTATAGTCTCATATATGCTTCACCATTATTTCATAGATTTAGCTTCCTCCTCCTTCTGAAAATTACTTTGAATCTTGATATAACCCTCTTTGACCCATTTAGCTTCTTTTTCATCTTTGAAATACTTTCCTTTTTTCTTTTCTCTTCTCTTCTTTTTCTTCTTTCCTTCCTCCCTCCTTCCCCTCCTCTCTCTTCTTTTTTTTCCCTCCTACCTTTTCTCCTTTCCCCTTCCATTCCTCGTCTCCTTCTCTCTTTCCCTCATCACACATAAGGAAATTTCTATCCCTTTCTATACCCATGTTCTTAGAAAGTTTGGTCCATACACAAAACCCCCAGATAACCATTTCCTATCTTGACAGTTTATAGTTTACAGGCCTATCACCTCTAGTTTGTTTTATTTTTAAAGATATATTCATTTTCATATCCCATCAAAGTCTAAAATGAGTCAAATCCCATTTATAATCTGTCAAATGAATATAACTTGACATTTTTCCCACAATCTGAACTTGGCATCAACATTCCCCAGATTCTTAATTGATAACAAGTTAATCATCTTCTAATTTGTTGTCTTTCTTCCATGACCACCTCATTATCAAATGTACTGATTCTTTCTTTTGAACATCCCTTATGTCTCCACTACTTTTTTGTGTGTATTTATAACAATGTCACTAACCCTCATCAACTCACTTAATCACTATATGGCATTTTACTGGTCTCTTTGTCTTTAAGAGTGAAGAGTCCAGAAACCAGGCCTTAAGTGAGAGCAAAAGAGAATGTTTGTCCAAAGAAGAAATAATTAAAGGAAACAATCTGACTTCTCATTTCTCTTCCAGTTCTGGCATTCTATGATATCTGCTCTTCTTTCTCAGATGCATAGTGTCACTATATCCTTTAATATACTGTTCTGCTCTCCTCATTTTTCAAATTCATAAGTATGAATGACAGTATTTTAAGACATATTGTTGAATGTTACCTTCTTCAAATATCACCAAAACAATTCGTTGATAAGACAAAGCTGAATTTATTGCTTACTCTGGGAGGGAGAGCCCTACCTTAATAGTCTTAACAGTGTCTCGAGAGGGAAGAGTAAATTGGGATATTTAATGAGATTTTTTTTTTATTTAATGAGATTTTGAAGTCTGGTTCAGGGTGAGTGTTCTAATGCAGGGACTTGGTTTGGATAGGGTGAGGATCATGAAATAATACTTCAGTATTGGTGGATATTGCAAGGCAACAATTTTGAGGCAAGTAGTTCAAACTATCTTTTCACACTTTCTATTAAACACTTGATTCAAGTAATTCATTGGAAGAATAATAAGTCTTTATCTTCTTGGGCAAGATTTGCTGGGGATAGTAAAATTAAGTCGATGAAGACTGTGGAATAGTGAAATCATGTTAATGTAGACATTAAATATGTACATTGTTTTGATTCACAATATTTATGTTAAGAATTCATAAACTATTTAAGACTTTCTTCAGCCAGAAGGATTTAGTTCTCTATGCTAATCTTCAAAGACAGTGCACTATCCACCTGCCAATAGCCACTTATTTACCTCTTTTCTCATTATAGCTTTTAATTGAAATGTATACATATATATATTCCTGTGTTTTCCTTAAATACACACCTGTCTTGGTTTTCTAGGGCTGCTGTAACAAGGTACCACAAACTCGGTGGCTTAAAACAACAGACATTTATTTTCTCACAGTTTTGCAGGCTGGAAGTCAGAAATTAAGGTGTCAGCAAGGCCGTGCTGTATCTAAAGCCTGCAGGGAAGGATCCTTTCTTGCCTTTTCTAGCTTCTGGAGTTTTGCTGACAATCCTTGGTGTTCCTTGGCTTGTAGATGCGTCTCTGCCTCCAACTCCACATGACCTTCTTTATTGTCTCCATTGTCACATGACATTCAACCCTGTGCCTGTCTCTTTCTTCTCCCCTTCTTATACGGACACCAGACATATTGGATTAGGACTCACCCTAAACCGCTTTGGCCTCGTATTAACTAATAGCAGCTTCAAAGATCCTATTTCCAAACAAGGACACATACATAGGACCAGGGATTAAGAGCCGAATCTGACATTTTTGGGGTCACAATTCAACCTATAACAATATCTCCTGAAATTACCATCTGTTTTTCACTTCCCTAAATTGCTCCTATTTTTTTAAAAAACTTTTTCTAAGAGAGTCTCTATCTCTTCGTAAAGATGATTTAAAATCCATAATATAAAGTTTTAAAACAGATGTCACAATTGCAAAAATCATTTTTATGAGAAAAGTGAAGCAAAAAGTCTTTCACTCCCAGGAAACAGGTGTTTCTGTTTTTCTATCAACTCAGAAACCTTGTGTTCTCAACAGGTTTACTTTATAGGAAAAATATATACTTAAATCAAAATTAAAGAGCTCAAATACTTAGAGGGTCAGGGACAAAACATTAATTCATGGAGATTTGGGTTCCAAAATAGAAGGTGTGAAGAACTATGGGAGCCAAGGAGCTAGAGAACATTCTCTATTTAAAAAACAAGAAGAATGAATTTGGAGGACTCACACAACCTGATCATAAAACCTAATACAAGGCTTCAGAAATTGAAATAGTATGATATTGGCACAAGGACAGACATATAGACCAATGGAACTGAACTGAGAGTTCAAAAATCATCCTTCACATATACGACCAACTGATTTTTGACAAAGGGACAAAGACCACTCAGGAAAAAATAATCTCTTCAACAAATAGGGCTGGGAAAACCAGATCTCCATTTGCAAAAAATTGAAGAAGGAGCCCTATCTCAAACCATGTACAAGAATAGCTCAAAATGGTTCAAATACCTAAATAGTCAGAACTATAAAACTCCTAGAAGAAAATGTAGGGAAGCATCTTCAGGACCTTGTGTTAGGCAATGGTTTCTTAGACTTTACACCCAAACCACAAGTAACAAAAGAAAAAATAGACGATGTGACTTCATCAAAATTTAAGACTTTTGTTCCACAAAGGACTTTTTCATGAAAGTGAAATGACAACCTACACAATGAGAGAAAAGATTTTGAAACCACATATCCAATATGGGTTTAATATCCAGAATATATAAAGGAATCCTTCAATGCAACAACAAAAATGAAAAGTAACCCAATTTAAAAATGGACAAAACACTTAAACAGACATTTCTCCAAAGAAGATATACAAATGGCCAAAAAGCACATGAGAAGATGCTCAATATTATTAGCCATAAGGGAAATGAAAATTGAAACCACGATAAGATACCTTCATTTCAAACCCACTAGAATGACTACTGTTAAAATATCAGAAACTTACAAGTGTTGAAGAAGATGTGGAGAAACAGGAACACTCATTCATTGCTGGTGGCAATGTAAAATGGTATAGCCACTGTGGAAGACAGTTTGGCAATTCCTCAGAAAGTTAAGTATAGAATTACCACATGATCTGGCAATCCCACTTCAAGGTAAACACCTACAAAAAGAATTGAAAACAAGGACTCGAACAGATATTTGGACACCAATGTTCATAGCAGCATTATTCACAATTACCAAAAGATGGAAGCAACCCAAGGGTCCATTAACTGATGAATGGATAAACAAAATGTGGTGTATACACAGAGGAATATTATTCAGTTGTATAAAGGAATGAAGTCCTGATACATGTGACAGTATGGAAGAAACTTGAAGACATCATATTAAGTGAAATAAGCCAGACAAAAAAGGACAAATATTCCATGATCTCAATGTTATGAAATAATTGGAATAAGCAAACTCATAGAGTCAGAATCTAGAATATAGGTTATAAGGGGATGAGTTGGGGTGGGGAATAGGGAATTAAGGCTTAAATGTGCAGAGTGTCTATTTGGGATTATGGAAAAAATTTTGGTAATGGATGGCGGTGATGATAGTAAAATATTGTGAATTAATAACACTGAACTATATATTTGAATGTCGTTAAAAGAGGAAATTTTAGGTTATATATTTGTTACTAGAATAAATTTTTTAAAAATCCATAGAAGTGCACAACGCAAACAGTTAACCTTATGTCAAACTATGGGCTATAGTTAATAGGATGGTTTTTAAAATGTGTTTTCATGAGTTGTAACAAATGTACCACACTAATGCAAGGTGTTAATAGGATGGTATATGGGAACCCTGTATTTGATGCATGATTTTTCTTTAAATCCACAACTTCTCTTAAAAAACAGAAAAGAATAAAAAAGGAACCCCAATGCAAGAGACAGCATAAATATGTATGAGAGAGTAAACTACAGAACTTGTTTCTGTGGTGAATGTTTCCAGGATATCTTCCATCTGATCACTGGGGCTAGTACAAACCATAAATTTACCCAAAGAGAATGATGACAGCGTTATGCAAAATGAGAGGTCAACTTACTGCCTTAAATTCCTGGTTGATTGGCTGATCCTATGTGTTAAACACTAATATTACATTCCACCATCTTCAGTCTTGTACTGTAGCCAGAGATTGTTCATTATTGGTGTGTGTTTGGGCATGTAAACCACAAATATGTAATCATAAACCAGAGAAAGGAGCAGATAACTATCCTCTTTTATAGCATAAAATGCCATTTTGCTTTGGAGTTTATGGATTATGTAGAAGTTACCTAACCTCTACTGAAAATATTTACCTCTGGAAAAGAATAGCCTTTTGATATTGCACAAATATGATCACTAATCTAGGCACTAGACTTTAGGTGCCACCCCCACCCCCTCCAAAAAAATCACCATTTCCATCCACATTAAAATATCTTAAATGTTGCTCAGGTGGAATAGAATCCATGTTCAAGTCAACTTCTACCTACAGGCCACCATTTATAACCTTTTGTCAGTTGAAATGGTTGTGAGATTCTTATAGCTGTTAGATGTTGATTATAGTGCCAAGAAAGCTCTTCAAAGAGTTTCCCGGTTACCATTCAGCTGTTTAGCACCAGATATGTGCAGCCCCAAAATACAGACAGAGCCTTCTGAATAACTCCATTCACGATTAATGAACAGGGTTATTACTCAAGACTCAGTAGTGACATGGGGAACCAGAAAGCCAATCCCAGCAGCTCAGAGTAAAGTGAGTTGGTAAGCAGATACAATAGCACTTGGGGAGAAAAAAATCACAGTTCTTTTTCTTTTTTCACTATTTTAAAAAACAACTTTATTCATATATAATTGACATATAATAAAATGCTCACATTTTAAGTATATAGTTTGATGAGCTTTGACAAATGTAAACAAGTATGTAACCACTACTCCAATCAAGATTTAGAATGTTTCCCTCATCTAAAAAAAGGTCCCTCATGCTTCTTTGCAGTCATTTCCTCCCCATCCCCACCTGTTCCACTCCACCTCAGGCAATCACTGATCTGATTTCTATCAATATAGAAAATCACAGTTCTTTTGATTCTGGAAGAAATTCTTTCTTTAACAAAACAAGCAAATTTTAACAAGGGTTTTTATTTTCATATATTTTTGTTTGTTTTTCAATATCAATATGTATTTAAAAGCATTTGAAAGCCTGTGCATTTTCACAAAAGCATCATCCTTCACTGTACCTTTAAAAAAAGAATAGTAATTGGGGAAAAAATGTTGGCAAGCCTTGTCAATAACTGATGAAGTCGGCTATTACTCTCCAGCATGACTACTGGCATGACTGACTAAATGATCATTTGACTCTTGGTGTCAACGAGTTTTCAGATCTGGCTCCTTGGGTGTATGCAGCTTCAGGAATTATCTATGACATGTTGATTATATCCTGCAGCAGAAAAGCAGCAGGGATCTGCTTTGCCCTATCTTGGTCTCACTGCCATCAGCGAGAAAATCTCTAAGAGCTTTCAAGGGGCAGGCTGCCAGCCAAAAGGCCAAAACAGAATTAAATTGTGGTATAAAAATATAGTAAGCCCAATTAAACTGGGATTGATAGTGGAAGTATTTTGTTAGTCATGTGAACGCCCCTTCTCTCTCACTCTATTTGTTTATGATGTGGGCTGATCCAGAAAATCACACAGTCCATAGTTGTGTTAAGAGCCTCTGTCACTGGGCTCCATGTGGTTTAAAGTGTTTAATATTCCATTTAAGATAACCCATTTCAGAACAGCTGGAAAATTCCATCCTTCTGCAAGTTCATCTGCCAACTTTTGGATGCCACTGCCTTAGCATTTGCCACTGACTTCTTCAAAATGTGGAGAAAGCAAATGTGCATATTCTCAGCAAAAGCCCTGATGGCCATGTAACTAATTCATTATCATCCATTCCCAACAGGAAAGCTAACCCTATCTCTGAAATCTAATCATGCAACAAGTGCTCTCAGAATGCCAACCTTAGAGTGTAGAGAGCAGTGGAGAGGTGGTTAAGAGGGTTGGTACCTGTCATTCCAAGCCAAGGGAAGTCTATTAGAGATGCAAGCATTGTCTGATCTGACTGATTACAGAGGACCGCATGATGACTCCTGAATAATATGCAAAGGAATTAGGAAGTACCGGTGTTTCATGGTGTCCCTGTAAGTTGATCTATCACCTGAGGTTAGTGCATACTCCTCACACATAATACAAAATCATCTCAGTCTCCCCAGGGTATTAGAGTTTGCCCTATTGAATGCAGTCTACATTTGCTTGCTTTTTTTGGTGATGTAAGTTACCCATATGTCTCAGATAATTTAGAGCTGGATGTAAGAATTTGATCATTGAAAATAAACTTTAGTGAATGAAACATAAACCAGACAAACTTGGTATTCCTCCACTTGTGAATAGGCCAGAACTGAAACATACATAATTGACAGGAAATTGATGGAGATAAATGATATAAATGTATTTTATTTACTTATAGATTTAGATTCTGCCAGGTATTTCTTTTGGACAACAGATCTGGAAATAATTTATTTTAGATCTAAACTAGAATGATTTAATGTAATTTTTGGAAGTGACTTTATACAAAATCTAATCCATCATTTTACAGGTTACAGAGCACATTCAAGGAAGAAGCGGATGCCATAATTCTAGGAAAGGATCAACTGATCCTGGCACAGAATCTCCCATTTAGTCATTTTACTCTGCCATATGCTTTCAAACTGTTACAGCCCTGAAGACCAAGGATCTTTGTTATTTTTCCATCAAGCCCAGTGTCTGGCCTGCAGTAATCTTTCTGCGAATGTCATGAAAAGAACTTAACTGAGCCATGCAAAAAAGAGGAGACAGAAAGGAATAGTTCCAACTCCCCACTGTGGGTCTATAGGTTATAATTTGAAAGCAAATTATCAGTTTAATATACAGTTTAATCTAAAAAAAAAGTTCCTATTAAGGCAGAGAATGGATAGGAACAAAACCACTCAACTAGGATTTTGCAAATTATGATTTGGGAATTCCCCACCCCAGACTCATTCAAGCAGAATATCTGGATTGGGGGTTCAGGAATTATACATGTTTTACAAGCTTCATAGGTGTTTCATATTCATACTGGAAGTCTGAAAAACACTTTATTCAACTGTTAAGACTGCAGTAGGAGTTGTCTAATAATTTCCAGTGAAAAGTTTGTTTGATCTTACCTATTTGATTAGATATGTTGCCAGTGTATGTTAACATTGAGTGCCTGGGGGCATTTCAAGCAGCCATTTGGGTTGTTTTTAGATTTGGGCTATTATCAATAAAGGTGGTATATTGGATAAAGGCATTTGGATACAAGTCCTTAAGTGGGCATATCATTTCTTTTCTCTCAGTTAAATACCTAGACTGGATCAAATGGTAGGTATGTATTTAATTTTATAAGAAGCTCCCAAAATTGTTTTCCAAAGCGATTGTACACCCAGCGAAAAGTATATAGGAATTTCAGTTCTTCCGCATCCTCGCCAACACTTGATATGATCCAGCTTTTAACTTTAGCTATTTTAGTAGGTATCTAGTTGTATACTTTGTGGTTTTCATTTGCATTTTCCTAATGACTAATGATGTTTAACTTCTTTTCATTTGCTTATTTGCTATCTACATGTCTTCTTTGATGAGGTATCATTTTAAATTTCAATCTGTTTATTGAATTCCTTATTTTCTTATTGAGTTCTTAGAGCTTGTCATTTATTCTGGATGCAATCCTTTATCAGATATGTGACTTGCAAATATTTTCTTCTAGTCCATGACTTATTTCATTGTCTTTATAATGTTTTGTGAAGAGCAAAAATTTTAATTTTTATGAAGTACACTTTATCAGTATTTTTGTTTGTTTCATGCTTTTACTGTTGTATCTAAGAAATCATTGCCAAGCCAAAGACCAGAAAGATTTCCTTCCTTGATTTTCTCTAGTTTTATAGTTTTAGGTTTTATAACTGTCTATGAGCCTTGTTGAAGTGTTTTTTATTTGTATATTGTGTGAAGTATGGATCAAATTTTATGTTTTTGTATGTGGATATAAATTGTTCCTCACTAAAGTGCTTTTGTACCTTTTCCAAAAGTCAATCCACATATGTTTGGGCCTATTTCCGGATTCTATTTTGTAGCAGTAATCTATTTGTCTATCTTTATGCCAATACCATACTGTTTTGAATACTGTAGCTTCATAGTAATATTTACCCTGCATCTCTGTTCTTTTTCCAAAGTGGTTTTAGGTATTCTAGATGCTTTTCATTTCCAGAGAGATTTTTAAATCAGCTTGTCAATTTCTACCAAAAATAACCTTTCTGGTATTTTGACTGGGATTGTTTTGTATTTATAGATCAATTTGGGGAGAATTGACAACTTAAGAATATTGAGTCTTTTAATCCATGAACAAGTTACATCTCTCCATTTATTTAGCTCTTCACTTTCCCTCTACAATGTTTTGTAGAGTTCAGTACATAGGTCATAAACATCTTATTTTTTCATATTTATCCCTAAGTATTGCATATTTTAATGCTATTGTAAATAGTACTGATTTATTTCAATTCCCAATTGTTCCTAGCAGATATATAGAAATACAATTTAATTTTTGTGTAATGATTTTTAATCCAGGAATCTTGCAAAACTTAACCTCTTAGCTCTAGTAGCTTCTTGTAGATTCCATTGTATTTTCTATAGCAATAATCATGCTGTCTACCAATAAAACAGTTTACATCTTCCTTTCCAATCTAGATGCCTCTTACTTCTTTTTCTTGCCTGATTGGACTGGCTGGAACCTCTGGTGCTTATTGAATAGAGTGGTGAAAGCACTCATCCTTCTCTGATTCTTGATCTGAGGAGGAAAGCATTCAGTTCACATCTTAATCCCCAATTAAGAATTATGTTAGCTGTAGGTTTTGCATAGATGTTCTTTATCAGCCTGAGGAAATTCCCTTCTATTCCTAGTTTCTGAATTTTATTTTTTTTTAATCAGAGTTGGATGTTGGATTTTTGTCATATACTTTTCCTGTGTCTATTGAGGTGATCATGTAGTTTTTCTTTTCAAATTTGTTAATATAGCAAATTACTTTGATTAACACTTGAATGAGAAATTAACCTTGCATTCCTGGGGTACAATACAACGTGATTTTTTTTTGAACAAGTAGAAGTTTTATTCTTATTCATGCTACTGATGTTCATATCACCATCATTTCCATCATTCAAATGTCCAGAAAGTTCACAACATATAGTGTAAAACACTAAGGTTTATATCTAATTGAAAAGTCATGCTAACTAGAACTTAAATCTATGCATATATAATAAACACAACTCTATATATGAAAATTATGGTACTTTAGCTGTATTATAATGTCATGTTATAAAAAACGAACAAAAGAAAAGAATCACGTGGTGTGGCAAACTTCTCTAAATTAATTATGAAAAACTTCCCAGAAGAGATTATTTTTAATTGATACCTAAGAGGTGGGAAGAAACTGGTTTACTTTCAGGCAAAGGCTTAGAATTTCCTATTGGAAAACTTTATCCAGAAAATCAGGAAAACATTTGCCTGAATGATGACATTAACAGAGAGCTTGAGTTAAATGTCTGAACTTGAACCATAGAATCATAAGCCAAGGAAAGGTTTTTTTTTTTTTAATTTAATAAATTTTATTTTGAAATAAATTCGATCTTACAGGAACAGTTGCAAAAACAGTACAAACCCCATACATAGAACTCCATCATACCCCGACCCCCCTCCCCTGATACCCCGATCCATCACCTTTAAGATCCTGTCACACCACCGTCTCTTTCTTTCCCTCCCTCTCTCCCTCCCTCCCCCCCTATCTATCATCCATCATCTATTGCTCTGTCCTTTGATTATATAAGAGCAAGCTGCACATATCTTTGAACAAACAATATATCTCACATATACCTTTCCCATGGACAAGAACATTCTTTTATGCAATCTCATTAAGTGCAGCTAAGAAGTTCAAGAACTTCAACATTGATATAAAGCTTACATTCTGTATTTCCTTTTATTTGTGTGTGTGTCCCATCTGTGTCCCTTTGAGCCTCCTCTCCTCCATCCTCAGATCCCATCCAGGATCATCCTTGTCATCTATTTAGACAGTCTTTTTTTTTTTTTCAATAGTGGAAACATATATATAGCTTAAATCTTCCCATTCCACCCCCTCCCTAGCATTCCATTAGTGGGATTAATCACATTTAGAATGTTGCAATGCTATCACCTTCCCACCATCCATTTCTAGAAGTTTCCCTTCACCCCAAACAGAAACCCTACTCTCATTTCTTAACTCCCCATTGCCCCTTCCCTCACTTCCCAGAACCCCTACTCTACTTTTCATTTCTATGGTCATATTCTCTGATACTTTCTTTGTGTTTACCGTGGGGCTTAAATTTAACATCCTAAATCTATAACAATTTTGTCTTTCTTTGATACCAACTTAACTTCCATATGACACATAAACTATGTTCCTATACTCCATCATTCCCCCACCTTTGTGTAGTTCTTGTCAAAAATTACATATTTTACATTGAGTCCAAAGCCACTGATTTATCATTGCAGTTCATGTATTTTAGATCCTGTAGGAAGTAAAAAGTGGAGTTATAAATCAACAATACAGTAGTATTGGTATTTATATTTACCATGTGATCTTTACTGGAAATCTCTATTTCTTCATGTAGTTTCAGTCAATTGTTTAGTGTCCCTTCCTTTCAGCCTGCTCAACTCCTTTAGCATTTCTTATAGGATTGATTACTGGTGATGAAGTCTCTCAGCTTTTGATTATCTGAGAATGTTTTCATCTCCCCCTCATTTTTATCCTCCAGGTATTTGCGAATTCTCCAAGCCTCTGATGGTTATTGACTTCTGTTTGTATTCCACTGTGGTCAGAAAATGTGCTTTGAATGAATTCACTTTTTTTTTAATTTTATTGAGGCTTGTTTTTATGTCCCAGCATATGGTCCATTCTGGAGAAAGATCCGTGATCACTAAAGAAGAATGTGTGTCCCAGTGACCTGGGATGTAATATTCTATACATGTCTGTTAAAATTCTCTGCATCTCTCTCTCCTTTCTTTGTTTCTCTGTTGGTAGGACCCTCTTTAGTATCTGAAGTAGGGCAGGTCTTTTATTGGCAAAATCTCTCAGCATTTGTTTGTGAAAAATTTAAGCTCTCCCTCAGATTTGAAGGAGAGTTTTGCTGGATAAAGTATTCTTGGTTGGAAATTTTTCTCTCTCAGAATTTTAAATATGTCATGCCACTGCCTTCTCACCTTCATGGTGGCCACTGAGTAGTCACTACTTAGTCTTACGTTGTTTCCTTTGTATGTGGTGAATTGCTTTTCTCTTTCTGCTTTCAGAACTTGCTCCTTCTCTTCAGTATTTGACAGTCTGATCAGAAAATGTCTTGGAGTGGGTTTGTTTGGATTTACTCTATTTGGAGTTCGCTGGGCATTTATGCTTTGTGTATTTATATTGTGTAGAAGGTTTGGGAAGTTTTCCCCAACAATTTCTTTAAATACTCTTTCTAGACCTTTACGCTTCTCTTCCCCTTCTGGAACACCAGTGAATCTTAAATTTGGATATTTTATTTTATCTATCATATCCCTGAGATCCATTTTGATTTTTTCAATTTTCTTCCACATTCTTTCTTTTGTTCTTTCATTTTCTGTTCTGTGGTCCTCAAGGAGGCTGAGTTGTTCAACTTCCTCTAGTCTTGTATTGTGAATATACAGAGTCTTTTTAATTTGGCCTACAGTTTCTTTTATTTCCATAAGATCTTTTATTTTTTTATTTACTTTTGCAATATCTTCTTTATGGTCTTCTAGGATCTTCTTTATGTCTTTTATATCCTGTGCCATGCTCTTCTTCTTCATGTGCTTTATATCCTGTGCCATGCTCTCATTGCCTGTCTGTAGTTCTTTGATTAATTGCCCCAAGTACTGTGTGTCTTCTGATCTTTTGATTTGGGTGTTTAGGTTTGGGTTCTCCATATCGTCTGGTTTTATCATATGCTTTAAGATTTTCTGTTGTTTTTGGCCTCTTGGCATTTGCTTTACTTGATCTTTAATTTGTCAGAATTGTAGCTTAGTGGTGTACACTTTCTCTAGCTAACCAGCAGATGGCATCCGTGAGTCAACTATTCCCCTCAAGTCAGTTCTCCCCAACTTTGTGGTGTGTGAGGATCTGATTCTTGTGGGGTCCAACTGGTGCACTTAATTTGGGTGTGTTGTCAGTGCTGTCCGCCCTGAATGTGGGGCATGTGTCTGAGTGGTTAGGGAGGAAGGGCAGCTTTAATAATCAAACCTCCCAGGTGTTCCTGGAGATTTAAGGCTGTTCTCTGCTGCTGACCCAAAAGTCCTTGGTATTGGCGTAGGTTCCTGGGATTTCTGAGTGGTTTCCCCTTCCCTGCTGTGCTCTTCCAGGACCTCTGCTGAGGGAGGGCCGCACCATGTCACAAGTGTGCGCCGGCCTCCAGGGAAGCCCTGGGACGCTGGGCTGTGCAGGGGTGTTCCCAGCCCGCTTCAAAGATGGTTGAATGGGACGCGTTAACTTCGCCCTTTCCGCACAGCTCCACCCTCCCAGCTCCAGGACAATCAGCTGTGGGTGTATCAAAGTCCACTGTCCACAGCCAATACTGTGGTGTGTGAGTGGTGCTGTGGGAAAGATTCCCCATCACGCTGGGTTTCTTGGCGCAGCTCTGTGCTGTGTTCGCCCTGGGCAGGAGTGCCCCTGCCCACCGGGGACATGGCTGCAAGTCATGCATTTTTTTTCTTCTTTTGGCTCCCCTCTGCTCCCCTGGGCATGAGACAATCAGCAGTGGGTGTGGGAAGGGGTATCCTCCATGCTAGACACTGAGGCATTAGCCCAGCCCACTCCCGTCATATCTGCAGGTGCTCCCGGGCTTCTTTTTTTTTTTAAAAGAACTAGTCCATCTCCAAACGCCAACCCACCGTTTCCCCACACTGCAGCATGGCTGAGGGACTCCCAGCTGACTCACTCACTCGTTTCAGAACGCAGACTCCTGGTTTCACCAAATGCACATTCCCTGTGGATTTAGCAGACCTTGTCTGGCTGTTGCTACTCTGGAAGTGGTGTTCTGCGTCACTTTCTGGTTTTTATCTAGTATTTTTCACGGAGGTGTTTTTTTGCCCTGTCTCACCTAGCCACCATTTTAGGTTCTCCTACAATGTGATTTTAATAGACCTTTCCATACTGTGGAGACTCTGTCAGTGAGCACCAGCGTAATGGACCACATGGGTGAGTGGGAGTTAAATCAAGCTAGGGCATTATTGAGAAGAAAAATGTGCGATAGATGCAGAATAGCATCTAAAACTTCCAAGTGCTTTCTTCTGTGCCAGAGTTGTGTTGGCACGACTTGTTTCTACCTTATATAGGTTATCTCAATTGTAACATAAATAGGAATAATATTATATTAATAATAGTAAGAAAATACTGAAATGTATATGCCCCTGCTATGAGATGAAATACATATACCATTCCATTTATTTGACACAATGATCCTACAATATAGATATTATTTTCTTTTTTAATATTCCATCACCACCCATCATATTTTTAAGCATGGAAACCCATATCTCAAGGAGATCAATAATTTGCATCATATTATATAACTAACAAGATCATGGTTTGTTTGGCACTTAAAGCTTCCTAACTCTGCTATTTCCAGAAGAAAGCTCTACACCTTCCATTCTTGCCTCTTATTGCCAGCAGGCTCCCACATTCTGGGACTGGCAAACTGGCCTGATGGTTTCAGCACTGGCTCTGCCATTTTTCTTCAGGGCCTCTGACCTGGACCTGGGCCCTGAAATAAGAGATAGAGCTTCTAAGACTCCCCACTGGGTAGAACTAATGTCTTCAGCCCTCTTGACCAGCCCCAAATCAGTCAAAGCTTTTCTAAGGCAAGTATACTTTATGGAACTAAACTGAGCTTATTTCACCCTTTTTGTGTTAAGAGACCATGAAGATTTACATCAGTGCAACCATGTGTATCTGCTGACCCAGGACATTGCCCATGTCTTCAGAACCTAAAATGAGGAAATGAGAGCCAAGAAATATTTTTTTTTTCCAATTTGTGGTGGGATTTATGTAAATGCAGAGCAAAATACACTTTTAAATAACGTTTATATTTGATGATTCACCTCTATTGAAAATGAAAACAAGGCTTTCCCGGATAACCTTAGAGCCTTTGGCAAATGAGGTATATTGGCCTCTGGCCACTCCAGAGAACACCCACACCCTTGGCCAAGGCACCTGACCCCTCCCTCCCTGGATCCTGCTCAGCATTTGAGAACAGAGTCCACATGGGACCTTCCATCACTGAGGGACAAGTGATACCTTCTTAGTGCCAGTTCAATGTCCCTATTTTCTAGGTAGAGCTTGTGGTAGTAAAATGCATGAAGGACATTAAGAAAAAACAATGTACCTTATGTAGCAACCGAGGCTGGGTCAAACCATAGCCATGGAGCTTAGGAAGGCAGGTCACAGGCTGACAGCTGCATAAAACCTTACAAGTTATAGTTTCTCTGTCTTTTTATATTCCCATTGAAAATGAGATTTCCTGCATTTTGTCTTGTCCTGGTCTTGAAGAAAGCTGAGGTTGGAGGTAATAAGACTGCTCCCTGATAATCATTTATTAATACACACACTCTATCTTCTACACTTTTGAAACAGAGCAGCTCCCTGTTCTTTCCTCCTGTCTTTCATCAGCTCACTCTGCAAACCTGCACACGGCACTTTCATGGGGGGAAAATGAGGGTGCTCAGGGGCAGAGACATTAATATATGGGCTGGTAGCCTTCTGATGTGGAACAAAGGGAGGGCATGAAATACTTCCTACCACAATTATGAAAACATAAACCCAGAAAACTATAAATTATACCTGAATTTATTTTAAAGTATTTAATTTTGTACAAGTAATCAGCTGCATTTCTATACACTAACACCCTGCCAAGATAGCATTTTCATTAACAAGATTGACTGCTAATGGGAAAGTGTTCACAACATATTGTTAAATGAAAAATTCAAGTTACAAAACACTATGTAGAGTATTATGCCACTTTGAAAAAAATTCTATACATATTAGAGGGCTGGGAATATACACACAGAAATGATTTTAAAAATGATCTCCAGGTGGTAAGAATGTGAATTATTTTAAAAATTTACTTAGTTTCTGTTTTCCTGTTATTTAAAAATATGTTATAAGGAATGTGTTATTTGATAACCACATAAAAAGCAAAATAGTCTTAAAATCTCATCTGAAAAATGCCAACCATTATATAACCAGAGATTTGTGAAAGCCTGCTAAGCAGAAAATTTTATTTAACAGAATGTATAATACCCATATCAGCAAAGTAGCGCTTTGTGGGCTAGTGACCATGGTATGAAAAATAGAATGCTAAAATGATATCCATTAAAGCATTAAATTCTACAATGGAAAGCTCCAGCTTTTTTCACTTGTTATTTGGATTTCTTAGCTCACATTAGGCTCTTCTTGAATTCCAAAGGGTTTGTTTAGGAAAGGGAAGCTTTCCTACATCATTATTTAATACCCTTCTGTGTCTTCACATGTTTGAGTCTGTAAAATAATTCTCTTCTAAGATACTGAAGACAAACCCCTGAGGTTGAACAAAAGGATTCACTTTGTTTCACCAGAAATTCAAAGTGGTTATGAAACTGAAATCCCACTTCTCCTCAGTAATAAAGTAGCCACGAATCAGAGTGTTATACTGGCTCAATCATAATCTAACACTTCATGCCTCAGACAACAACTCGATTTGTCAAGAGAATATCCCTGTAAGGGCTGCCAATAGTTTTGATGCCCATTAAAGAGGATATAATTAAGCCCTTGGTGAGTTAATTTCATTCTCTTTTTTAACAACTTGAGGTACATAAGCGTATAACATGAAACAAAGAGAAGATGCTAAGCATCTCACTCTGCCCAAATCCAAAGCAAGGGTTTCACCTGTGTCTAATATGATAAAAGATGTTTAGAGACATTCAAAACAGCCTCTCCTAAAATACCCTACACTTACAACAGTCCTTAGTTTCTACCAACTAGGCACCATCAGGCTTTCTCCAGGTGCAACATTTTCTTCCAAATTAACTGCAGAAAAGCTCAGTACTTCGTGTTTGTTATCTGCTTCTATTATGGCTTGAGGACAGAGAAATTGATTCTGATTCACTCTACCACTCACTGTGAGCAGTTTGGAGTAAAGGCGTTTGTCGATTTGGATAATTTCTTAGAAGCTTGTTATTTGCTTGGGAATACATCCACTACCCAACAACTAGAAATATAAGGAGCTGATTCAGCCATACTTTTAAGTGAAAATAAAAATTTTATGCTAAGACAGGTAAGTAACAGCTCAATAGTAATCTTAATCATTTCTATACAGGAACAAAATCTGAAGTTGCATAAAACAAGTTTTCTACTAAGGCAAAGAAATAGTCTCCATGTCCAAAAGTCTCTCCACCTTTGACTTTCATCACCTCCAAAATTAAACAAAATCCCTTTTGAAAAACAGGGACTTGAGTTTATAATTCATGAGTTAATACACGTGTTACATATTTCTTTTTTAACTCAATTTTATCGAGATACATTCACATACCATACAAACATCCATGGTGTACAATCAGTTGTTCACAGTAACATATATAGTTGTATATTCATCACGCACACACACACACACACACACACACACACACACACACACACACAAAAATCAGTTTTGGAACATTTTCATTACCACACACAAAAAAGAATAAGAATAAAAGTTAAAGTAAAAAAGAACATCCAAAACATCCCATACCCCCATCCCTCCCTATTATTCATTTGCTTTTCTGTCCTCATTTTTCTATTCATCTGTCCAAACACTATATAAAGGGAGTGGGAACCACAAAGTTTTAACAATCACATGGTCACATAGTGTAAGCTATATAGTTATATAATCCTCTTCAAGAATAAAGACTACTGGGTTACAGTTCAGCAGTTTCAGGAATTTCCTTCTAGCTATTCCAATACACTAAAAACTAAAAAGGGATATCTATATAATGCATAAGAGTAACCTCAAGAATGACCTCTCAACTCTTTCTGAGAAATCACAGCCATTGAAACTTTATATTGTTTCATTTCTCTTCCCCCTTTTGGTCCAAGAAGGCTTTCTCAATCCCACAATGCTAGGGCCAAGCTCATTCCTGTGAGTCATGTCCCATGTTGCCAGGGAGATTTACACCCCTGGGAGTCATGTCCCATGTAGGGGGGAGGGCAGTGAGTCTACCTGTAGAGTTGGCTTAAAGAGAGAGGCCACATCTGATCAACAGAAGATGTTCCTTTGGATGTGACTTTTAGGCACGATTTTAAGTAGGCTTAGCCTCTCCTTTGCAGTAACAAACTGCATAAGGGCAAGCCCCAAGATCAAGGGCTTGGCCTTCTAAATTTGTAGCCCACAGTGCTTGTGAGAATATCATTAATTTCCCAGGTGGGGATTTTCAATATTTCTACATTTTCTCCCAGCCACTGAAGGGGACTGTGCCAGTTTGAATGTATTATGTCCCCCCAAAACCATTATCTTTGATGTAATCTTATGTGGGCAGACTATCAGTGTTAATTAGATTGTAATTCTTTGAGTGTTTCTATGGAGATGTGCCCCACCCAACTGTGGGTGATGACTCCGATTGGATAATTTCCATGGAGGTGTTGGCCTGCCCATTGGGTGGGTCTGAATTAAATTACTGGCTTACTATATAAGATGAGACAGAAGGAGCGAGCTTGCTACAGCTAAAAGGGACACAGAAGAAAGCACAGGAGCTGCAGATGAGAGAGAGTTTGAAGACGGCCGTTGAAAGCAGACTCTTGCTCCAGAGACGCTGAGAGAGAACAAATATCCCACGTGCAACCAAGAGTGACATTTTTGAGGAACTGCAGCCTAGAGAGGATCACCCTGGGAGAAAGCCATTTTGAAACCAGAACCCTGGAGCAGACACCAGCCACGTGCCTTCCCAGCTAACAGAAGTTTTCTGGACACCATCAGCCATCCTCCAGTGAAGGTACCTGATTGCTGATGACTTACCTTGGACACTTTATGGCCTTAAGACTGTAATGTGCAACCAAATAAAACCCCTTTTATAAAAGCCAATCCATCTCTGGTGTTTTGCATTCTGGCAGCATTAGCAAACTAGAACAGGGACTTTGTAAATACATTTTTATTGTCTGCTCAAATTACTCTGGGATATATTAGGGCTTCACACTAACCTGTACAAACCAACCAGATTTCCCTCCCTATTCATCGTTCCATGTAATTATGTTGTTTGAATAAACTTACCATATAAGTTAAATTATCTAATGTGCTACAAAAAATATAGCTTTTGCACCTAATAAACATCGCTTCCTTTGGTCTCACACAAAAGTTAAAGTTTTCAAAACACCATCAATACCATCCTTTACCCTTTAGTCTGACTTACCTTAGTCCTAACCAAGTCCATTTTGTTCATATCTCTAATTGAAGTCTGATCTCTTTTTTCAGACTCTTTAATATTTGCTGTCTGGGGTAATGCTGTCATTCATAGCTTCCAGACTCTGACTCTGAGTCTCCGGTGTCACACAGATACCCAAAGTTCCAGGGACTGACCACATTATACACAAAGAGCTCAGCATCTCAGAATTTATTTAGAAATAACCATCACAACTCAGGAATAGAATGTACTGTTGTAAGAGCTTACAATCTAGGAACCTTCACAATAAGGTTTCCCTGATAACCTATGCTCTCAGACTCAATTCTGAGTTTGCACATTATAGTTACTCCATATTAGTGAGGCATTATATTGTTTTTCTTTTCATTTCTGGTTTATTTCACTCAACATACTGTGCTCAATGTCCATTCACCTCACAACTTCACTCCTTCTTGTAGCAGTTCAATATTCCATTATATGTATGCACCATAGTTTGCCATTTTGTTCACCAATGTACCCTTAGGTCACCTCCATCTACTGCAAATCATGAATACTGACACCATATATCCCACTGTGCAAGTGTCCATTAATGTCCCTCTTTTCATTTCTTTCAAGTATATACCCAATAACCAATTTGCAGTACCATATGGCAACCCCATGCTTAGCTTCCTGTGGAACCACCACACTGACTTCCAGATGGGCTGCATCATTCTACTTCTCCACTAATGGTGATTAGGTATCTCCCTTTTCCCACATTTTCTCAATCACTTGTATCCCTTGGTTTACTTTTTATATGGTTTTATTCACACATCATACATTCCATCCTATGTAAACAATCAATGGTTCCCTGTATAATCACACAGTTATGCATTCACCACCATTATCTATATAAGGACATTTCCATTCCTTCCACAAAGAAAGAGGAAGAGGCAAAAAAAAAGTAAAAGGAAAAAAGAAAAAGAAAAAAATGACAACTGAAAAGCAACAAAAGAAAAAATAAAATAAAATAAAATAAAATAAAATAAAAAAACTCAAACAACAACACCAATGCCAAGAATCCCATACCCCTCCTTTATATCCCCTCTTATAGACATTTAGCTTTGGTATATTGCCTTTGTTACAATTAATGAAAGCATATTACAATTAATGGAAGCATATTACAATGTTACTGTTAACTATAGACTCTAGTTTGCATTGATTGTATTTTCCCCCAATACCACCCCATTTTTAACACCAAAATTGACATTCATTATTCTCCCTTATGTAAAAACATATTTGTACATTTAATCACAATCATTGACCACTCTAGGTTTCACTAAGTTATACAGTCCCAGTCTTTTCCTTCTGGTGTCCTACATGCCCCTAACCTTCCTCTTTCAGCTATACTCACAGTCATCTTTGTTCAGTGTACTTACCTTATTGTGCTACCATTACCCAATATTTTGTTCCAAACCTCTCTTTCTTGTATTTTCCTATCTGTCTGTAGTGATCCCTTTAATATTTCCTGTAGAGCTGGTATCTTATTCACAAACTCTCTCAGTGTCTGTTTGTCTGAGAATATTTTAAACTCTCCCTCACTTTTGAAGGACAGTTTTGCTGGATATAGAATTCTTGGTTGGCAGTTTTTCTCTTATCTTAACTATTATCATACCACTGCCTTCTTGTCTCCATGGTTTCTACTGAGAAATCTGTGCATAGTCTTATCAAGTTTTCCTTGTATGTGATGGATTGCTTTTCTCTTGCTGCTTTCAGAACTCTCTCTGTGTTTGACATTTGACAATCTGATTATTAAGTGCTTTGGCACAGGTCTGTTTGGATCTATTGGATCTATTCTGTTTGGGGGTACGCTGAGCTTCTTGGATCTGTAATTTTATGTCTTCCATAAGAGATGGGAAATTTTCAGTGATTATTTCTTCCATTATTCTTTATGCTCCCTTTCCCTTCTCTTCTTCTTCTGGGACACCCATGACATGTACATGCTTGTGTTTCATATTTCCATTCAATTCACTAAGATGCTGCTCATATTTTTCCTTTCTTTTCCCTATATGTTCTTCTGTGTGTAGGATTTCAGCTGTCTTGTCCTCCAGTTCATGAATCCTTTCTTCTGCCTCTTCAAATCTGTTGTATGTCTCCATTGTATTTTTCATCTCTTGTATTGTGACTTTCATTCCCATAAGTTCTGCCAATTGTTTTTTCAAACCTTCAGGTTCTTCCTTATATTCACCCAATGTCTTCTTTATATCCTCATCTCTTTTTTCATATCTTCCCTCAACTCATTGATTTGATTTTTGGATTGATTTAGGAGAATTGTTTGATTAATAATTAGTTGTTTCAATTCCTATATCTCAGTTGATGTGTAAGTTTGTTGCTTTGATTGGGCCATATCTTCATTTTTCCTAATGTGGCTTGTAAATTTTTGTTGTTTAGGCATCTGGTTTCCTTGATTACCCCAATCAGATTTTCCCAGACCAGACTGGCCCAGTTCTCAGTAGAAACATGTAATCGGTATCATGTTTCCCTGAGGATGAAACCCAGAAAGTTGTCAGACTTTCCTGTGAGGCCTCTAGACTCTGTGCTTTTCCTATCCTGCCCAGCAGGTGACACTTGTCAGCCACAGCTCCCCACTGGTGTAAAGAGGTGTGGCCCCTTTAATTCTCAGGGCACCCTGTCCTGGCCAGGGGCTGATGGTACCAGAAGCCAAGCTTATGTTGTTTCTGTGTGGGTTCTCCACCCCCCACCAGGCCCTGGGTTCTGAATTTTCTGAGGAAGGGCCAACATTTGAGCTAGGCCCTACCCCCCTTTTCTTATGAAAGATACACCCTCCAGGGAGTTATCATCTACACTTGAATTCCTCCTTTGTCTCTCTGACTCTGTTAACTCCACCCTTTCCTGGGTCAGTGCTGGCAATTGAAAATGCCTGAGGCTTTCTCTAATGAGTTACTTAGAATGAGAGAAAAAAAAAAAGGAAAAAGAGAGAAAGCCCTTTTCAGAGCCAGTCTCCAGACCCCAGTTTTGCCAGCCGATCAGAGTTGGTACCCAGTTCTCTGTACCCCTTTTCTCGGGACACAGCCTTTTTCCAGTATTCTGAGCATAGCTGTCTCCAAAAGCCTTTGTTTTTATTTGTTTATGCATTTTTTTCCATAAGCTCCACCTCCTCTGCTGGGAATGAGCTCAGCGTACTTTCCTGCTTGCTCCGGGTTTATCTATGCTTGTAGCTTGTATTCCCTAGTCCAAATTTGTTAATTAAAATTGTAATTGGGGCTTGATTGAGTTACATTCCCTTGCTTCAGCAGAGACTGTTTCTTTCTTCCACAGTGAAGTTTTGCAACTCAGCCTGCCATGCCAGTTGGGGAGGAGCACCAGCTCCACCGTTTGGGGAGCTTTACTTACAGTTGTATACTGCAGTTCAGCTGTTCCACCCTTTCCAGACTGGTATACAATGTGTGTTCAGTTATGGATGTCCTCCAACAGTTGTTCCAGACTATTTACCAGTTGCTCCTGTCTATTTACTAGTTGCTCTAGAGAACTAACTAAATTCCATACCTCTGTATGCCACCATCTTGACCCACTTACTCTGTTAACATGTTTTGATCAAAAGCATTATGTTCATAGGGGCATTAAGAGAGCAGCAAAGATCATCTTAAGGAAGTCCTGCCTCAACCTGATGTCCAAGTAGCTAAGCATGTACATTTAGTGGATTGTGCCTCTCCAAACCCCTGGCTCCATCTCTGGTGGTGATGGACAGGCTGCACATTGAGTCAGAGCCTGTGTACAGAGCAGGACCACTTGTCATGTCAGCCCTAGCAGTGAGGTGGGCAGTATAGTAGGAAGAAAGAGGAAGAGATTTATTGAAATGCATTTCAAATTTGGAATCTCATGGCCAGAGCCTATGAAAGTTGGTTATTTCACCCTGGAGTATGTCTTCAGTTTCCAGAGGCTCTAGAAGTATCATGGCAGAGCAGTATCAGTGCAGAATCAACCAAGGCAGAAAAACACAAATAGGGTTAATTTAGCCTATAGGCCCTCCCTTCCCATTGTTGGCTACTGTATTATCCATTGGACCTATCTTTCCATATCCCTGGGTTCCCAGAGCTTTCAAGCTATGGGGTTCTCTCATTCCAAGAGGAAATAATACCTCATGATCCACTAAGACAATGTACATATGTTTAATATTTTCATCCTAGGATCACTAGAATTTTCAAAAGGAACAAAAATAGAAAATACAAAGAAAAATTAACTCAGATTGTTGGCACCTGTTGTGGGAGAGAACATAGGAGACAAGATTTTCCCAGAAACTCCTACCTCAGATGATATAGGCTCCTCTCAGACTATATGGGCTCCTGTATTAGTTAGGGTTCTCCTTGGAAACAGAATCAATGAGAGATGTCTCTGATTATCAAATTGTAAAAGTGACTCACGCAACTGCGGGCACACACGAGTCCAAATTCTGCAGAGCTGTCAACAAACTGTCAACTCCAAGGAAGACGTCCGACGAACTCCTCGGGAAACCAACCGACAACTTTGACGAACTCCTCAGGAAACGAACTGGCAACTTCGATGAGCTCCCCAGGAAATGCTTCACTGAGCAGCCGAAGAAGAAGTGAAGGTTCTCTAACCGTCTGGCTTATAAGCCTCCAACTGATCACCCGGACCAAATCCAGCCAATTGCATTCTCTCACTGTGGAAGCATGCCCCTTGATGAGTCATCAGTCAGCTGCAGTCAATTGACTGATGATCCGACAAACCAGCCTGTTGGTTTATTAACCAGCCTCAAATATCCTCACAGCAATCATCAGGCCAGTGCCCGCTTGACCAGACAGGTAGGCCACCTAGCCAAGTTGACACAGGAACCCAACCATCACAGGACCTTATGGCTTGATTCATAGGTTCATCTCTGATATCCTAGTTTTCTCTCTGTGGCATTTTATCCTAAAAGCTAATCAAGATTTGGGAAGCCAGGCACCTAATGAAGATATAAAGCTGAGTTAGTGGCTTTCACCTTCTGTGGTCCAGAATAGCTGAGTCAATTGGGAATCCTTTCAGTTGCAAGTAAAGGAATACCAGTGGTTTTAATAAATACTCATTTATTTTTCTCATGTAATAAGGAGTCCAGACACAGTCACTGGCATTTGTTATTCAAATTCACATATAGACCTTTCATTTCTAATTTTCAACTCTCTTTGCCACAGCTCAAACCCTGAGGCCCATACATTAACCTGAACCAATTGCCACATCTTTATCTATTTTTTTTAGTATAACTAAGAAACTAATCAATGATGTTAGATTTTCTTCCTCGGGGGAAGAACAAAGTAAATAGGAAGGAGAGTAGTGGCTGGTCAAGATTAACTGACTAATCATGGACTGCTTCTCCTGGCAGCTGGGGCTCCTGGGTCACTGTTTATTCTCAGGTATGGGTTAATGGAGTTCATAACCCCCCTTAGGAAAATCATAAATAGGGCATGTTTATTATTCTAGTCCAGTGGTTCCCTTTGGCCATTCTTATGCAGCCAAATAGTCTCATACATATTGGCTCAACTCTTAGACTTGCCCTGGTCTATCCTTCCAAGGACCCAAGCTTTATGAGATGCTACACCTGAAGAACTATTTCCAAGTGCAAAGTCCTGAACCTCCAAAATGGGCAAACAACTGTTCAATATTTATTTCTAGACTGACTTCCTTGAAAGGCATCTTCTCTTTACCTAGGAAATTCGTCCTACTTACTTTGGACCTGGACTGTCCCAGTTTCTGCCTTTCTCAAGCTTGCCCTGCTTGAAATTTGTTCACTTGTTTGTGATCTCAGCATTAGAAACCTCTTCCCCCAAACTTCTTCCCACTACTTCCTTTACTAATCCTATTTCCAAGGATTTTCAAGCTTCAGATGACTCTGGTTCTTTGAAAAGCATTCCCTTTTCAGTATGACCATGGCATGTTGTGCTAGCTATGCTACAATTCTCGATGCTTTCTGAGTCTTCAACACTTAAATGCTTGTTTTATTATAGACTTCTAATTTTATTTAATCCTAATTTATACACACTCTCACTTTCTCTTTAAAATATTTTATTCCATCCAAACACTAACTCTCTGTTGGCTCACTGTTTCCAGATTTGTATCTAAAGCTAACACAAGTTTGTTGATATTGGGGACAGCACCTTCAATTTCCTTCTCTACATCTCAATGCAAAAGGCCTATCCACACCTTGTTTTCAAAAATTTTTAAATGTACTTAACGGCAAATAAGCCCACTAAAAGATGTTCAACACCATTTGTCATTAGGGAAAGGCAAATTAAAACTATAATGAGATGTCACTGCAGACCTATTAGAATGGATAAAATAAAAAAAATAACAACACCAGATACTGGCAAAGATGCAGAGAAAATTTATCACTCGTGTATTACTGGTGGAAATATAACATGGTACAGGCATTCTAGAAAACAGTTTAGCAGTTTCTTATAACATGCAACTACCATTTAACATAGAAATTGCATACTTGGACATTTAGAAATGAAAACATATGTACATGCAAAGCCTGTCTACAGATGGTCTTAGTAGCTTTACTCATAATAGTCAAAAACTGAGAGCAATCCAGTGACCTTCAATGGTGAACGGTAAAACAGACTGGTATATATATATACTATGGAATATTACTCAGCAATAAAAAGGAATGAAGTAGTGATATATGCCACAATTTGGACAAATCTCCAGGGAATTAACCATGCTGAGTGAAAAAAAAAGCTAATATCAAAAGTTTACATACTATATTAGCCTATTTATATAAAATTTTTAAATAAACAAAGTTTAAAAATAGAGACTATATTAGTGGTTGCCAGGGGTTGGGGTGGGGAATTGAGTTTGGGGAAATAAAGGGATTGTTTTGGTGATGGAAATATTTTGTATCTTGACTGTATCAATATCAATATTCTGACTGTGATATTGAACTATAGTTTTGCAATATGTATCCATTGGGGGAACTGGTATATTTGATCTTCTGTGTTATTTCTTAGAACTGCAAGTGAATCTGCAATTATCTCAAAGCTAAAAGTTTAATTTAAAAAATGTAATCATGGTGATTTAGAATGGTATGGAATAAGTCAGTTGGAATAGCAAAGTTAAAATAAACTAATTTAGTTCCTAGAATTAGAAAATTGCCTTTAAAAATTATATTGTGCGGTCTAACTTCCTTCTAAATCATTTAATCAAATTCTGCATCTAGAAGACTTTATAGTCTCTTCCTTGACATGAATAATTTTTATTTCTTTCTCTTTTTATCACTTAAAAATTCCACTTAGAATCAATTCTATATTGGCAATTGCTTTGTTAGAAATCATCTCTTAAACTGTAAAGCAAAAAACTGATTAGAAAATGTTTTTTACAAGTCACTTCAAATATTTCAAATATGTCTAGTATCAAACAGATGCCATTTGACTAGTATTTTTACCAACCTCATACATCACAGTTAAATCTTCTTTTAAATATATTACCTTTATTAAATATTGTGTAGCTACAAAATAGTATTTATAATTAAGAAAGGACAAAGCTACAAAGTATCAAGAATTAAGGAAAGGGTTGAAAAGAAGCCAGTGAAGAGGGAAGGTTGAAGAAATGGGAAAGATGACCATTTCAGCATATGCTTTTTTTTTCAAATTTATCCTCTATTCGATTGAGTATCTCTTCAGCTATGTTTACTCTTCTTTTAAAATTGTCCATTGAATTTTTTTTACTATTCTTTAAGTCAACATGTTACAGAAGTATACCATATATACAGAAATAAAAACTATTCTGAGTATATAGTTCAGTGAGTTTCCCCTATGTGAGCACAGTCATGTAACCAGCTTTCTGATCAAGAAATGTACATCACCAGAATCCTAAAAGCTTTCATTGTGCCCATCCAAGTCACTAATCATACCATCTCCAAGGGTACCTAATATTCATATCTCTATGACCATAGATTAGTCATGCATTTTTGAACTTTATATAAATGGAATTTTAAAATATGGACAAAAATAAACTGTAATTGTCTTTTCTCCTCCTTAAGTGTTTCCTGTCTTAACTTCCTCTTCCCCTCCTCATACTTTTATTTAATCAACTATCTAGCTTTAGAATGAGATCACCTAAACTTTTAAAAAATTCTTCCTTCACTTTTTGTTACTACTGACACTGATTAAGGATATTATTGCAAAAAAGCAGAAATCAATAATGAGGGCTGTTTTAGTTTGCTAATGCTGTCAGAATACAAAACACCAGAGACGGATTGGCTTTTATAAAAAAGGGGTTTATTTGGTTACACAGTTACAGCCTTAAGGCCATAAAGTGTCCAAGGTACCGCATCAACAATCAGTTATCTTCACTGGAGGATGGCCAATGGTGTCCGGAAAACCTCTGTTAGATGGGAAGGCACGTGGCTGGCATCTGCTCCGAGGTTCTGGTTTCAAAATGGCTTTCTCCCAGGACGTTCCTCTCTAGGCTTCAGCTCCTCAAAAATGTCACTCTTAGTTGCTCTTGGCACGTTTGTCCTCTCTTAGCTTCTCTGGAGCAAAAGTCTGCTTTCAAAGGACTTCTCCAAAATGTCTCTGTAAACCGCAGCTCCTCTCTCAGTTCCACTGCATTCCTCAAAGTGTCCCTCTTGGCTGTAGCTCCTCTTCAAAATGTCGCTCACAGCTGCACCGAGTTCCCTCTGCCCGTCAGCTCATTTATATGGCTCCACTGATCAAGGCCCACCCTGAATGGGTGGGGCCATGCCTCCATGGAAATACCTCATTAGAGTTATCACCATGCAAACAACCTAATCCAAACGTTCCAACTTAATCCCCACTAATATGTCTGCCCCACAACATTGCATCAAAGAATATGGCTTTTTCTGGGGGACATAATACATTCAAACCAGCACAAGGGCCCAAACTAAATGTCTCCTGACCTTTAGTATTACTTTCTCTTTCTTAATCTTTCCTCCCTATTGCTTCCAACATGATCTTTCCAAAATACAAACCTTATCAGTCACTCACCTGCTTGAGAGAAAGCCATATCTATTGTTCAAAAAGTATTCCAATAATTTAGCTTGTTTACAAATCCAATGGCTCAGGTCTATTTTTCCATGCTCCATCTGCCACAAATCTCAGCATGCACTTTACTCCTGTCATACGGTATTTCTTTCAGTCTTCAAAATTTAAATACTCTTTCACACACCTCTGAGTATTTGCACATACTCTGAATTCTTCCCAGGATGCTTTACTATCTCCTTCTCTGCCTAGTAGACAGCCTATTCCACCATCAAAACTCAATTAAAATATCCTCACTATTCCCACCTCATCTCTACATGATATTAATTCCAGTATAATCTATAAATTTCTTTGTAACACTTCCAACATACTGATAATTATTTCTTGGCATACCCCTCTGCCCCACAGATTAAGTTCTTTTTCTTCTCCTCCCATTCTTCAAGTCAAGAATAGTATACAATAAAAATTTGTTTATGCAAATGAATGAACAGTAATAAAGAATAAAATAAGCGAAAACTAGAAGTACAATAGAATTAGAATTCTCTACAAGCACAGAGGAAGGAAGAGGCATGTCTTTACAGAAAAGGGGCATTTATTCTCAGTCTTAAAGAATGGGAAAGATTTCGGAAGGCTGAATTGGGGAAGAAAGCGATCTCTCGTTACTCACAAGCAGAAACACTTCTTTGGGTGAAGTGCACCTGGTGTTTTCCAAGCATTGCTTAGAAGGGGCGCTTCTTGAGAGTATTGCAGATGATAAAACCACATTTGTGAGACTGATCAAGACCCTCAGACAGCACCCGAGGCCCCACACCCTGGATATGTTTTGACGAACTGGAAATCATAAAGGAAGCATTGGCCTGGGATTTGAACAGTCTTAGGTTCAAATCTCTGCTGCTTGCAGTATTTATTGTTTGACTGACCCTCTGTAGGTATCTGTTTCATCAGCTGAATAGTGGGAGTAACAAGCCCTTTTCCAAGGGAGTAAATACAAGAATCAAATGAAATGTTGATGAAGTGCCTAGCACAGCACTTGACAGATACTCAGTACCCTGGGAATGTTAGTTATCTTTTCTGTTCCCTCAATGCATGCATGTGGTGCTTTACTTTTTATACACTGACTATATTGTATGCTGAGTTTTGAACCATGCTGGGGCGATCGGAGGCTGTGTGCATTGACTGTGCAGCAGAATGTGTGGAGTTTGTAATACCACGCAGGGCTGAGCATAAACACCTAATCCAGCCAAGTGCTGTGAGTTCTGCTGACCCCTAAGAGTCCCTGGGGGCCTAGTGTGGCCTGGATTGCTGACACAGGCATGTGGAGACTTGTGCTGCTCAGTGAAATATAGCTAGATCACCTCACCTGGTTTTGCACAGATTCAGAACAGCACACTCATTCCATCTGATTTGTGCTTAGAAGGGATAAAAAGAAACAAATATCTGAAAACAAAACCCACATGCTATGTCAGCTAGTTTTGATGCTCCAGTCAATGTTATACATAAATGGATCTGTTCTTGCCTTGATGGTCTCTATTACAATGCCCTTTGGAAATCCCATGTAAGCAAACAGTGCAGGTGTGTCTATATCTGGTACTGTGAGGATGGAGAGACCCACAAAAGCATTGGAATGACCATAATTCAGCTGCTCAATACATCTGATGCTTGAAAAGAAAAATAAATAAGCTTAGCAACTACATGTTTTTCTCCTTATCATACCACATATGTTCATTCATTTGGCAAATACCTTTTAAGCATCTACTATGTGCTAGGCACAATGTTACATGCTGGAGATTGAGTGGGAAACAGGACAGATGAGGCCCTGTGGTCATAAAGCTTAGTGCCAAGTACAGTCGATCAGCAACCAGGATGAGTAATTCCCCAGTGAGATGCACCGAATCCAAGGCACATGGAAAGAATAATTATTTAGCAAAATATATTTTGAGCAGTAGGCAGTCAGATGCAGTGAGAAAGAGTCAGAATACGTAGAAAATGGAAAATAATTTGCTGTCACAGATTTGCCATAGAGGCAGATGCCAGATCAAGGGGATCCTCAGTGAATGATTTGGATTATGAAGGAATATGAACAAGGCCCTTGGGAGCAGGAACCAGAAATTGGGAAGCAATTAGACCAGATGGAGGCATCAGAGACAGAGCGACATATCAAAGAAACAACCTGTATTAGTTTTCTATTGCATGTAACAAATTTACCAGTGACTTAAAACAATGCACATTTATTATCTCACAGTTTCTGTTGGTCAGGATTCTTGGCACGGGTCAGCTGGGTCCTCTGCTCAGGATCTCACAGACTTCATCTGGAGGCTCAAATCTACTTTGAAGCTCTGTGGCTCTTGTAAGAATTCTTTTTCTTGTGATTGCAGACCTCATGGACATTGTGTTTTTAAGGCTAGCAAGAGAAGTTCCCTTCACAGTTGCTATCTTTCTCCTGTCCAAGCCCACTTGCCCTATGTGGAGGAAACCTGCAGTAATTTGGAGGTAGATCCCAGAATCAGGGTTTCAAATCCTGGCTCTACTTCGTCATAGATATGCACCCTCAGAGAATTTATTCTAACATCTCAGATGGCAGGAATGAGGAGTTCACTTGAAGAATTTTAGCCTGTCCTGTGTAGACAATCATAAACCAATGAAGATTTTAATTTAAATGCAGTGCAAGTGTGACCCTTTAATAGATTTAATTGTAGAGAAGATTCCTTAAGTTTCTGGTCATAACTTTCTCCTTGGGAATTAAGTAAAAGAGATCAAGTACCAGCTTGTTTATTAATAGGAAATACTGTGATTAGAATGAAAAAATTATGCCCTTGTCTTACTCTGTAAAAAAGTATTTTAGTATATTAGGCCCTAGTAGATGCTGATTTGTTAAGTTAAATGAAGCAAGCGAACAAATAAGAATTAGACCCCTGCTTCTAATGAGTAAATAAATCATTAACAGGACAGGCTTCTCTGCTTATACAAAAACTTTGAAGAGATGGGGCACTGATGAATATATTCTGCACTTCTGATGTCAGCAGAGGAGTGGGGGCTAAACCCTAGTCACCATTTGGAGCTACAGAAGTCCTCTTGCTTGTTTGGAAGACATGCTCAGGCCTGGCTTGGCTCTTTGCCTCATCTAATTAATATCGCTGAAATCATCTTAAAAAAGATCCTATTTCCACAACCACTGACAATCATGGCCATTTCAAAGAGGAAAACCTGGACTATGAGGTTGCCCTGACTGATATACTGGTATACTGATAGACCTACTGCTGATACCACTGATTCTTCTTTTATCCTTGCATTCAAAGACCTCTTTCCTTTTGTAAGAATCTAACTTCATATTCCCAGTGTGATGGGGCCACATGGGAATGTTAAAGAGAATTCAGCTAGGCCCTTATATTCTAATACAGAAACCCACTGAACTGTAATCTAGATGTTTTCAGGGTATTAAATTAAGCAGCTCTATAGCATGGTCTTCAGCTGTTGGTATGCAGGTTTTTATCCCCACTGCTTCTGTGTGGTGGGGCTAGCTTCAGGTGCAAGGTGGGTATCTTGAAACAGACTTTGAGAATTGCTGTTGTAAATGATAACAGGCAAATTCCGAGGCTGTAATTATGTAATCAAAGGCAATCCAAGCCCAGACTACAGTGATATTGGGAGACAGGAAGCTTTTTTGGTGTCATTTCAAATTCCCCTTTCCAAACAAAAAAAAACTTGGTGTCACTCAGAGCACATATTTTGCAGAAAAACACCTCCCCTTCAATCTCTCTCAGCTCTGAGAGGCTGCATTTTGTCATCTAGTCATAGAACATCAGAGAAACCTATAATACAAGGTAACAACATAATGCAATGAAATGATGCAATAACTCCCTTAACATATATTTGTAGAATTACTTGTATCTATGTTCTTCTGGGAATAAAAAAACAAAATAAAACAAAACAAAAAACCACTCAACTCAAACAAACTTCTAAGCTTACAAAATGGCAGCAAACCTGGGCAGACTATGACTATTTAAGCAATATCTATAATTGCAAAAGTAAGAAATTAGCTTATTTCCAAATGATATAAAAGTATTTTACCTCAACAAGAGGGTAGAAGAAAATAGTCTCTTGTCATTCTTACAGCTTTTCCCCAAGCAGAAAGCAGTAACCATAGAACCAGCTATAAGAATGCACATAGCGAGCCCTTCCCAAAAAGGCCTAGAATTTCAAGTCATCTTTTGATCAATTATTAATAGGGCCCATCTTAAATAGTATTCAACTAGTATTCATGCATACTTTGCTTTCTGTTTGATCAATTCTTGGGAATATTCAAAATTTTGGAAAGTACAGTTACAGATCTTTTATCTACATCTCTTTCTGAATCCTTTTCTGTGTAGCTTAGTCATAGCATCTTTAGTTTTATATACTTTAGTTTTCTGCTTATAAAACATACCTATTACTTTTTTATGTATCCAGTTTCCATTGTTTTTAAATACAATTCACTGTAATTAAGTCTTGAAAATCAGGAGTCTTTTCAGCCAGTCATACAAAATTAATGAAATAACTTTGTTTTCACTTCAGTGTCAATATTAGCAAATGTTAAGTAGCAGACTTTTCCAATGAACATTACAAACAAAAGACTGAAGACCCAGTTTCTGAGAAACTAAACCTAAAAATTAAAAAGTAAAACAATAATAATTTAATTTTCAGCTGACCTCCAATAACTGCAAAGCTCTCTTCTAATTTTGTTGTTGTCCACTAATTCTATTCTTGATAACCTTTATCCAGAAGACTAATTGAGTTTTTATTTAGTTTTTCCAAATGTCTTACATAAAAGTCTCCTATTACAGACTGGTCAAGGCATTTCTCTCAAACTATAAAAATTCTGAGTGTCACCAACATTTAACATTTATGAAGCATCCAGTTGACCTGTGCCTTCTAGGATACTCAGTTTTCAGATATCAGATCAATGAATATAATCTGATAATTTGAAATTATTTCCTTTTTCTATTTTCTCCATTTCCTATATTACTTTTGCCCTTTCTCAGAGGGTAAGTGTGTATATTTGTAGTTTTCTTAGTCATAATAAAAACATTTGCCACAATACACAAACTCGTTTAAAGTAGAATCTTTCGCTAGCTTATTAATTTATTAGTATTTTATCACCTGTCTCTGTAGAAAAAGCATGGATTTTAGAATCAGAAAGTTCCTCATTCAAGTCTTAATTCCACCAGTTCTTAGCTGTATGATTTGATGAAGGCACTTAAACATTTCTAAGCCTGCTTTCTTTTGTGAAAAATAATGTGTCCCACAAAGTTGCTACGGGGAGCAGGCCTGGTGATATGTTTTGTGATTATTTCATGATTATTATTCAAGGAAATTGTCAACACCTGGGAGATACACAACACCCCTTCAACAGAACATGTGTTGTGGCTTTGGGTTCACTGAATCTGATCACAGCACTGGTAAGTATTACTTCAGCCGCTCTCTAGAGATCCAGAATGGCACATCATTAACAGACTAAGTGAAGGGTGTAAAAGTTGGAAGGGGTCTTTACACCACATATGATACCACATTACAGGACATTATGTTCCACTTACTTTCATGCCCACTGTAATATACAGAGATGAGGCTATTCGGCAGGGGATCACTATAGTTCTGGTTAAGATGGCAAGTCGATATCAAGCAAGTTGATAAGCCCTTTCTCACCTCCAGAACCCGATATAAATAAACAAGGCATTGAAACGTGGAGAAATTTTTGAAGACCCCAAACTTAGCTCTAAAAAAGAACTCAGTGAAAATTTGGCAGGATCCTCATTTTACAGGGGGAGGTCTGGCCATCTCAGAAGCATAGACTCATCACTTGGAAGCACCTTGTCACTGGAGATCTGCATCATTCATCATTTGAGAGTAGCTATTTATCTGCGAGTTCATTAATTTTTGAGGAGTCACCATCCCAAGTATAAAATGACCACCTTCACAGGGTGATGAGGATTTCCTTGACACATGAATGCCATACCAGGAAGGAGCCTAGACATGTCAATAGCAGGTAGTCAACTTAGAAACTACACTACACAGAAGGATGTCAACCAACAGCCAGCACCTGGAGTGCCATCTTCCAACAGAGAAAAAATGAAACCCCACAAGCCAACCAGCTCAAAAATGGTTTTCAAGCTACCTGTCAAAATCCTTAAGCTGTTGTACCATAAAATGATTACGAAAATTTGCATCAACCAAATACTTAAAGATTTGAGAATAACTTCTTATAATAACAAGGGGAACAATACTGAATCTCAGCCATACACTCCAGAGTTGCAGCTGAACAAATCCCATAATCCACCATTCTCCACTTTAGAAAGCCAAGGGAGTTTCTCTTTAAATTTCTGTATTGAATTTTCCACTTTGTCTGAGGCATTAATCTAGGTCCAGTAGGATGGATTAAGGATGGCACAGAATCCATCTTGGCCTGCAAGGAGGAAGATTAGGGTGATTTTGTCTCCAATTACCAGCCCAGTCAGTGAGGTTGACCTGAAAGCCTTCCAGGGCTGAGGAAGGTACAAACCACTCTATTCTTGGGAAGTGGGGCAAGCTACTGCCTGGCTTCCTCACAAGTAGTAGACAAAGTGTTATTTACAATTGTTGCTTTCTGCCTGCAAGTGGTACCTACATCAGTTAATGGAACAGGTTGACAGTGACTCCAACGTGGCCTCCCACCTGGCTGGTCAGTCTTAAGCTTCCCTATTCAGTTCAAATTATTGAGAATAATTATTTTTGGAGGGACTGGCTAAAGATAGTCTAATCTGTCTCATTTCCCCATCCTATCATGCAGTGCCATTTGTTTGTTTCACAGAATGACTGAACATGAGGGTAAGGAAAACATCCAGAGATGTTTCAGTGGAGAAGAAGGAACTGGGGCCATCTCCTGCTGTTTTCTATGGACTTCCCAGTTAGGTTAAGGGAAATGGTGATCAAATCATGGTGAGAGCCATCCCCCAGTGGGGGACAGAAGACCCAGCAATTGGTTATATTTAGGGCACTTGCTACAGTTTGGCCGAACCTCACCAAACAGTTACAGCCATGCTTATATTATGTGAATCAGCACCACTGGCTGCATTTGGAAGGACATAGGTGCTGTTTGTAAAAAGAAAAAAAAAGGAAAAAAAAAGAAAAGAAAGGACATGGCATGTATACCTGACCTCACTCTATATCAGTTAGGATCTTTCTTCTAAAAATTTGGGATTTGGTCACACCTGTCAGTATGTATTATTACTTGGACTTGGGAGAAAGAAAATGTATAACTGAGGTTCTACTGTAGTATGGTCAACTTTTATCATGTGCCCATTAAATCACATGCACAGAAATAGAGCAGACTGATGCCTTAATATAAGAGGCAAAGGCAAGAGACAATTATAGGAAAAGAGAGTTACAAATAGACATACAGGTAGAGAAATCCTGCTGTGTTTCCTGATTTTTCCATTTCTTGGGATCAGTTCTAGAGCAACCAGCTATATTTTTTCCCTTGGGTCCCAGGGCATATTTCCTTGTTCTTATAATAAATTCCCTTTTATATATAAGTTATTTTAAATGGATTTCTGTTGCTTTTTACCAAAAGAACTTTTAATCAAATAGACAGAGTCTTGAATAATAGATGCTTTTCAGAATAAATGTATTTCCTTTAACCTCAGCTTTCCTGGGGTCAGCTATTTTCCGAAACCCATTTTTCCATTTTTCTTGAACTTTCACTTAGCTGGCTTCACCAGATTATATTAACTGTATATATAATTATAGCACAGTTAGGAGACATGAGCAGGACTCTGATGCACACATCCCTTACTAGAGCTAAGTGTGAGGCAGAATGAAAGAAAAATAAGGTTGTACACCTGAGAATGCATCGTCAACCAACAAATTTCAGAAACTTGGCCATAAACGATCCTTCTCAGGTCTCCTTGCTCAATGTTAGCATAATAAACTGAAGAATTTGACTTCAAAAATCAATTCTGATCTACTCAGTACAAAAACATCCTCTACTCAGCAAGGGCAATTTAATTAGATTCTGTTCTTAAAATGTAATATTGATTACTGGATATTGTCTCCTTTAATTTTTAGAAAATGCCACAGAAGTCTTGGTGATATTGTGAGCCATGTAATTATAGATGACTGTAATTAGGTTGATACAATATTGTCAATACAGAATGACAAATGGAGCCACTGACCCTGTGTGCAAACATGCATCCTTCATCCATGAAGCTAAGGCTACTATCTCCAAATTACGAGAGGGTGATCTTTGCATTGTTTTCCAGTGGAGATGCCTTTGTGCTCTCTCATGTGACTACAAGCAACCTTTGTTGATAGGAATGCTAGGAATAGACTCCAAGCTGCCGAACACAGCAAAATTAACTAGGCCATACACAGACTTATCCCTTAATAGAAACCCCATCTCTACTGTGTTGTGATCACCTTTATCTTCTATTGCAGTATAAGGAATCCCTTCTTTAACAAGGCATCTTGGCTATTAAAGAAGTCTGTATGCATCTACCCAGTTAGGAATAATTCCTCCTGTCCCTAAAGTTTGCAAAGTGACTCATTGGCCCCTTTATTATAGATCTCATCAGAGCTTGTCTTGTATTTGAGTTAATGGTATGTTTCTCCTTGATTACGTGCTTTTGAATATCAGCTCCTATCTCTTATTCATCCTTGTAGCTTCCATAGAATCTACCAGTACTGATACATAGTAGGGTAATCAATTTTTAAAATTAAGCAATGTGTGACTTCAATAATATTGGAGTCACTTTAAGAGAAGGAAATAAAACATTTGGTATTGGGGGCAAGGGTCAGGAGATCACAGAACTTTTAAAAATATTAGAGAATATTAGAGAAACAATATAACATGAGCAAAGATTTCATGCACAATGGTATGCAGGGTAACAGGGGCAAAGATGGCCCTGAAGCAAGTCAAAGTCTCTTCCAATTTAAATGGGACTTTAAGTATTCTAATAAGTAGGAACACTTTGTGTAAGAATCTGATTCGTTCTTCAGGCAAGATTATGCCTCAAAGATAATGCTTAAAAGAGAGGAATCTTTTTAAATGTCACAGGAGATGAAGTTATCCTACAGCTTTACAGCTTTTAATGCTCAGAATCTGATCACCATAATTATAGCTCAATAATTCAGAGTTGGGGGATTTTTACTTCTCAGAATTAAATGAGACATTGAAAGATATAAATTCCATATGAGATATGAAGTAAAAATGTTTGATAAAAATTCTTGACATTTCCAAAAAAAGGAGGCTTAACACAGGGACAAATTTCCTTCCTTCAGCCTGAAATATTTAAATTGTATTTATTTTATTATTTTAAAAATTATAATTATAAATACCTATTGATTATAGAAAGTTTGGGAAAAGTACACAAGGAGAAAACAATAACTACTCTTATTCCCATAATCCAGAAATAACTACCATTATTATTTTCTAGATTACCTTTAAAGTTTTCTCTTTGTGTGTATATAAATTTTACATAATTGATAACATATTATAATTCTCCATTTTTTTACTTAAAATGTTAATGTTAACTTTTTCCATGATATTGAAAAAACTTTAAAATTATTTCTGTCAGTGACTTTAATATTTCAGTACATGGATATGCTATATATTCATCATAACAATTCTCCTATTATGAAGCATTTAGTTTTCTTCCAATTTTTTATTATTACAGATAAATTTTTCATCGAGCATCATTCTCATAAATTTTATTCACAGTTATTTGTTTCCTTAAGTAACATTACTAGTTCAAATATTATGGCCATTTTGAAGTTTCTTGATATAATTTGCCAACTTACTTTGCAGAAAAATCATTAAAATTTATACTCCCTAAATAATCATGCATATCCCATTTCATGGAATGCTTTGGCTATTTTGAGAAAATATCTACTGTTCCAAAACATTCCTTATATCTTCCTATAGGCTTTTTACTTTATTCTATATAATATTTGCTGACAATGAATAAATGAGAGCCAAAAATGACATAGTAACTCAGATCCTGGTCTACTCAACCAATACTCGGTCTTTTTCAGTTTCTTCCATTTTGTCAACCTCGGAAATAAAAATGTTTTCACCAATCATCCATAGTTCCCTTTAATAAAACACTGTGAATATTTGGCATGCATTACTTTTTTAAAGATTTTTGTGAGTTCAGCATATTAAATTTCTTTTGCTAGCAAGCCCATATGTTTATTCCCTACGGAATAACAATAATGATGTTGATGATAATACAGATAAGAACAACTATCATGTTCTTACTCTGTGCCAGACTCTCAATACTGAGGCTTCATGGTCATTATGAGATTTAATCTCATGATGGAAAAAAAACATAGTAATTCTTTAATACAAAATTATAAACTCCATATCTTTGATTCATATATTCAGACCTAAAAACTCTATATACTCTCTGAGAGTCTATTCATGACCAGATCTAGACTTCAATCCTCTAATTGTCAGTTATTAGTTAAAGCCTTTGGAAGTATGTGAGAACTACAGGAAGACATGATTTGGAACTGCTAGAAGATTATTATGTAAAGATGAATGGTAGAATTTTTGGAAGAGATTTGACTTAGCTATTCCAAAGAAATAATCTTATCCCATGTGTGCTGCCATTACGCAAAATATGAGAAAAGGATTGACTTTTATAAAGGTGATTTATTCAGCTACAAATTTACAGTCCTAAGGCCATAAAAGTGTCCAAACTAAGGCATCAACAAGATGATATCTTCACTGAAGAAAGGCCGATGGCGTCTGGAACACCTCTGTCAGCTGGGAAGGCATGTGGCTGGCATCTGCTGGTCCTTTGCTCCTGGGTTGTGTTTCAAAATGGCTTTCTCCACAATGTCCCTGGGCTCCTGTCTTCACTCCTCTCTCTCAGCTTCTGTGCATCCTTGCTTCTTTCTCCCAGGGCGTTTCTCTCTGAGCATCTAGGGATCTTCTCTTAGCTTTTCTGGGGCAAACTCTGGGCTTCATCTCTTAGCTTAGCATCTCCAAATGTCCTTCTGTTCACAACTCCAAGCATCTCCAAGAATCAGCATCTGTGTTGGCTCTTAGCTTTTCTCCAAATGTCTCTCTCAGCTTCTCTTGGGGAACGTTGTCCCCTCTGCTCTCTGTGTGAGCTCTCTTTAAAGGACTCCAATGAACTAATCAATCCCCAACCTGAATGGGTGGGGCCATACCTCCATGGAAAAAATCTAATTAGAAGTTTCTAACCTAATCAAAAGACTAACAAATCTGCCCACACAAGACTGCATTAAAGAACATGGCTTTTCTGGAGAACATAATAGATCCAAACCAGCACATCATGCTACCTGAAAAGCCTCATATCAGATTTGCACCTGTTCTACCTATTCTAATGCTGATATTTTATAACCATAAATGTTTTTCTAGGTTGTGTGCAAGCACTCTCACTTACAATTTCTGAGCTTCAAATTTTCAACTTTATCTCCTGTGGAATATAATATTAATCTGTATCTGATTGCTTTTTGTGGATTAACTACATTAAATCGCATGAATGTACATGTAAATAAGTAGGTGGTAAAATCTTGCTAAGCAGAAAGTTATGAGGGAATTCTGGTAATAAAAACTTCTGAATAAGTCAGCATCTTTCCTTTTCTCCCAGAAATCTTATAAAAATTCACCTAAGAAAAAAGAAACTGCAAACTTCTTTTTTTGAGAAATTCTGACATGTTTGATCTATAGACTCCAAATACATGGAAATGTTAAGATTGGACAAAAGCCACTGAGAAGAAATAAAGAGATGATGTGCAGAGATTAGTCCAGTGGTAACAGACCACAGAAAACCTCAGAAAATAAATACTTTTCTCTAATGACGTTGGGCATCTTTTCATGTGTGTATTGGCCATTTGTTTATCTTTGGAGAAATGTCTGTTCAAGTCTTTTGCCTATTTCTCAGTTGGGTTGTTTTTCTCATTGAGTTTTTAATTTATCTAATTGTACTTGCTGTCTCTAATTTCCCTTTTATAATTTTTCAAATCTGCGTGGTCTTTCTTTTTATACAATATGGTTTCTTTCTCATGATTTTAACTCTTTTTTTATTTAAACATTTTAAACATACTTATTTTATATTCTATATCCCATTCAAGAATACCTCGTTTCATTGTGCTTTGCTTTATTACACTTTGCTGATACTGCATTTTTTACAAAGTGAAGGTCTTTGGCAACCCTTCATGGAGCAAGTCCATTGGCATCATTTTCCCAACAGTATGTGCTCACCTTATGTCTCTGTGTCACATTTTTGTTAATTCCCACAGTATTCAAACTTTTGCATTATTGTTGTATCTGTTATGATCTTTGATGTTATTCCAATTGTGTGGGATGCCACGAACCAGCCCCATATAAGACAGTGAACTTAATCAATGAATGTGTGTCCTCTGACTGCTCCAGCTACAGGCGATCCCTGTCTCTCTCCCTCTCCTCAGGGCTCCCTATTCCCTGAGACACAACAATATTGAAATTAGGCTGATTAATAACCCTACAATGGCCCCTAAGTGTTCAAGTGAAAGGAAAGCTAGAAATGATGATGCTTACTGAGGAAGGCATGTAGAGAGATGAAAAGGTAAAAGCAAGGCCTCCTGAGCCAAACAGTTAACTAAGGTGTGAATGCAAAAGAAAAGTCCTTGAAGGAAATCAAAAGTGCTATTCAGTGAGCACATAAATGATAAGAAAGAGAAACAGCCTTATTGCTGATATGGAGAAAATTTTAGTGGTCTGGATAGAAGATCAAACCAGTGACAACATTCCCTTAAGCCAAAGCCTATTCCAGAGCAAGGCCCTAACGCTTCAATTCTATCAGTGCTGAGAGAGGTGAGGAAGTTGCAGAAGAAATTTAGGAAACCAACCAACATGACAGATTCTGCTTTCAAAAAGTTTGCAATGAAATTATATCAGTTATATCAATGAAGTTATATCAGGATATTTGTTTTTCCTATTCCTTTGTTTTATTTTATCTGGAAATGTTTGTTTTTATGTTTCTTTTTAATTTTTTATTTATTTTTTGATAAATAAAGTTAATTTAAAAAAAAGTTTGCTATTTTTGCATGTAAACATCCTAAGGCTTTTAGCGGTTCCCTAATAACACAGATGTCTTAGGAATTTTAAAAGACTATATAGGTTGGGTGTTTTAAATTTCAATAATTTCCACAGTATTGGATATTTGTCTCTTTATTTTCCTTTGCACTCTCCTTTAGATTTTTAAGAACTTTTTCTCTAATGATCTAGACCATTGCTACTCACAGTTAGTTAGTACCAGGGTGGAATATAGTTTGGGCTTAGTTTTTTGAGCCTTTTAGGACTCAGCATCAGGGAATAATCAAAATTATGTATCATATTAATGATAAGATTCTGAATGATCCCTTGAGAAATACAGCCTTTTGCCAAATGACACTCTACCCTTTCCACAATTGGAAAGGATTTTCAAGAATATTTCTAACTTTAATAAAGGACTAAGATTCTTTAAAAAATCTAATAGCAACTCCATATAAATGTGTAATGGCATAAAAGAAATTATATTCCATGCCTTGTCATTCCTCCTGTTCAGTCGTGCATTTGCCTTGGAGTGACCACCCCAGTTAGCCTTGGGCATAACCACAACTATCAGTCCATGTTCCTCTGTATGGTTTGGAGGATAAGAGCCGTACTTAGCTTCTCCAAATGGCCCCTCCTGCTCTTTCTCTGAACAGCAGCTTGGCCTTTCATGCCCCATGATTTACTAGCAAGGCCTGTATATCCATACAGCTGGCATGATAAGAAGCTATCCTCAGCTTCTCCAAATGGCCCTTGCTGCTTCTGCTTTTCATGTCATATAGTTTGAAACCCCCAATCCCCAGTATCAGTGGAAAAGCCCTACCCCTCCCCTCTAGGTCTCAATAAACACAAGAGCCCAGGACCACATGTGCTTCTTCCCTCACCCTCCTCAGACCCTCCCAGGAGCCTGGATTAGGTAAGCCCCGAACCCTCCGTGGCCCTCCTTCTCATCCTCAACCTCTCCAAGGCTTGTGATCTAACTAAGCTGTCCTTTTAAGCAGTCTCAGCTGGCTGGCTCTCTGTGTTTGCGCCTCATCACCCAAAGAACTTTTACATAACATCCAAAGCAAAATGTTAATTATTTACAACTGGGAAGTCAGTTTATTAAAAAGTAGGCAGAATGATCTTTCTTTGTCATACTAGAACATGCTTAACAAAGTCCACCCAAGGATTATTATGTTTTCTAGGAAAATGCGTCTGCATTTAATTTCGTGTTTACTACTGATTAAAGGTGAAAAAATGCAGTTACACTTAGCCTGTAGATTTCTGTTAAGGATAAAACAAAAGCTCGAAGGTGGTGCTTTTTTGCCCTTTATTAATCAGTTTCATCTTATTCTTTTTTTAATACCTTTCATAATGGATTATATAAACCCATATTCTTCAAATGATATTGGAACCAGTTTGTCTTACTAGTTCCCGCATGAATTAATGAACTTAATAAATTGACATGTTTCTTTCTGTATTTTTAAGAAAGCTCACATCCTTAACTTTTTGAAAGTTATACTTTGAAAACTGAAAGGAATTATATTGTCAAAAAGCTCCTCTTCGCCAATTATATGTTTGATCCCTGTAATGTGGGTATTTTTCTCTCTTCTTTCCTGTCCCATTATTTTTTCCACCTCTCCTTTTCATTTTGGGGGTCATAATTAGGAAGAGTGTACCTTTATTCTTTGTTATATGCCAGATGCAGCTTTCAATTCACACATTTTTATTTAACGAAGGATTGAAACAATGTATATTTCACAACATTCAGGAAAAAAAAGGTAGAATGGATGCTCAATTTAATTCTACCCAATAGACTCAGAATATTTCAAATGCATAGTAACAATGTTTTTGTTTGTTTTCTTGGACTATCTGGACATAAATATATACATTTTACTGAATCATATTGTAATTGTCTAAATTTTCAAAATGTCTGGGCACTAATAGCTCAAATCTTATTCAAATAAAGTAATATAGGATTTTGTTTGTTTTAATCATGGTTTTCTTTAATTGATGAATTTACTTTTTCTTATTTAGAAATGACCACTTATGAAGGTAAGCATACTATCTAAAATGAAAAAAATAGTACAAGAGAATAAATCCTGCATTTTAAAAAATGCTTCTTTATTTCTTTATTTATTTTTGGTGAGAGAAGTAGTAGGTTTACAGAAATATCATACATAAAGTATATAAATTCAGAGTTCCCATATACCACTCTATTATTAACACCTTGCATTAGTGAGGTACATTTATTATGAATTCATGAAAGTACATTTTCATACATGCATTATTAACTATAGTCCATCATTTACAATAGGACTCATGGTGTTGTACAATCCTAAGTTTTTTTCCTCTTAATTTTTATTCTAGTAACATATATGACCTAAAATTTCCCCTTTTAACCACATTCACATATACAATTCAGTGCTGTTAATTCACAGTGTTGTGCTACCAAAACTGCTACCAAACATTACCAAAACTTTACAATCTACACCAATAAAATTCTGTACAATTTAACTCCCCATTCCCTCTTCCTATCCAACCCCTGGTAACCTATATTCTAGATTTTAGAATCTAGAATTTGCTTATCCTAATTAATTCTTATCAGTGAGATCAAACAATATTTGTTCTTTTGTGTCTGGCTTGTTTCGCTCAACATGATGTCTTCAAGGTTCATCCATATTGTTCATGGATCAGAACTTCACTCTATTTTATGGCTGAATAATATTCCATTGTATGTGTATACCACATTTTATTTATGCATTCATTGGTCAATGGACAGTTGGGTTGCTTCCATCTTTTGGCAATTGTGATTAATGCCACTATGAATGAACATTGATGTACAAACATCTGTTCGAGTCCCTGCTTTCAATGCTTTTGTATTCATACCTAATAATGGGATTGCCAAATCATATGGTAATTCTATACTTAACTTTCTGAGGAACTGCCAAACTGTCTTCCACCATGGCTGCACCATTTTACATTCCCACCAGCAATGAATGAGTGTTCCTATTTCTCAACATCCTCTCCAACACTTGTAATTTTCTGGTTTTTCTTAACAGTGGCCATTCTGGTGAGTGTGAAATGGTATTTCATTGTGGTTTTGATTTGTATTTCCCTAATATCTAATGATGTTGAGCATCTTTTCATATGCATCTTAGCAATTTGTATATCCTCTTTGGAGAAATGTCTGTTCAAGTCTATTGACCATTTTTCAATTCAGTTGTTTGTTTTTTGTTGTGAGTTGTAGGATCTCTTCATATATTCTGGATATTAAACCCTTATCATATCTGTGGTTTCCAAATATTTTCTCTCATTGAGTAGGTTATCTTTTCACTTTTGTGATAAAGTCCTTTCCACTTTTGTGATAAAGTTTTAAATTTTAATGAGATCTCATACATTTATTTTTTTATTTCTGTTGCTTGTGTTTTAGGTTTAAAATCTAAGAAACCATTGCCCTAACACAAAATCCTGAAGATGCTTCCCTAAGTTTTCTTCTGGGAGTTTTATAATCCATGTTCTTATATCTATGTCATTGATCCATTTTGATCCATGGCATGATAAGGGTCCTCCTTCATTCTTTTGTATATGATACCCAGTTTCCCAGCACTCCTCATTGTTGAAGAGACTGTTTCCCATTGAGTGGTCTTTTCAGCCTTGTCAGAATTCAATTGGCCATAGATTTCAGTGTCTATTTCCTTACTCTCAATTTGATTCCATGCTATTTTGACCACTGTAGCTTTGAAATAAGCTTTAAAGTTAGTGTGAATCCCCAATTTTGCTCTTCTTTTTCAAGATGGTTTTGGCCATTCGGGGCTGCTTAGCCTTTCAAATAAATTTGATGACTGGCTTTTCCATTTCTGAAAAGTAGGTTGTTTGACTTTTGATTGCAGTTGTGTTGAATCTGTAAAGCATTTTAGGTGACATTGAAAACCTGACAATCTAGGAGCATGAAATATCCTTCCATTTAGATCTTGTTTGATTTCTTTAGCAATTTTTATAGTTTTCCATGTATAACTCCTATACATCCTTAGTTAAATTTATTCTGAGATATTTTATTCTTTTAGTTGCTATTGTAAATGGAAGTTTTTCTTTATTTCTTTCTTAGATATCTCATTACTAGTGTATAGAAATACTACTGATTGTTGAGTGTTGATTTTGTATCCCACTACTTTGTTGAGTTTGCTTACTAGCTCAAGTAGCTTTGTTGTAGATTTTTCAGCATGTCATCTGCAAATAGTGAAAGTTTTACTTCTTCCTTTCTAATTTGGATGCCTTTTATTTCTTTTTCTCTGGCTAGAATTTTCACTACAATGTTGAATAACATTGGTGTCATTGGACATGCTTGTCTTGTTCCAGATCTTAAAGGGAAAGCTTTCAGTTTTTCACAATAGAGTATGATGTGAGCAGTGAGTTTTCATATATGCCCTTTATTATGTTGAAGAAGTCTCCTCCTATTCCTATCTTTTAAAGTATCTTTGTCAAGGAAGGATGCTGAATTTTGTCAAATGCATTTTCTGCATCAATTGAGATGATCGTTTTGATTTTTTCCATTCATTTGGTTAATGTGGTATATTACATTAATTGATTTTCTTATGTTGCATCACCCTTGCATACCTTCAATAAATCCCACTTAATCACAGTGTATAATGCTTTTTAATATGCTGTTGGATTCAACTTGCTAATACTTTGTTGAGTAGTTTTCATCTATATTCAAAGAGAAATTGGACTTTAATTTTTTTTCTTACAGTAAGTTGATCTGGCTTTGGAATTAGGGTGATAGCAGCTTCATAGAATGAGTTAGGGAGTGTTCCTTCCTCTTAAATTTTTTGGAAGAGTTTGATCAAGATTGGCATTAATTCTTCTTGGAATGTTTGATAGAATTTACCTGTGAAGTCATCTGGTCCTGGACTTTTCTTTCTTCAGAAGTTTTTGATGACTGATTCAATCTCTTTACATGTATTTGGTCTTTGAGATATTATATTTCTTCTAGACTCAGTGTAGTTTGCTCATGTGTTTCTAGGATCTTGTCCATTTTATCTAGGTTGTCTACTTTGTTGACATATAGTTGTTCATAGTATCCTCTTAAGATCCTTTTTTATTTCTGTGGGTCAGTAGTAATGCTCCCCCTCTCTTTGCTGATTTCATTTACTTGTGTCTTTTTTTTCTTTTTTAATTTACATAAAGGTTTACCAATTTTATAGATCTTTTCAAAGAACCAATTTTTGGTTTTGTTAATGCTCTCTATTGTGTGTTTATCCCCTATTTCATTTATTTTTGCTCTAATCTTTGTTATTTCTTTCTTTCTGCTTGCTTTAAGCTTAGTATACTGTTCTTTTTCTACTTACTCCAGGTGTGCAGTTAAGTCTTTGATTTTAGTTCTTTCTTATTTCCACATAAGCATTGAGGTCTATAAATTTCTCTCATGACACTGCCTTTGCTGCATCCCATAAGTTTTTATAGGTTGTATTATTATTTTCTTTTGTCTCAAGATATTTGCTGATCTCCCTTGTAATGTTTTCTTTGACCCACTGTTTAAGAGTGTGTTATTTAACTTCCATACACTTGTTGAATTTCCAGTTCCATGCCTATTACTGAGGTCCAGCTTCATTCCATTGTGGTCAGAGAAGATGCTTTGCATAATTTCAATGTTTATAAATTTCTTGAGACTTGTTTTGTGATCTAATATATTGTCTATCCTGGAGAATGGTCCATGTGTACTTGAAAATAATGTATACCCTGCTATTTTGGGGTGCAATGTTCTGTATATATCTTTTAGGTCTAGTTCATTTATCATAGTATTCAAGTTCTCTGTTTCCTTATTGACCCTCTGTCTAGATGTTCTATCTTTTAATGAGAATGGTATATTGACTTCTCCAAGTATTATTGTAGCGGTGTCTATTTCTCCCTTCAGTTTTGTTAGTGTTTCCCTCATGTATTTTTGGGCACCATGGTTAGGTGAAGAATAGTTATGATTGCTATTTCTTCTTGGTGATTGACCCTTTTATTAATATATAGTATCCTTTTTTATCTCTTTTAACAGCGTTTCTCTTAAAGTCTATTTTGTCAAATACTAGTACAACTAACCCAGTTCTTTTTGGTTACTATTTGCATGGATTATCTTTTTTTATCCTTTCACTTTCAACCTGTTTGTTTCTTTGGGTCTAAGGTGAGTCTCTTGTAAAAAACATATAGTTGGATTGTGCTTTTTTTTAACATCCATTCTGACAATCTGTGTTTTTTTTGATTGGGGAGTTTAATCCATTAGCATTCAGTGTTATTACTGTAAAGGCAGTATTTACTTCAGCTATTTGATTTTTGTATGTCATATATTTGTTTTTCATATGTCATATATTTTTGTCTCTCTTTTCCTTTATTTGCAGCCTCCTTTTCTATATGGTTGATCTTTTGTGATGTATCTGACTGACCCCTTTCTCATTTCTGTTTCTGTGTATTTTTAAAATACTTTCTTTGTTGCAACCGTGTGGTTCGTATTATACAACCTATGTCTATAACCTAGTAATTTGAAAAGATAACAACCTAGCATCAATAGCATACACATTCACTGTTCCCATATCTTTCCATTTCTCCTCTTTATGTTTTTTTGTCCCATATTACCTCTTTATATTTTGTATGCCCATTATCAGTATATATGACCTTTCCCTGTTCAATTGTATTCTGACTCTTATAGGAATTAAAGAGTAGAGTTGTATATTGAGGATTCATCTTGCCTGTTTTTTTCCCTAGGGGCACTTTTGTATGTGGCACTCCTCTGCCACTTGTGTTCCATGCTATGCCTTTGCAGACTTGGGTCCCTGTGCCTGGATATGTGTGTGGCTCTAACTTGTTGCTATGAGTGGCTCTATGATCTGCATCCATGGCAGGAGGGACCTGGGCTGTGCTGCCTGTGTGCAACTCCCAAGCTGCACACAACCAAATGAGGGGGAGGTGTCTGGACTGGCAGGACTGAGTTGAAATTATCCTACTGATTTTGGTGTTTGTTTTTCTTTTACTGTGACTCAGATTGAATCACATTCAATTCAGATAGATGTGATTCTCCAGTCTCTATTGTGCTCCTGAGATTGAAGCAAGTGGGCTTTGTTCTTTTATTAGTTGACTCTGAGGGGAGACCTTTCCAGAAGATGTCTTAAGTTGCTATGTTGATGACTAGTCCTGCAGTTTCAATCTTGCAACTTTTGGATCAAGAGTGCAGTTAAGATAAATCAGAGGCAGGAAGGCGGCTTATAAGGCCCTGTATTATGGGGTGTCCTCGGTGATCTCTCTGTGAATTGGAGCTTTTCTTCCTCTCCTTGGAACATCCTGTAGCTAGTTCTTTGGAACCGGCTAGACTTTATCAAATTCCTGTTATATCCTTAAATATCTTCCAGGTACTTAACCTTCTCCAGTCTGTTCTTAGCTTTCCAGCTGCTAGGACAAACACCCCATAATAGGTTTGCTTAAACAATAGGTTCTTGGTTTCAGAGACCAGACATTTAAATCAGAGTATTGGCTAGAAGGCTTGCTTCCTCCTGGGGTTGGTAGTGTTCTGGTTGGCCCACAATTCTTGGGTTCCTTAGCATTCCTACTGCATGGTGATATCCTCTCCTTTCTCTTCTTGGTTCTGCTCAGTTAAACAGCTTTAATCATAGAAACTTATCTGTCATATTTCTTCCTTTTTAGACTGGAACCCTCGTGTTATGGTATTAATTTGGAATGTAGACAAGCCTGCTGCCAAAAAAAAAAAAAAAAAAACACCAAAGAATTTAAAATTATTTCATATTTCTTGAAACTTACTTTTGAATGTTACATTCTTCAGTAGAAAGTAGATATCATCATGATATTAACATTGTCAGTGATTTTTTCATATTCTGCAAACTATCTTGAACTTGTGGTATTAAAATATTTTTAAAAGATGTTAAAATATATATGATATATATGTTAAGAACTACAATACAAACGATTAAATTACATATTTTATCTCAACCAAAGCAATATTTAAAGGAAATTATTAGTGATACAAGACCTGAAACTTGGAAAACTTTTCTAGGTTCATCTCCATGTTGTGTCATACCCAGCTCTAATCAGTTACGCTGGCAGGTCTAACCTCATTCACAACCCAAGTCAACTTTGAAATGTAAAACAAAGTACGGAGTTTATTGACTTTATATGGAACACTTTCTTAAAAGCTCTGGTTTGTTGCTGTAACCCTGTGTTTATCATTTAGATTTCCTAATTTTATAGTTATTTGGTTTGTGTTTCTGGTTACTTTGGTTTGGTTTGTGTTTATGCCCAGTATTTTTTGTTAAACTCCGTCTTATCTCTAACCAGGCTGTGTTCCCCTTCTTGGTATGGCTTTCACATTCTTGACCATTGTAGAATTTGTAGGTTTACAAAAATATCATGCAGAAAATACAGAATTCCCTTATAAACACCCTATTATTAACACCTTAAATTAATGTGGTTTATTTGTTACAATTGATGAAAGAATATTATTATGATTATACTGTTAACTGTAGTCCATGATTTATATTAGGCTTCCATGTTTGTATTGTACATTCCCATGATTTGTTTTTTTAATTCTTATTTTAAAAATTTATTAACATTTCCCATTTTAACCACATTCAAATACATAATTCTGTGCTGCTAATTGCATTCACAATGTTGTGCTACCATCACCACCACCAATTGCCCAAAGTCTTCCATCACTACAAATAGAAACTGAACAATTTAAGCATTAACTCCCCATTCTGTACCCCATCCCAGCCCTTAGTAACCTGTATTCCAGTTTCTGACTCTATGAATTTGCTTATTCTTATGATTTCTTAACAGTGAGGTCATTCAATATTTGACTTTTTGTGTCTGGGTTATTTCAGTCGATACGATGTCTTCAAAGATCATCCTTGTTGTTACATGTATTCAGAACATCTTTCCTTTTGGCAATTGTATAATATTCCATCATGTGTGCATACCACATTTTGTTCAGCCATTTATCTGTCTATGGGCACTTGAGCCATTTCCATCTTTTAGCAATTGTGAATAATAACACTAAGAACATCAAGGTGCCAAAATCAGTTTGAGTCCCTGCTTTCAATTATTTGGGAGAATATATCGAGAAGTTGGATTGTTAGTTCATACGGTAATTCTATACCTAACTTTTCTGAGGAACAGCCACATTTTCTCCCACAGTAGCTGGACCTTTCATTTTATATCCCCCCTTCCAAAATGAATGGGTGTTCCTATTAGTCCACATCTTTTCCAACATTAGTAATTTTTCCATTTTTTTTAAATAGTAACCATTTTAGTGAATGGAATTTCATTGTGGTTTTGATTTGCATTTCTCTAATGGCTAATGCTGTTGAATATATTTTCATGTGCTTTTTGGCTATTTGTATATCTTTCTTGGAGAAATGTTTACTCAAGTCTTTTGCCCATATTTTAATTGGCTGGTTTATATTTTTGTTGTTGAGTTATAGGATTGCATTATATATTCTAGATATTATCTTTATCACATATGCGGTTTCCAAATATTTTCTCCTATTGTGTAGGCTGCCTTTTTACTTTCTTGATAAAGTCCTTTGAAGCACGGAAGTTTTTAATTTTGAGAATGTGCAATTTACATATTTTTTTCTTTCTTTGCTCATGTTTTGGGTGTAAAGTCTAAGAAACCATTGATTAACACAAGTCCTGAAGTTTCTATGTTTTTTCTACGTGTTTTATAGCGCTGGTTCTTGTATTTAGACCATTGATTCATTTTGAGTTAATTTTTATATATAGTGTGAAGGAGGGATTCACCTTCATGCCTTTGAATATGGATATCCAGTTTCCCCAGAACCATTTGTTGAAGAGAATATTCTTTCCCAATTGAATGGACTTGGTGCACTTGTCAAAAATCAGTTGGTCATAGATGTGAGGATCTATTTCTGAACTGTCAATTCAATTCCTTTGATCTATATACCTACCCTTCTGCCAGTACCATGCTGTTTTGACCACTGTTGCTTTGTAATAAACTTTAAAGTCAGGAAGTGTGAGTCCTTTAACTTCAGTCTTCTTTTTAAGATGGCTTCGGCTATTCAGGTCACCTTACCTTTCCTTATAAATTTGGTGATTGATTTTTCCATTTCTGAAAAGAAGGCTCTTGGAATTTTGATTGGGAGTGTGCTGAATCACTCTAGGTATAATTGATATCTTAACAATATTTAGTCTTCTAATCTGTGAACATGGATTGTCCTTCCATTTGTTTTCTTTGATTTATTTCAGCAACATTTTCTTGTTTTCTGTGTATATGTCCTTTAGATACTTGGTTAAATTTATTCCTAGATATTCGATTCTTTTGGTTGCTATTGTGAATGGAATTCTTTTTTTTATTATTTCTTCTTCCAATCATTCATTGCTTATGTTTAGAAACATTACTGATTTGGGGATGCTGATCTTGTACCCCACCACTTTGCTGATTTCATTTATTAGCTTTAGGAGTTTGTTATTAATAGATACTGGATTCTTTTAGCTGATATTTTTAAATATAATTTCTTTTCTTGGTTGCCTTTTCAGATTTTTCATCATAGTATATGGAGACACTACTGGTTTTTTGCAGGTTGATCTTGTGTGCCAACACAATACTGAATTCATTTATTAGTTCTAGTAAACTTGTTTTGTATTTTTCAGGATTTTCTGTATGTAAGATCATGTCATCTGAAAATACAGTAAGTTTTACTTCTTTCTTTCTGATCTGGTTGCCTTTGATTTCTTTTTTTTTTTTTTTTCACTTAATTCCTCTGGCTATTACTTCCAGTACAATGTTGAATAATAGTAGTGATAGTTTGCATCCTTGTCTTGTTCCTGATCTTAGAGGGAACACTTTAAATCTATCAACATTTAGTGTGATGCTGGTGGTAGGTTTTTCATATATACCCTTTATCATGTTGAGGATTTTTCTTCCTATTCCTAGTTTTCTAAGTGTTTTTATCAAGAAGTAGTGCTGTATTTTGTCAGTTGCTTTTTCTGCATCAATTGCTATGATCATGTGTTTCTTTCCCTCCATTTTGTTAATGTGGTGCATTAAATTAATTGATTTTCTTATGTTGAACTACTGCATACATGAGCTAAACCTCACTTGATAATGGTGTATTGCCAAACATGGATATTATATCCAGTGAGACTTTCTTTCAAAAATGAGAGAAAGATTAAGACATTCCCAGATAATCAAAAGCTGAAAGAGTTCATCACCACTTGACCTTCCCTACAAGCAATGCTAAAGGGAGTTCTTCAGACTGAAAGCAAAGGACATTAGACAGTGGTTCAAGGCAGCGTAAATAAATAAAAGTCTCCAGTAAAGGTAACCATGTGTATAAACATAAATGCCAGAACTATTGTATTTTATTTTTTTGGTATGTAGCTTCATTTTTTACTTCTTACAGGTTTTAAAATGCAAAGGCATAAAAGTAATGATAAATCTATGGTTTGGGACATAAAATGTATAAAGATATAATTTATAACAAGTTCAACAAAAAGATGAGGGGAGTTGTGGAGTATAGAAAAAGTGTGTATGCTAATGAAGTTTAGCTGGTATTGAATCAAGCATGATTTTTATAGATTTGGGATATTTAATTTTAGCCCTCATGTTACCTTCAAAGAAAATATATGAAAAGTATATTCATAAGGAAATGAGAAGCAACTCAAAATGGTATAATTCAAAAAGTCAATTAAATATGAAAGTACGCATTAGTGGAAGAATTTAGGGTCAAAAAATGATATGCAACTTAACAAAGACAAAATAGCAAAATGACAGGAGAAATTCCTGCATTGTCAATAGTTACTTTAAATATAAATGGATTAAACTCTCTAAACAAAAGGCAGAGATTGGCAGAAGGGATTTTTAAAAAAAAGCTTGCCCCAACTATATGCTGTTTACAAGAGTCTCACCTTAAATTCAAAGTCACAAGTAAGTTGAAAGGGAAAGGAGGCAAAGAAAATATACCATGCAAGTAGTAACCAAAAGTGAGCTGTGGTAGCTGTACTAATAACAGATAAAGTGAACTTTAAGTCAAAAACTATTACAGGGGCAAAGAAAGTCACCATATACTGATAAAGTGGTTAATTCAACCATACAGCAATTATAAATATATGTTCACCTAATAGCAGAGCTCCAAAGTATATGAAACAAATATTGACAGATTTGAGGAAAGAAATAGATAGTTCCAACATTAACAGTAGGAGACTTCAACATACTACTTTTAATAACAGACAGAAAATCTAGACAGAAGATCAATAAGGAAATATAAGACTTGAATGATACTCTAAACCAACTAGGCTCAACAGTTCTACAGAGAACACTTCAGCCAACAGCAGCAGAATATACATTCTTTAGTGCACAGTGGATCATTCTCTAAGAGAGACCATATTTAGGCCATAAAACAAGTCTCAATAAATTTTAAAGGATTTTAATGGCCTGCAGTCCACTCTGCCATTTGGTGGCTGATAATCTTCCTAACCACTCTATAATAACTGACATTTTGATATCATTATCTCACCCAAATTCTGACACTGGATTGGAAAAGTTATTTGCCTCATTATGTTGCCCCATGTCTACATAAATAGAAGGCAGTTTGTCAAAGTGTAATTGCGTTGTCTGTTCTACATTGTCTCCTCTTCAGTTTAATTTCATAAAGTTTATAATCTAAGTGTAGCTTAGACTATAAGCACCACATAAATAAAATTAGCAAAGAACTTTGCTAAATAAAATTAGTAAAGAACTCTTGTTTTCTAACAATTATGAATTGTCTGTAAACGTATTCAGGATTTATTCATTATCTGGACAACCTCTTATGTGGTATAAACTTTCCAATGTTATGGAAAGAAGATGAGAAGAGAAAAAGGATTTCAAAATTGTTATCTACACAAATCTAATGTTTGCTTGCTGTTTTGCAATTACTAATGTCTCTAAATAGAAATTGTGATGTTTGCATGAATCTAGTGTATTCTAGCTCTTTGCTGTGACACAAGACACCTTCCATATAGGAAGGTGGGATAATATTAAGTTTATTAAGGACTTTGATTATGGAGTCAGAGAGACCTGCATTCAGATCTTGGACTCACCACTTCCAAGTTGTATGACTTTGGACAAATTACTTACATTTTATGAAACAGTAAAAACTGGATGATACTTAACCCATAGAGTTATATTGGGGATTATATGTAATAAAGCATCTTATACATATAGTAACTGTTCAAGCAATTATATTCTGCCATAGCACAAACCAATTGTTGTCCATATTTCACTAACCCAGTAGCTCAGGATGAGTACAGCAATCTATGGTAGCAGAGGCAGCCATCTGACATGAGTAATGGTATTTCATCCTGGAGATATCCCCCGTGAGGAGAGACCACCAAATGTCCCACTTGCCTTACTCCCAAATGGCAACCTTGTGAAGGAAATATGAAAGGTTTTTTTAATGGCTAGCATGTGGGAAAGAGTGACTTATTTTTCACCAGGGAACAAGCCGTTTCACAGAAGTAAATCTAAATAAAGAAGGTAGTTGAAAGGTCAATTTGCTTGATCATCCAGGGATGATAATTTAGTGTATTATTTATTTGTTGCATGGTGCAAACACTTTTGGATGCCTGTCCAGAAAATAATACTCAATCCCTCCTTGGTGTCAGAATGTAGATGTTGTAAATTAGTCTGGACCACTTGCGACACTTCCATATTCTTCGCTGGAGACTGCTTTAAGGGTGTGTTTGTGGCCGACTCTAGTTAGGGAATCTAGAAGTCTGCTGGGAGTAGGGGCATCTAAAAGCACATTCTGGCTTCAAAAGGGGATATGGCAGAAGTTAACAGTTCCTTTCAGCCTCTGAATGGTCTCGTTCTAGATGTGAGTGATTCCCAGAACTACAGCTATGAAGAGAAGGACAACCCTGAGACTCTGGTTGACAGCAGAGACATGAGCTTCTTGTGCTGGAAACTCACAGTTTCCTTCACAATATCAACCCCCCCCCCTTCTTCCTCACTAATAGAAGTCTGATTTTGTTGTGGATAATAATAATATGAGCTAGAAGGTACACCTTCCACATTTCTTGCAAATGAGGAACGATGTGATATGGTTGGTTGGCTGAGGCACCCAGAAAAACTCCTTGAGAAGAAAATAGTCACATGAAATGTGACCTTTTATTCTTTTCGGTTCCTTTTCCTGACTTGCAAAGTGTTAGAGACAGAGAAGCCATTTGCAACTACAAGGCAACCATAAGGAAAAGGACACAAGACTAATAGAGACGTTGACCCTGACATCATTGAGTCCTGGAACCAAGGTCTGCAGTGGCCAAGTTCTAGAATTCCTCTTATGAGAAGAAAATAAAACCTTAATCTTGTGGAAAGCCTTATTTCTTGGTATTTCTATTATTAGAGAGAAAAATATTCCTCACTGATACTCTACTGACTAAAACAAACTGTCAGCCAAACTACATTAGTATTTCTTATTATGTGACAGAATAGTTTTTCATAAATTTTAAGCAAATCAGAGTTCTGACTTTTCTTTTACTCACATATAAAAAAAAAAAAAAACTACCCAAAATGCTACACTCTCTTAAAAGTGATGAAAAGCATATAGGGCTATTTTTCCCAACACTAAATTGCTCTAGATTGCTATATCTTATGGAATTAAAAATATATATACATACATATAGGTTGTAATTTTCTACAACTTAGTTCATTACCACCCATCAAAATTTTTATTTCTAATCAATCACTTCTAATCAGGTGGAGTCAGGGAAAGCAGATAAACAGGTCTGTTGGTATTTTGTAATATTTATTTTGGCTTCTTAACATTTTCTTGGTAGAAATCTCTTATTTTTAAATACTGAACTTTATAGAACATACATCTCAATACAGTATTTCTATCTGCTGTTTATGTTAGACCTTTTCTATTTCGCTACCCAAAACTCAATGCAGAATTTTTTTAATCTGGGGAAAATACAAGATTATACTCAAAACATAATTTGGTAGACCATTGCAATCATGTATAGATATTTTTATAGTCTTCTAAAATATCAACAAAGAGCTTATTAGAGCTAAGAAAAGACTGTGACTGTATATAAAGAAATTCTTTGCTAAAAGTCATACTGTTTGAGGATCAAAAAATGATTTTTAAGAGTCTTATATACTAATATTTTCTCATTTAGTTTATTTTTAAAATATAGGCAGTTTTTTTTGTTTTAGTTAAGATTTAGCAAATCAATCATGGATTTGTGGTTGATACATAACCCATTATAATTTTTATACTTTAAAATAATGAGAAATTTTTTTGTGGTATGATTTTGGCTGAATTTTTGAAACAGATTGCTTATGCTCAGAAAGAGATGCCTATAATTGTAGTTATTGTAATGTCCTTCTGAATAGGTGAAATTTTAATATGGTAGAAATAAAGAAAGGGTGATAGTCTGCAAGGTAAACATTGTGGTAAATATCTAGAAAATATATATAGAAAAACCTGTCTTTGAGAAAAAATATACAAATAATCTGGACTTCATCTTATATATTATTGGCTATAATGGTTTCCCATAATGCTTTCCAAAACAGATGCAAGTGGTGGGGATATATGAGCAATTATACCAAGTGGTAGCATTTACTGAATTCTTTGTATGGGTAGGTACTCTGACAATAGCTTGACACACAAATGTTTTGAATAAAATGGGCACTTAACATTACTATAGATAAAATCTAGCAGAAGTAATGGTAATGGATTGAGGAAAAGAGATGTTCCATTTGACTGAATTCATTGGGGGCACTGTTTATGAATAGCTCCTAATTTCCTCTTGTCTATTACAATGTTTGAATCATAGTTGATAGTAAATTCTTGCTGAAAGAATTGAAATATTTTATTTTTAAAGGATAATTTAAAAGACTGAACTTTAAAATATAAAGTTACCCCATACAAATATTTTACAAATATGATCCTGAATATGAAATATATGAGTAGGTCTTATATATTAGCTTCTTTTAACAGTTGAAAAGGAGACAATTAGGAGAAAGGACTAAGGTGAAGAAAAATAGATCATGAAGCAATATTCAATGCAGTGATTTTGAAATTATAATAGAAAATTTAATGGAGCTTTTTTTATTTGCTTAATTCTAGACACTGAATAATTTAAGGATACCAAAGAGAAACATATTGAGGATTGTCCTGGACTAAATGATGATCAAACTCTTGAAAATTTTGCAGCTTAAGTGGTGCCATTATTCCTTCTTAATTGTGTGCAACTGTACAAAAATATCACCCTTTCCTTCCTTTTCTTCCAATGCACTCTATTTTCTTTTTTCCTTTCATTTCACCTGCTTTATTTGTAAACTAGAAGCTTTCAGGAATTCTAGTGAAATTCTGATAACACTGAGTGTCTTATTCTTAATGTCTCCTAATATACATTTTACTTTATTCTCTTTATTTTTAATATCCCACAGCTTAGGATTCATTCTACCTTCTGGAGAATGTAGCAAACTTTTTCCCAAGTCTTCCTAATTTACAAATCTTGTGAGTCTTTTCTTTCTTTCTCTTTTTTTGGTGATCTTATATTTCTGAAATCTTATGTTTTAAGTGATTCCATTTCTGTAATATTCGTCATTGATCCCTTTGAAGAATGTAATTTTTCTATTTATATACTGAATCTAGAAATAAGAAACTATAACTTGATTTGACTCAATGAGGTTGAAAATTGAATCACTGTTGCCTTCTCTAACTAGTTAATTGTATATACTCGTATATATGTATGTGTGTTGCGCACGCACGCACATGTGTGGAATTGCTCTGAATCTTAATTGCTTGGTGGAGACCCCCAAAAATTATCCTTTAATCTAACTTCTTCTGTAAAGTGGAAAGAATATAGCCATAGATAACACTTCACTTCAAACTCTATGCCTTAGATGTTGCATTTCAGAGAAAGTGATCCATTATATATAAATTTTGCAAAGCCATAGCCTAAAATACTTTGGCAACTTTGGAACAGTACACCTACATTAAGGTTATAAAAGTGTTGTGATGAGAAATTGGGTGTGGGAGAGTCGGTATGCCTGGTGGATTCTTACAAGGGTAATTTTGGATAAAGTTGCTGATAAGGTGTTAGATATAACCTCCCACCACACCCCATACACACACACACAACACACATGCACACACACACACACAAGGGCAAGGTAGGTACATGTCTTTTACACACACACACATGCACACACACACAAGGGCAGGGTAGGTATATCTCTTTTACACAAACACACACACACATGCACACGCACACACACACACAAGGGCAGGGTAGGTACATGTCTTTTGCCTTACGCCTAGTGAGAGAGACTTCAATGGGGTCAATGATTATGTGTCTCAGTAGATATAAAACCCACTAAACTAGTGTTTGGACCTGCCTAGGAAATGGACAACACAGGGACGGGCTGAATAGCAGCTTTGAAGACAATGTAAAGAAGAGTTGCTGATATACTAGTATAGCCTGCACAACCTAGCGCTGATAGAGCTAATAATTAGGTAAGCCTGCACAACCTAGCGCTGATAGAGCTAATAATTAGGTAACTGACTAGATTCTTACAGACTGAAGAAGAAGCAAGTGACCTCCAGAATAGAGTGCACCTGCCCAGATCGAGGAAACGGTGGTACCTGTTCAAAAACACAACCTGAAACACCCTCCAGGGTGGAGGGCAGAAAGCCAATTTACAACAGTGCCAACAAAGAAATACTTTCCTGCACTCTTTAACTCTTCCCCCTTACCTTGTCCAGTCCCGCCTTGAAGGGTTCAAAGCTGTGGGTATACAGTGGGGAAGGAAATAAGAGATGAGACTGACCACAGCCCTTTTGCAGAGGCTCTAGCCAGAGAAGGTGGAAAGAAGCTTTACCTTTGAATGAAGTTGGAAGCTTTGATGATTGCATGGAATTGGACATTTTAAATCAGTATATTCAAACTCTGTGAGACAAGTTAATCTGAATTGTTTACTACAAACCAGTGACCCAAAATTCTTGTTGCTTCCCAATTCTATCTAGGGGCAATGGCAGGGCTATGCCCACTGAGATGGTTTAATGGGATAGTAAGAAACAAAAATAATTTTTTTAATCTCATTAGACTTTCTTGATCACATACTAATTTCATTAGGTTTGTGGCCTTGACCATGCTAAAAACTAATAGTACCTCATAATATTAGTATGAAAATTCAAACTTAAAAATAAGTTATAGGAACATTATTATTTAGGTTGTCCAATACTATGTCTGTCCCACAGTAACAATTAAATAAATAATAGCTACTAGACTTTTCCTAGTTCATTTGGAACTTTCACTTATAATCAATATATAATATTTTGCAGTATTCACTGAACTTGATCACAGATACTGCCTTCACACTCTTTGACAACAAATATTCATTGACTACCTGCTTTGTACAAAGCACTACAGTAAGTAAATACCCATCTATCTTTTCTCTTACCATCAAAAAACCCAATAAAGTTATTGACACTAATAAGCATTGTATATAATGAATTTGAGCCTGAAAGATGTTGAAAAATTTGCTCAAGTCACAGAGCTATTCAGGAGAAGAGCCATAATTCTAATCTTCTTCTCTATACTACAGGGTATTTTTCCAATACTTTGGAATATTAATAACTATTTTTAATGAATGTTCTGCCAAAGCACATGATAACAAAGGATGGAAGAAAGATACAAATGTTTTCTGAATAATTTTAGGATGAAAAACTTACTTTCACTTTAGAAGCACACCTTATGGCTTGAAAAATATTTTAATTTTCAATAAGTATTTGAGAGTTCTCTGCCCCCAATCCCATACATAGTACTGTGAGCGACCAAAAACAGGAATGAGGTTTCTGCCCTTAAAGAATGTAGTTCCTTATTAGGAAAAGAAGATGAAACATACTTGGCTGAAATAAGGTATAATCAAATGTGAAAATTAGTGACAGGCAGAGTAAGCGATAAGGAAGGGAAGACCAAAGAAATCCTTGTCTGAGGCAGAGTTTTACAGGGAAGGACCAGTGGAAGGTGGGTTTGAATGGGGGGAGCCTGAGAAAATGAGCAGGCTTCATACAGATGGAACAAAAGAAGAGGCTCTTACAGATAAAAGGAATGGAAAGTATATTAGCTATACTTTAGGTTTCAATGTGTGGTAGCACTGAGCTTTCTCCATCTGAATCTGTTTGGGGTGAGAACCCAATATGATTTAATTGTAAGAATAATTATTCCTTGGAATCATTCATATAGTAGAATTAGACACATCATAAAGGAAAGTATAAACTTTTCTCTGAACAATAGCTGAATGGTGTTTTTTTTTTAAATCATAATATGCAGTGCCTAATCATGTTTTAGCTATAAGACAAGACAATTTGAGAGTATTTACTCCATTCAAGAACAACAAAATTTATGTGAAATAAAGATACTTGGAGTCAAATAATTAGAATATTGGGAATACTCACTGCTCTGGTATTTCTTAACTAACATTTATCAATAACTAATAAGGTTTTCAAAGAATATATTGGTTAATAGTATTTCATTGACTTTATGCACATTTGTTTTCTTTTTAAGTGAAAGCCTCAATTTGAAAATACACAACATCTGCCAACCTGATTTTTAACAGCCCCTAGTACAGTCAGATAAGCTCTAAGGACCTGTAAGTAAATAAGTATATGGAAGATTTCCCAAATTTTTAAACTAATAAATCAGATTTGAGAGTGAGTTTTTAAACTAATAAACCAGAATTGGCAAAAGAGGGAGACAAAGAAAAGAAGATATTGTGACTAGCAGACAAAAACAACAACAAAACCAATCAAAAACATGAAGCACACAGATTTGTTGGATTGTCAGGAATTTTTCAATAGTTTCAGCTCCTGATTATCTCCTCTAACTCATTCAATGATGCATCAAAATAATAACAAAAGCATTTCATTTACTTGTACATAGAATCCCTCCCCACATACACATAGATACACACCTATGCAAAGTATGCTCTTAAAATGCAAATAACTTTGTAGAGGTGTACTTTAAAGGTCTAGTTCCTCAGTCTAAATATTTCATTGATTTGACATGACTACAGCATCAAAATTTCATATTGGAGAAGGAAAAAGGACCAGAAAAGATTAACCTGAACTAGCCTTGATCTTGCATGAAGTACATCAATTCTAGTCCATGTCTCACTGAAAAACAGATTGCTAAAAACAAAACATACATAAACAAGGACAACAAAACAAGAACAACAACAAAACAACAAAAATACAGTGATGTACTGAAAAGAGTATGGGATTCATGTGTTGTTAAACCATGCTGAATTTGAAAGCGGGCTCTGCCACTTAATAGGTATGTATCCCAGGGGAATGCTTCTCAAATCTGGATGCATACCAATCACTTGGGAATCTTGTTGAAATGCAGATTCTGATTCAGCAGGATCCTGAGAGTATACATTTTTATCAAGTTTCCAGGTGATGCCCATGTGGCTTGCCCAAGGACCACACTCTTAGCTGTACACTCTTAGAACAAGCCATGTAAGATTGCCAAGTCACAGTTCCTAGACTCTCGGGAAGATGTAATAACTCCCTTTACGGTTGCTGTAGAGAAGTGAATGCAGAAATTCAATTAGAGCACCAGTGTCCTGCACACAGTAGACGCTCAGTGAAGACCTTTGTTGAAACAGGTATTTTTGAAGCCATCATTCTCATGTGGTTTTTCTTGGGATAGAGTTGCTTGGGTCTTTAAATTTTCCCCTTGAGGTATAGTTTTGACAGCTAAATTAACAATTCTTGTAAAATATTCCAAATAATTTTGATAAGGCTATTGCAAATCCCCTACTAGTATTCAAGAATTAATTAATATTGCAGAAACAAGGGTTTCAAGCATTGCTACTGCCCTCACCTTGGACTATTAGTGAAATGACCTTGAGGCAACCAGCTGTCACTTAGACAAAATGCCTTATAAGGCCTGGAATAAGACACCACATTGAATCCCCGCCAAATCTGCATTTCAAAACCAGCAAAACGCAGCTGTCTGTCAGCCTGTCAGAAACCATACGGCTTGAACCTAAATGTGTTTTTATGCTTTTCATCACAAATTTTAACAGTGACAATTGGAGGGATGGCTTCTTTAACCTAATGAAACTTTCACCACCTCTGAGAGATTTCCTTCCTCTTAAATATTTCCTGAAACGAGATTATACAATGTCTGTGTCACAGAGGATGTCATGGCTCATTTGTCATCTAACCCTGCACCTCCGAGCAGCCTCGTGACTACAAGGTAGGAGAACAGTTCTCTAAGGTGGTGAATTCCAAGGCTTTGAAACTGTGACTCATTTGTCTAATTCTACTCAAGGTATTTTCAGCTTCTCCATTTCAAAGTAAATCTTTAACTACTGTATTAATAATCATGAAGGTATGTCTCTCTTGAGAAATGAACAAATACGCATTTTGTCATGAATCTGAATTCATTGACTCTCCTTTAATATTAATGCCTCTAAATTTGTTTATTGAGTGTCACTTTAGCATACCTTTTTTTTCCTTGAAACTAAAGAAAGGCTATTAATAATGTAATTCATGTATGAAATGTTTAATATTTAACACTATCTCCTAGCTACTCCCAAACTAATATTAATATAGGTACATTATTATGCTAAAGGAATTGTTAGAAAATGTTATAGACCCAAAGGAGCAATGTCTAGTTAATTACCAGAGTAATCTCCATCTGGTAGATTCTGTCTTCCCTGGTTTATTCTTTGATAGGTCTCCAGATGATCTCTGAAACCGTCTCCTTAAGCACACATAGGTTTCAGAGGTTATTAGTAGTAATTGTGTTGCACAATTAAGGGAATTCTGTTTAGCCTGATGGAAGCAGCAATGTCATTATTAGTTGATTAGTCTGAACAATCCTTGTCAATATATACCACCAACTATGACTCCAACTGGTGGTAGCTCATTATTCTGATTGCTATTTGATTTGCAGTATTATCAACCACAAAGTGAGTCACATAGACCAGAGAAAAAAGGCAATAATTGGAGGATGCTTTTATGAGCATAGGCCAATGGGAGACACAAAATTTTCACTGTTTAGCAAAATGAATCTGCATCAAAAGTTTGAGATTTTGAGGTCAGTTTAGAGGTTAGAATTCTAATAAAATAATGCATGAAACTTACTTTCATTCATCCTACCTTTAGAATATTTATCACAAGACCCGATTTGTAGGTCAAATTAAAATATAAAGTAGTTAAGGCATTATGATGGGTTTATAATATTTATCAATGGACAACTTTGATAGCAAAACAAGACAAGAACATCCAAAAAAGAGATTGCTCCTAGGAGGAGTAACTATTAAGAAATTGGAGACTTAAGTCCTAGAGCAGTGTCCAAGAGAGAAAATACATTGTTTTACTGCACTAATACTACAACCCTTGGAAAAATCTAAGCAGAAATATCTTATGTTAAACTTGAAAAGTCAAATAGTTTCTGATGAATTCCAATGCCAGTATCACCAACGATAAGGCCAGGCATATTCCCTCCACATTGCTCCAAAGGACAAAACCTAAAACTTACAACATTTTTAAAAACACAGATATAAAAAAAGACCAAAAATATTTTGAGCCCATTGTTAAGACACATCCTCCATTAGTTTTTTGGACAACATTCTTCTAGACCTAGTCAATTCTTTATACATATACAAACATACATATTGAATATGTGGGGTAGATAGATCCAAATGTAAGTTATTTTTTAATGAATGGAATTATATCCTAACTGCTGTTTGCAAGCTGTTTATTTTATTTTACAATATATCAAATACCTCTGTTGTAAACATACAACAGGATACAATGACTGCATTGTGTTCAATCTCAGGGCATAACTAATAAATTCTTAACTCATTCATTTTAATCATTTTACCATCTCTGAACCCCCAAGGTGCATTTTGGGTACCCTTTTATGGCACTTTATACCTACTACTATGTAATCATTTAAGCTTTTTCTCCTCTTTTAGCCTTACGTTCCTGTAGAGTAGTAACCTCTGTTTCTCGTTGGTCTACATATTACTACCACAATCACAGGAGTGCTTAGGTAAGAAGAGGTATACTATTTCTCGAATGCATAACTATTTCAAGGCCAGAAGAAAGAATATTAACCAAATTAGTTATAATGTTGTTTCAAGCTACTCAGTTCCTGAAAGCAAAGTAGAATCTGGAAAGGTTCAAACTAAAAAAAGAAATATTCTTTTTTCCTCCCTTCATTCTCTCCTTTTCCCAAGCAGACTCAGCTACTGGGATCCTGAAAAGTCAAATAAACACCTTTTGGGATTGTTGGGATGTAGAAGAACCAAAATAGAGCAAGTAAGAAAAAACTGAGTCCACAATTTCATCCTTTTTTTTTTTTTTTTTTTTTCTGCTGTGCTGAACCCCAGGTCTCTTTCTACCTTCCTCCTGGTCTTCTGTCATAAACAAACTTGACATGACTTGGTCACTACCCTTCCTGAAAGAACACTTCTTGCAATTTTTGTCTTTCACTTGATCAAAACAATGCATTTACTAGAAAAATGACCATACCGCATTGAAAATACAATGCTCTTTTATTATTTTTAAATTTTATATTTTCTTAATCCATTCTTGATTTTGATATTGACATTATGGGGATGCAAGGCTAGGAAAGGATAATTAGCTAATTCACAAGGTATACATCTACTTACATCTCTGTGTTCAAAGCTATATTTGAAGTTTTAGGTTAATGTGATGACTCCTCTGCAGCTAAGGCCAAATTGACATACCTGGTGAGCATGATACCTGTTCTGAGATGCACTTTATGAAATTCCAACATATTTGTGAAATACACACATATTAATTTTAATAATTGTTTTAAGGGAGAAGGTTTTTCAAGTCTTTCTGGCAATAGATGATTTTAAAAAAAGTTCTTCTGGGGAAAAAAGATTTTTTACAAAATAGTTCAAGGTAAATATTGCCTTTCTTTTAAAACTTATTATTTTCATTCTCTTGTTTGTTTTCTTCCAGAATCCAGACATCATGAACTTGTTCTTGGACACCTAGAAGAATTTTCATGTAGAACTGGAAAATACTCAGAAAGAAACAAAGTATAGCTGGGTCTCTCATTGTTATTAACGCTATGGAAAACATGAGGGATTATCAGAAATAAACTAATTATTTTCAGTATTTGAAGAAAATTTATCAAATTGGCTAATTTCATTACTTTGCATTCTTAAAAGATTGCATCATTTCAATTGAGCATTCAGGTTAGAGATAAATCTTTTAGTTTGGTCCTTCCAGCTGTTAGGACCACATCAGTGGATCATAACCAAGCCTTTTTTCTCACTGGCCACTTTGGTTTGCCAGTGTGAATTTTATTTCATGATAATAATGTGAAATCTTCCATTCAAGTTATTGTTATGCTCCTTGGGGGCAATGCATCCCTGACTTTGATTTGTTTATGAATCTTTGTTGTTCCCTGAGGGTCACATTCAACCACCACTTTAGCAAACTATATTGCTTAAATAAAGGATGAGATTAAAAACAAGTTGAAAAACCAACAGTCAACCAAATCAACAAAAGCATCAATTTAGTAGCTATAATAAATGCAGGACTTGCCATTGGAAGAGCTTTAGGAGAGGTAGGAAAAAATAATATTTTGATAGCTTGACATTCAGATTAGTATGGTAGTTGAAGTGGTACATTTCCCAAATAAATAGGGGTAGTTTGGAGAAAGGGAGCTAAGATAGGCTGTTTCCACAGTGGCCCAACCCTTTCTTGAACCCAAAGACCAAGGAGAAAAAAAGCACAGAAGCTAGGAGCCCTCTCTTTACTGGTGGACACTGATAAGGACCATTTCTGTCTTTCCCAAACATATTTTTACTTTAAAAAAACTAAGTTAATGTTGTGATTCAAATAATGCTAGCAAATTAGAATCCCCAAGATGTAATATTTCAGCAAATAGAGATTTGCAAAGATGTGAGAAAGATGTTGCTTCTTGAATGCTTTCCTCCCAATATAACAGAACATGTTAGCATCCTTACCACTGATCACTTTTTCATGTTCTCCTAAGGACACTAGGTGCATCCAGCCAAGGTTGTGAAAATTCAGTAAAATCTGGGTGTGATCTCTGACTCTGCCAGTAATTAAGGAAAGTAATGCATTTAACCTCTCTCTAAGCATTGGTTTCAGAGTGTTAAATTTGGGCTAATAATTGTAAATATATGGAATGAGAAAATACATGTAAGGAACTTAGTCCAGGGCCTGGCATATAAATGTGCTCTGTAAGTGTAGGCAATAATTAAAATTTACTGTCCTTATTACTACTAGTAGTGATTCTTATCAGACTCCTACTGCACCATTTTTTAAAACTTTTTATTTGGAAATATTTTCAAACTTACAGGACTGTTACAAAAATAATACAAACCCCAAAGAATGAGCTCTAACATCTCCTCCCTCCCACCCATATACCCAGATCCACCAATTTTAATATTTTGCCACATTTTCATATCTATCTATCATCTGTCTATCTATCTACCATCTATCATCATCATCTATCTATCCATATATTGGTCTATCAATCCATTTTTTGAACACTTGAGGATAGGTGGCTCCTTGAGCACTTAATACTGCCATGAACATCTCCTAAGAACAAGGATATTAACTGTGTACTCACCTTACGTGCATTTTTGAGTTCAAGAAATTTAACATTGATAGAAAGATAACAGTTTATAGTCCAAGTTTTTCGTATGTGCCAATAATGTATCTTTGAGTCTTTTCTCCTCCGTTGCTAGATCTCTTCCAGAATCCTGTATTGCATTTAATTATCAGTCTCTTTAGTTGCTTTTTCTTTCTTCTTTTTTATTGTAGGAACATATATATAACATTAACTTCCCCATTTCAGCCACTCCCAATCATCGTATCATTTCATTGGATTAATCATATTTACAATACTGTGGTACTTTTATCATCTTCTATTATCAGATTTTCCCTTCTGCCCAAACAGAAGCCTATGCAGTATGCATTAACTCCCCATTCCCCCTGCCCCGTGCCCCGTGCCCCTGGCAAACTTTACTCTAATTTCTTGCCCTATGAGCTTGTATATTCTCTTTTTTTTTTGTAGTTACCATGGGGCTTAAATGTAACATCCTAAATCTATAACAATCTTGTTTTCTCCGAGACAAACTCAATTTCAATAGTATAAACACCTATGTTCCTGCACCCTCCATTCCCCTACCTTTATGTAGTTCTTGTCATAAATTATACATTTATACATTAAGAGTCCAAACCCACTGTCATATCATACATTTTATGCATTTGCCTTTAAGATCTTATTGAAAATTAAAAGTAGATACAAAGTAGTCTTTGTCTGATACAAACCAAAAAAAAGAAAAAAATAGTACTGGCATTTATATTTACCTATATCATGAATCTCACCATAGATCTTTACTTTTTCAAATGGCTTTGATCTGTTGTATGTTGTGCTTTCCTTTCAACCTGCAGAACTATATTTAGCATCTCTTTGGGGCTAGTCTGGTGGTGACAAACTCCTTCAGCTTTTGTTTATCTGTGAATGTTTTACACTCTCCTTAATTTTTGAAAGACTGTTTGGGTACAAAATTTTGGGTTGGCAATTTCTTGCTTTCAGCACTTTAAATGTCATCCCCCTGCCTCCTTTACTTCATGGTTTTCAGTGAGAAATCAGCACTTAATCTTACTGAGGCTCCCTTTTACGTGACACATTGCTCCTTTCTTACAGCTTCCAGAATTCTCTCTTTACTTTTGGCATTTGACAACTTGTTTATACTATGCCAAGGTGTGGGTCTTTTTAGGTTTATCCCATTTGGAGTTCACTGAATGCCTTAGATATGTCTAGTCATGTCTTTAATTAAATTGGAAAGTTTTTAGAAATTATTTCTTTGAATATTCTCTCTGCCCCTTTCTCACATTGTTCTTTTGGGACTCCAACAGTGCACATATTGGTATGCTTGATGATGTCCCACAAGTTCTTGAGCCTCTGTTCACTTTTTTTTCATTCTTTCTTCTTTCTGCTCCTCAGACTGAATTAATTCTATTGTCTTACCTTGAAATTCTCTGGCTCTTTCACTGCCAGGACCAATCTATGTTAAATTTTTAGGGAATTTTTAATTTCTATATCTCTGGTCTTAATCTCTGTTTATAATCATAATTTCCATCTCTCTATTGATATTTTCTTGTATTCATCTATCATTTTCCTGACTTCCTTTAATTCTATGTCCATGTTTTCCTTTAGCTCTTTGCATATGTTAGGACAATTTTTGAAAAGTCTTTGTCTGGTATGTCCCAGGTCTAGTTCTCTTCCTTGATGGTTTCTAATGGTTTAGTCTTTTCCTTTGCCTAGTCCCTAACTTCCTGTTTACATATGTTTTGTAACCTTTTGTTGAAACCTGGGCATTTTGATATTTTTCTGCATTATCACAGGAATTTAGAATCGGAGGCATCTGTTCCTTAAACTTGTATACAGTCAGTGTTAAGACAGCTTAACTTGAATGTTGGGAGTTATAACTTTAAAAAGAAGAAGGGAAAAAAAAAGTACACCTTTCTCAGTCTTCACCAATTGACTGGTGCAAGTGCTCTCCTTCAGGGCTTATCCAATCAATGAGTTTAGAGAATAGTTCCAGGCCAAAGCATGAGGGCCTCTTTAATCCTTTCTGCACATGCATCTTGTCTTGGGCATGCATGTGTGGCCCTAGGAATTCCCACTCTTACACAGTTCTGAATAATCCCTTTTCCCTAGGAAACAGTTTCCTCACACTTCTAGGCACTGCACTATATTTCCTATGACCAGCAATCCCTTATCTCAGGCAGCACTACTTGAGTGTTCCCTTAGGAGAGTTCAGTGAGCTAGCTTTTATTCACATGACATTCTTGGACACCAGGTACCTCAGGCCACCACCAGACGTGTGCAGGCATACATGTTCCAAGTATACACATGAAGGTTACTCTGCTCCTTCCAGAATTGGGACCAGGGATACACACAGGGAGATTGGGCCAGCTCCATGCTGAGCTGGTGAGGGTATGGAAAGGGGCAGCCAGAGAGTCATGAAATCCTACTGCTGTTTATTTTTCATTTTTTTTCTAGTAACATATATACCACCTAAAATTTCCCTTTTAACCACATTCAAATATATAATTCTATACTGTTAATTATTCTCACAATGTGTTATTCCATCACCACCAATCATTACCAAAACTTTTCCATCACTCCAAATAGAAACTTCGGACAATTTAAGCTTTAATTCCCCATTTTCTATCCCTATCCCAGCCCCTGGTAACCTATACTCAAGTTTCTGAATTTGCTTTATCTAATTGTTTCGTATCAGTGAGATCACACAATATATGTCCTTTTGTGGTTGGCTTATTTCACTCAACATACTGTCTTCAAGGTTCATCCATGTTGTATGTATCAGAACTTCACTGCTTCTTAGGGCGGAGTAATGTTCCATCATATGTATATACCATATTTTGTTAATTCCTTCTTCTGCTGATGGACATGAGGGCTCCTCCCACCTATTGGCAATGTGAGTAATACTGATAGAAACATTGGTGTATAGGTATATGTTTGAGTTCCTGCTTTAATTCTCTGGGTATATTCCTAAAAGTGGGATTGCTTGTTTGTATGATAATTCTATACTTAACTTTCTGAGAAATCATCAAACTATCTTCCACAGTGTTTGCAGCATTTCACATTCCCACCAACAATGAATGAGTTTTCCTATTTCTTCACATCTTTTCCAACACTAAGAATTTTCCATTTTATTTAATATCAGCCATTCTAGTGGGTGTGAAATAACTCATGGTGGTTTTTGATTTGCATTTCCCTAAAGACTAATGATGTTGAGCATCTTTTCATGTGCTTTTCAGCCATTTGTATATCTTTTTTGGAGAAACATCTATTCAAGACTTTTTCCCATTTATCATTGCATTGTTTGTCTTTTTGTTGTTGAGTTGTAGAATTTCATTATGTATTCTGAATAGTAAACCCTTATTGGATATGTAGCTTCCAAATATTTTCTCCCATTCTATAGTATGTATTTTTACTGTCATGATAAAGTCCTATGTGATTCAAAAGTGTTTAATTTTGATGAGGTCCCATTTATCTATTTTTTCTTTTGCAATGTGTGTGCTGGGTATAAGGTTTATGAAGTCATTCCCTAACACAAGATCCTGAAGATGCTTCTCTATGCCTTCTTTTTGGAGTTTTAGAGTTCTGGTTTCTTATATTTAGGTCTTTGATCCTTTTTGAATTGAATTTGCTATATGGTGGAGGCAGGGATCCGCTTTCACTTTTTTGCAAATGGCCATTCAGTTTTCCCAGAACCACTTGTTGAAGAGACTACTCTTTCCCCAGTGAGTGGACTTGGCACTCTTGTCAAAAATCAGTTGGCCATAGATGAAAGGGTATGTTTCTTATCTCTCAATTTTATTCCGATGGTCTACGTGTCGGTCCTTGTGCCAGTACCATGCTGTTTTGATTTCTGTGGCTTTGTAATAAGTTTTAAAAACAGGAAGTGTGAGTCCTCCAACTTTTTCTTTTTCAAGATGGTTTTCATTATTCAGTGCCCCTTGCTCTTCTATATAAATTTGATTATTGGCTTTTCCATTTCTGCAAAAACAGTTGGAATTTTGATTGTGTCTGCACTGAATTTGTAAATCACTTTGGGTAGAACTGACACCTTAAAAATATTTAGTCTTTAAATATGAATATGGAGTGTCCTTCCTTTTATTTAGGTATTCTTTGATTTATTTTAACAATATTTTGTAGTTTTCTCTGTATATGTCTATTACATCTTTGATTAGATTTATCCTAGATATTTGATTATTTTATTTGTCATTGTACATGGAATTTTTTTTATTGATTTCCTTGTCAGATTGTTCATTTTTAGTGTATAGAAACACTAGTGATTTCTGCATGTTGATCTTGTACCCCACCACTTTTCTGAATTTATTTATTAGTTCTCATGTCCTTTTTGTGGATTTTTTAAGGATTTTCTGCATGTAGGATCATGCCTTCTGCAAATAGGGAAAGTTTTACTTCCTCCTTTCCAATTTGGATGTCCTTATTTATTTTTCTTGCATAACTGCTGTGGCCAGTACTTGCAGTACAATGTTGAATACCCTGGTGAAAGTGAGTATCCTTGTCTTGTTTACTGATCTGAGGAAATGTTTTCAGTCTTTACCATTAAGCATGATGCTTATGGTGGGTTTTCATATATGCCCTTCATCATGCTGAGGTTGTTTCCTTTTATTACTAGTTTTATTAATCTTTTTATAAGGAAGAGTGATGGATTTTGTCAAATGCATTTTCTGCACCAATTGAGATGATCATGTAGGTTTCTTTCTTCATTCAGTTAATGTGATTTATTACATTAATTGTTTTCCTCATGTTGAGCTATCCTTGCATACCTGAGGAAAATCTTCCTTGATCATAGTGTTTAATTTTTTAATGTACTATTGAAATCAGTTTGCTAATTTTTTGTTGAAAAATTTTTAATTCATAATCTTAAGGGATACTGGTCTGTAATTTTCTTTTCTTGTCAAATCTTTATTTGGCTTTGATATGAGGAGTGATGTTTGCCTCACAGAATTAGTTAGGAAAGATTCCCTTCTCTCAAACTTTTTGGGAGACTTTGAGTAGGATGGGCATTCTTGGAATGTTTGATAAAATCCTCCAGTGAAGTCATCTGGTCTTGGGCTTTTCCTTGTTGGGAGGTTTTTGATTACTGATAGATCTCTCTACTTGTTACGGTTCTTTTGAAATCTTCTATTTCTTTGAGTCAGTGTAGGTAGGTTGAGTGTTTTTAGGAATCTGTCCACTTCATCTAGTTTATCTAATTTTTTGATATACAGTTGATTATAGCATCCTCTTAGAATCCTTTTTATTTCTGTTTGGATGGTGGTAATGCCCCCCACCCATTCCTGGTTTCAGTTATTTGCAAACCGCCCCCCCCATTTTTTCTCAGTCTTGCTAAAGGTTAGCCAATATTATTGTTGTTGTTGTTTTGTTTGTTTGTTTACAAGGAACCATCTTTTGTTTTTTTTAATTCTCTTTCTTGTTTCTGTTTTTTTAAGTCTCTTTTTCATTTATCTTGACACTAACCTTTGCTATTTCCTTACTTCTGCTCTTTGGTTTCAGTCTGCTCTTCTTTTCCTATTCCCTCAAGCTGTGTGGTAGGTTCTTGATTTGAGTTCTGTTTTCTTTTTTAATGTAACCATTTAGAACTATAAAGTTCCCTCTCAGTACTGCCTTTGCTGCATCTCATAATTTTTGATAGGTTGTGTTTTCATTTTCATTTGCCTCAAGGTATTTCCTATTTTCTCTTGTGATTTCTTGTTTGATCCATTGCTTGTTTAAAAGTATGTTGCTTAATTTCCATATATGTATGAATTTTCCAGCTATCTCTTTATTGTAATTTCTAGCTTCATTCCATTGTGGTTGGAAAATGATGCATTACATAATTTTAATATTTTTTAATTATTTAGACTTGTTTTGTGACCTAACATATGGTCTGTCCTGGAGAATGATCCATTGTGCACTAGAGAAGAATGTGTAATCTGCTGGAGTGAAGTGTTCTATATAGGTCTGTTGGGCCTAGTTGATTTAGAGTATCATGCAAGTCTTCTGTTTCCTTATTGATCATCTGTCTAGATAGTCCGTACATTTCTGGAAGTGGCCTATTGAATTTTTCGGCTAATAATGCTAAACCATCAATTTCTCACTTCAAAACTGTCAATATTTGTTTCATATATTTTGGGACTCTGCCACTAGGTTCATGTATATTAATAACTTTAGTTCCTCTTGTTGAATTGACCCCTTTATCAATACATAATGACCTTTTTTTTGCCCCTCATAACAGTTCTTGACTTAAAGTCTATGTTAGTATAGCTACTCCAACTCTCTTTTGGTTAATATTTGCATGGTAAGTATTTTCCCAACCTTTTACTTGCAACCTATTTGTGTCTTTGAATTTAAGATTAGTCTCTTGTAAACAGCACATGGTTTGTTCATGGTCTTTTTATCCATTCTGCCAATTTCTGCATTTTGACCAGAGAGTTTAATCCATTTACCTTTAAAGTAGCTACTGATAATGCAAGACTTTCTTCTGCAACTTTTCCATTTTGTCTTTGTAAGTCTTATATCATTTTTGCTCACAATTCTGTTAATCACTACTTTCATATTTATCTGATGTGTTTTATTGCTTCTCGTTTTTTTCTGAGTATATTTTTCACATATTTTCTTTGATTACCATGGGCCTAAAATTGAACACCCTATCTGTAAAACAATCACTTTTTATTTGATACTAACTTAACTTAAATGCACTGTTCCTATGCCTTCTTGTCCCCCCACCTTTTTTGTACTTGTTAAAAATTATCTTTATAATTGTATGTCTAAACCATATATTTATTATTAGTTCTTATTCATTTGCATTTTAGGAAATGTAAGAAGTAAAAAGTGGAGTTACATATCAAAAATTATATTATAATAGTACTGGCATTAATAGTTACCCATATGGTTACCTTTATCTGAGGTCTCTATTTCTTTATGCCACTTCGATCCACTGTCTAGTGTCCTTTCCTTTTAGTCTGAAGAACTGCCTTTAGAATTGCCTCTAGGACAGGTCTTGTTATGAAGTCCCTCACATTTGGTTTACCTGAGAATGTCTTTATATCCTCATCATTTACCTTGACATTGGACAGTTTGATTACTGTATGTCTGGGCATGATTATCTTTGAGTTTATCCTGTTTGGGGTTTGTTGGGATTCTTGAATATGCATATTTGTGTATTTCATTAAATTTGTGAACTTTTCTGCCATTATTATTTTTTAATATTCCTTCTGCCCCTTTTTCTTTCTTTTCCTCCTGAGACTCCCATAATGAATATATTTGTATGCTTGATGGTATCGCACAGATTTTTTATACTCTGTTCACTTTTTAAAATTCTTTTTCCTTTCTGCTCTTCAGCCTGAATTATTTGAATTGGCTTTTTTTTGAGTTCACTGATTCTGCTGCCTTCTCTAATCTGCTGTTGAAATTCTCCTGATATTTTCTCATTTCACTTATTGTGGTCTTCAACTCCAGTCGTTCTGTTTGGTTCCTTTGTAAAATTTCTCTTCATTAAGACTCTCATATTTTTCATTAATTGTATTCCTGATATCCTTTAGTCCTCTCCCGGTATTTCCCTTCATCTCCTTGAGAATATTAAAGACCACTTTTTAAAAGTCTTCCTGGTATATCCTCGGTCTGATCTTCATTGACATTTCCTGGATTTTTATCCTTTCTTCCGTTAGGTCATCCTTTCCTGTTTTTTTTTTTTTTTTTTTTGTTTGTTTGTTTGCTTAGTAGCCTTTTCTTGCACACTGAATATTTTAATATTGTAAAGTGTTAACTCTGGGATTTATTCCCTAGCTATCTGTTTCCTAAATTGGTATCCAGATTTCCTTGAGTGCTAGGGGCTAACAAAAACAATCCAAAGTGGAAAAAAAAAGCACCTTTCACAGTTGTAGAAAATTGGCTCTGCCTTAGCTAGTGGTTTTCTTCAGTTTAGCCGTCCTATCAAGAAAATAAGCCCAAGGCTAATGTGAAATGCAGTGTCCTTTCTGTCTTATCTGAGCCTGTGTTGAGCAATGAAACCTATTGCTTTCCCTGGGCTTGTGCTCCCTGGTGATCTCAGGATTTCTCTGTTCACAGTTTATAGGATTTTGGATACTCCTTTCACTCCCTTTAAAGTAGGTTTGCATCCACTCCTGGGTGCTATATTTTATATGACAGTGCAATTAGTCCTTTTCCCCAGGCTTCTTTACCTTAATTGATTCTTATGCTACTTCAGCTGTCTTGCAAGGTTCTTCTCTGCCTGCAGGACAAATTCTGCTAGGGTGAGCTGGAGACAAGTTTTCTGGTTCAGTCTTTAGGCTTCTATGGATTGACACGCAGCACTGATAGACAAGTCACCTCAGTATGCACATGGGTGTTATTCTGCTCCCTCTGGAGCAGGGCCAGGGACCCACAATGGGAGCATAGGCTGGCTCCATGCTGCACCAGGGAGAGGGGCTATCAGGGGCACCATGAGTTTCATGTACTGTTTTTCAGGCTGCATTGTTTTGATTTGGCATTTGCCTATCTGCTGCAGCCCTTTAACTGTTTTCAGGAGTTTTGAGGAAGCTAGTTCTACCAGATTTTGCTGGTTGTTCAAAGATTCTGTGAAGAGACTGCACCCTGAAGTGTCTTATGCAGCTATCTTGGTTGATTAAAATCCCCCTACCACTTTTATGGAGCCTTTATCTTGTGTCGGCACATGCCCTGTTACTGCAATCCTAACTGTTGTCTGGAACTTTGAGAGAGATGATTCTGCCAGTTCTTGCTGGTTGTCCAAATTTCTGTCTGCACTAAGCCATTTTTAAATTCAATTTTATTGAGATATATTCACATACCATACAGACATCCATGGTGTACCATCAACTGTTCATGGTACCATCATATAGTTGTGCATTCATCACCCCAATCAATTTTTGAACATTTTCCTTACACCAGAAAGAATCAGAATCAGAATAAAAAATAAAAAAGAACATGCAAACCATCCCCCCATCCCACTCTATTTTTCATTTAGTTTCTTGCCCCCATTTTTCTACTCACCCATCCATACACTGGATAAAGGGAGTGTGATCCACAAGGTTTTCACAATCACACTGTCACCCCTGTTAAGCTACATTGTTATACAGTCATCTTCAAGAGTGAAGGCTACTGGGTTGGAGTTTGGTAGTTTCAGGTTTTTACTTCTAGCTATTCCAGTATATTAAAACCTAAAAATTGTTATCTATATAGTGCATAAGAATGTCCCCCAGGGTAACTTCTCAGCTCCATTTGACATCTCTCAGTCACTGAAGCTTTATTTTGTTTCATTTCACATCCCTCTTTTGGTCAAGAAGATGTTCTCAATCCCATGATGCTGGGTCCAGATTCATCCCTGGAAGTCATATCCTGCGTTGCCAGGGAATTTTACACCCCTGGGAGTCAGGTCCCATGAAGGAGGGAGGGCAGTGAGATCATCTGCCAAGGTGGCTTAGTTAGAGAAAGAGGGCCACATCTGAGCATCAAAGAGGCACTCGGGGGAGACTCTTAGGCACAATTATAATCAGGTTTAGCCTCTCCTTTGCAGTAACAAGTGTCATAGGAGCAAGCTCCAAGACAGAGGGCTCAGCATATCAAGCTGTCAGTAGCCAATGTTTGTGAGCACATCAGCAACAATCCAGGTGAGGAAGTCCAACACCTCCACATCCTCCCCCAGCTCCTCAGGGGGACCCCAAATATATATTTTTATTCTCTGCCCAAATTACTTTGGGATGTGTTGCTATTTCACTCTAACCTATACAGACCTGCCATATCTCACTTCCTATTCAAAGTTCCATGTAATTGTGGTATTTGAACAAACTGACTGTAGAAGTTATACTGTTCAGAAAATACAGATCCCACACCAAATAAACATTTATCCCCTTGGTCTCACATGTAAGTTGAAGTTTTAACACACAGTCAGTTTCAACCTTTACCCTTTGGCCCAATTTGCCCTAGTCTTAACCAGATCTGCTTCATTCATCTCTCTAATTGAAGTCTGGGCTCTTTTTCAGCCTTTTTTTTTTTTTTTTAACAGTTGCTGTATGCATTAATACTGACATTCATATCTGCCGAGCTCTAGCGCTGAGTTTCAGGTATCACAGAAACACACAATGTTCCAGAGACCAATCAGGTTATACACCAAGGGATCAACATCTCAGAATTTGGAGATAGCCATTACAATTCAGAAATAGATTTGACTGCTGTAAGAGCTTACAATCTAGGGACCTTTACAATAATCATTTCCCTGTTAGGCTGGGCTCTAAGATTCAATTCTGAGTTTACACATTGTAGTTAGTTCATATTGGTGAGGCATTGTAGTTTTTGTCTTTGTTTCTGGCATAATTCACTCAAAATGCTGTCTGCAGGATCCATTCACCTCCTTGCATGTCTCACAACTTCACTCCTTCTTGTAGTTGCTCAGTATTACATTGCATGTGTGCTGGTTTGTACATTTATGTCCCCCAGAAAAAGTCATATTCTTTAATCCATTCTTGTGGGGGCAGACATGCTAGTGTGGATTGGGTTGGAACCTATTGGTTCTGTGTTCATGGAGATGTGACCCACCCAACTGTAGGTGATAACTCTGAATAATTTCCATGGAGATGTGGCCCTGCCCATTTAGCGTGGGCCTTGTTTAGTTTACTGGAGTACTATATAAGCTCAGACAGCAGCTCATAGCTAGCTGAAGCTGAGACAGACATTTTGAAGACAGCTCTTGGAAGCTGATGCAGACATTTTAGAGAACGTCATTTTGAAACACAACAGGAGCAAGCAGACTCCATCACCATGCCTTGCCAGCTAACACAGGTTTTCAGGATGCCAATGGCCTTTTCTCCAGTGAAGGTACCCTTTGTTGATGGACACTTTGTGGCTTTAAGACTGTAACCTTGTAACCAAATAAACCCCCTTTTATAAAAGCCGATCCATTTCTGGTGTTCTGCATTCTAGCAGCATTAGCAAACCAGAACAGCATTATACACCATAGTTCACCATTCTGTTCCTCAGTCAGTGTGCCCTTAGGCCACCTCCACCCACTGCAAATCACGAACACTGCCTCCATAAACACCAGTGCTGCACTAAGCCATTTTTTGATGAAATCCTTTGGTGGGAATTTCAAAGGTTCTGGGCAAAATTCATTATTGACAGAGGTGACCTGTATTAGATCCTAGACCTTCATGTGGGCAGGGGTTAAGTGAAATGGGATTATATAGTTGCCTGAAATGTGACCTTGTGGAAAACATTCACTAATTTGTATGTCTGGAGGGTATTAGAAGACAATGGGAAGAAAATCTGCTAAAAGTACATTTCAATAGGTTGCTTAAATGTGGTAAAAAATTAAAATTTGAAAATTAAAAATAGGGTGAGGGATCAATATGGAATCCAGAAAATGTTAAAAAAAAATACATCAGCATTTTAGTGTGCATCTAATAATTAGCAAAATGGAGTGAAGGTAAATTTTCTACAGTCAGTATCTTCTGGCTGATGTGTATTTTGAAGAGTCACAGTCCTTTAATTTTAAAGAAGTCTCACAGAATAAAGGGTTAATGAGTAGATTTCCCTGGCATCACAATCTGAATCAGATGATCTTTCTGCATACACTGTATTTCCCTATTGTCATATTTATAAGAATGCAATATATTTTAACCTGCTAGTGTTCACTAAGCATTGCTTCTAAAATATTTCTCTCCATATGGGTCACTTAGGCCTTTTATTAAATTGCAGATTCTGATTCAGTGGTTTGGGGAAGGGCCCTGAATTCTGCCCTTTTAGCCATCTCCTCCCAGGTGATGTAGACGCTACATTTCTGTGGACCATTTTGATTGGCAAGGCCCTAATAGCAGGAAAACTTCACTGAGGTAGAAACTGAAGCTGTCTCGATCAATTAGCATCATAGAATAGATGCTCATTAAGTATATACTACATCATTGTGAAAACAAAAAAGACACAATTCATGCTCTTTACAGGACTGGCTATAGGGAAGAAACTGGAGATCAATATTAATTTATGAAATATTTCAACTCCTTGTCCTGATCATGGCTATTTGAGAAAAATGGATCCTACTTTGCTTTTAATGCATGTAAAGCCACTGCTTGGTTCTGCCAGTGGGACAGTGACTGCTGCTTCTTTATCTGCAACCACATCACCCATTATAAACTCCTTTTTCTGGACCCAAGTGGGAATATTTTCTTCCTAATCATACATGGATGATTTGTAGGTAACCTAATGAAGTGATAGAAGGGCAACAAGTGATAAAGGGTGGACAGATGCCACTTATGTTTCATTTAGATCCATGAATCTAAGTGTCAATCAGTTAAGATTTCCTAAGAGGGGAAGAATTTTGTATTTGTAGGAAATGATACTAAGCATATCAAAGACCAATTTTATTATGAGCTGTTCAAAATATAGTTGAGTGTATATTAGGAAAATAAGATATAAATAAATAGAGCAAAATAAAAAGAAAAAATTATAAATAATTATGCATTTTCTAAACTCCCAAATCTGAACTATGAAAGTCCACCATTTTGGTTGTATGTTCACTTGCTTTTGCATATTTAGAATCATTTCTTTTCTAAACCTGCTAACCTTAGCATCTCTTCCCTAATTTTCTTCTGCTCCCAACTTTTTAATCTTCTTGAGTTCCCAGGCTGCTGAACTCTGCTGGAGAATCACACGCCCTTCTAAGGACATCTTCATGTAGCTTCACAGAAATCGCTATTAATTTAGTGTGGTTAACAAGTACACGCCATCAACATTGTGAAGAACAAACCTTATTCTCTCTACTCAAGCCCCAACCTCATCTTATTTACACTTTGCTTCCAACTGATCTTGCCTTGTAATTTACTGAGATAGATTTATTTTCCCTTCTTTCCTCTAAAACCTCTTAGTATTTTCCCCTTTAACTTTTTTTTTTCACTTTGGTTTCTGAGGTGGAACTATCCTTCCTTTCCCAGGTTAACCCCTTCATCTGTACCTTTGGCTTTATGACCTCCCATCAATTACAGGGTTATAGTTTATCAATTATATGCTAGCATTTTTGTTTGCAATTAACATGCTCTATAGAAAATATGGAAATACCTGTAAACATTCTCACATCTTCAGTATTGCATATGGATACGTATCATCTCATCTCATATAATAAACTGTGCAGGCTCAACCTTCTTAAGCAAACTTCTTGTCTCTCCCCTTTGCTTTACTTTTAGACACATCTTACTGCTGCTTTCTTCTTATATATTCATTCACCTCTTGTGTGTTGCCCATTAGAATTTGGCTTACAGGCTTCCAACCACTCAGGGCAAAATTGATCAACGGCCCCCAGCCTCTGTGCTCTGAAATCCATTGCTGCATTTGCTTAGAAACTGAGTTTCCTATGAACTACTCCCAGCAGTCAATGACTGAGTATAGCAGGCATATTAAGACAGGCTCCTTCCTTGGAGCCACAGAATTCCTCAGCCAGCCAATTTTAGCTGGAGGACTCCTATATGGCCTTGTTGAGCCCTCATTAGACTGAACGAGCTTCTACTCTCATTCCTTCCCTCACTCAGGGTCAGACTGGCATCATTGTCTCATAACTCTCTCAGCCTTTTCTTGCTCCTCTCATTATCTGTCACAAGCATTTCCCTTAATAAAATCCTTTTGTGTTTTATTCTGTCTTGCTGTCCCTTTCTTGGAGGATCTGGACTAACACACCTGGAAATCCTAAGCTTTATTCTTTAGTGTTCTATTGAAGATGTTATCTCTAGGGTCAGCAATAACTTCTCAAGATCTAAATCCCTCTTCATCCATTTGACCACTCTACTGCTTTTGTACTTTTTTTGCTGTTGTTATTGTTTTCTGGAAAAACTTTTATTAGAGCATTTGTAGGTTTACAGAAAAATAATGCCGACAGTTTAGAGCTCCCACATGTCTCCTCCCCACACTCAGTTTTCCCTATTATTAACATTTTACATTAGTGTGCTATCTTTGCTACATTGGAGAAATGTTACTATTACTATTATGGTATTAACTATAGTTGATAGTTTACATTAGTGTTCATTCTCTGTGTTGTATAGTTCTACGTTGTGGTTGTTTTGAAAATTGTTATTTTGGTAACATAAATACAACCTAAAATTTTCCGTTTTAACTACTTTCAAAATACAATTCAGTGTTGTTAACCATATTCGCAATGTTTTGCTACCATCTTTTAACCACGTTTCCCTCCTAAAACCCTGCCCTCTTTTGGCTTTTGGTTAGCACCCACTTACCCTCTCTATATTTCACACTATATTATTTTCTGACTCCTATTTTTGCTTCCTCTTACCACTCAAATGTATTTCCCAACAGTCTCCCCTTGAGGTATTTCTCTTATCATGCCCCATTCTCTCCTTTCTTGATTCACCCATGCCCATACTTTTTGACCATAATTTCTTATCAGAAGGCTTCTAATCCTATACAAAATTTTTTAATTTTCTCTATATTTGAGATTATATATATATCTTTTATGGACTTCAAATTTCACATTTAGCATAGCCCAATGTAAATTAACCTTCTGTAAGCAAAGTTTTAAAACTAGATTTTGCTTCTGATTTGCCTTGTAGTACCCCAAATTTGGTCTCAAATAAAAGAGTGTATAATGGATTTTTCATTTTTTGATCACTTTCTTACATTTGGGCAAATTGCCTGCACTATGCTTCCTGCTTTCTGAGAAATAACTAGAAAACTCACATTCCCAGACACCCTTATAGTGTGGTTGCGACCTTGGCTGTACCAATCAGTCACCTATGTGAGGATTAGGTCCAAGGGTGAGGAAAGTTGCATACATGGAAATGTAAAATATTTTGAATCTCCTTGGACTCTGCTCCAGCCAAAGACTATTCACCAATCCTTTTACACACACCCTTTTATGCTGCATTTGCACATGCTTCCACCACTCACCAGTCTTGTTTCTCAGGCCTCTCCACCTTCAAACACTTCAGCCACCTTCAAGGCTTGTCTTGATTATCTATTCTTGAAAGTGTTGCCGTGGTTTCTGTCATTATATACCCACCTGCCCTGAAACTGCTCTTACAATATCACTGTTGATATTTTTATTGTTCAGTCAAGTAACAAGTTTACTCCTAGTGTTACAGAATCTTTAACTAGAATTCAGCATTATGCATTATTCTTGACTGCTGTTTCCTTTTTTTTTTTGTTACTCAACATATGTAAAAGTTTCCTCCATGGGTCTTTCTTTTGAGGCCAGTTTCTTAAACCTAGATGTTTGTCACAGTTTCATCCTTCTAACTAGGCAATCATTATCCCAGGATAACCATATCCATGTTTTTGATTCCCAAAACTTTATTTCCAGTCTAGTTTTCTTTACGGGACTCTGAACCAAATATCTAATTGCCACTAGACACCATTTCTGGATTATCACATTGATACTAAAGACTCAATTCCATTTCGTTTTTCCTATATCCTTACACACTCTTTTTCCTATCTCAGTGAATACCTGTTATCCTAGCCAAAATATAAACATTAACATTTCGTTCTACCTCATCCTGTGTACTTCATAAGCTACCAGGCTTTGTAACTTTTGTATTCTTTATCTCTTGATTCATCCTTTCCATTCATTCTTCCATTATCATAATTGCATTCCACATCATTCTTTCCCCAAATTTCTGTTACAGCCTTCTAACTTATATCACAGTTCTTCCCTGCCTCTATCGTCAATCCCCCCTTACTGCAAACAGAATGATTTTTATAAATTGCAAATCTGACCATGGTCTTCCTCTGCTTAAAACTTCTCAATGGCTCCCAACTGCCCTAAGACAATTTCTAGTATGAAATACAAAGCTCTACAACCCCTTGAATTTCATCTTTTCCCATACTTCTCCCTCATACAATATGGTCTAACTACCCTGAGTGATTTCTACTTTTTAGATATGCCATGTCGTCTCTTGACTCTGAATTAATGCTTTCTCTGCCAACTTCCTCAAGTTGGTAAATCCTAGAAACTTTCTATGATTCCACTTAAGTAGTTTACAAAACCAATGTTACTCCTATATTCTCACAGAACCTGGTTCTTTTCCCTTTATGGACTTTAGTGCATTGGGTCTCTATTACATACTATTTTCTTTTCCTTGTTTTTGAATTCTCCATTGAGTGCCCCACCTAGTTCCCTTATTACCTGGCATGTTTTAGGCAATCTGTAACCATGAATGAACATTTGAATGAGTATTAAATAATTTCTAATCCCAAAATTCACTTTTGTATCTTCTTCCTTTGAAACTTCCTAGCGATTTCTGTACCCATGTCATTAATTATCTCATTATAAATTGGATCCATTATTTGTGATCGGAAACTACTATCACTAAAACCACTTCTGCAAAGTAAGACATATCTCAGATGAATGCAGTTCCATTGAGTTGTTGTGTGAAATTCTGCAAACAGATCTTTTCCAAATCTATATCAGAATTAATGACATTCCACAGGGAAAGCAAAAGGTCAAGCACTGATCACACATTACTGATCACAGCAACTGCCAAAGTTCTTCCAGAATTTAAATCTGTAGATGAATACCACCTTCTTGCCATTAACATGCCTGAGAGGATTTGAAAAAATTTTCAGCATAATCCTGTTTGGGAAGCCAAATGAAATGAAATTTTTTTAGAAAGCACCACATGGCAGAGTGGATACAAGAGATTTCTTCAGTTGCTCTTCTGTTTGTATAATGCATATTTATTTAAGTATGTAACAGCTAGCATGTGAATTGTCAGTTTTTATGCGTTTAAGAGATGGAGCAACAGACTTGATGAAGAGTGTCCTGATATGCACTTAAAATGACTGGTTAGGTATTCCACAAATACAATCTATTCTGAAGATGTCTGTGAACCCTCTAAGGTATTATATAGGAATACTGAGATTTGATTTAAGATAATGAGTCAGGTGTTAAGCAAAAAAATCTCTGAACTGAGTATAATAGCAGAGTAGTTAACAATATTTTAGATAACCAGAAAGAAATTGGTCATAGAGGACAATTCCTTGAAATACTGCCCATTTTCATGCCAAGTGTGTGACTGAGGATTGCCCTACTGATGTTCCCTTTGCTACACACCTATGGCTATATGCTACATGACAACTGCTCAAATAGGGCATCCTTGGAAGCTTAATTTGAAGTAATATACTTTTTGGCTATAAAATATTCTCTTGATTTAGGGAAGCAAGGATTCAGAAGTCATGATGGAAACAAAAGGGAAAAATAACTAAGTAGGAGCTCTCTCTAACACATTGGATAAAATCTAAACAGCATGTATTAAATAGTAGGTGTGAACCATTATCCTCTACTAGACTGAGGGCTTCTTAAAAGCAAACAGCAGAACTCCTTTCTGTCTAGTGAGTTCTTATTTGTTCAAAGACAAAATAAATAAATTAATAGAAATGTACTCTTAAGACTCCATTAACATGACTAAAAAGGGGTAATATATTCATAATCAGATCTGGAAGGAAATAGAGATATCTTTGGCCTAACCCTTATATCAGCATTGCAAACTTACCCTTTCAAATAAAGTATCCAATAATGTATTATGAGATGATACAAAACTGACTAGATGTGGGGCTCGATAAGTATAGACATTCTTACCTTTTAAATAATTGAATGAAAATGGATTATCCCTTTCATTTAGTATCAGATAGACTTCTTACACAATACTTTACTTAACTAAACCCCATATTTAAAATACAGCCAATAGTGGAATAGAAGACAAGGAACTGAACGCAAGATGTTAAGTTGGCAGAATTTAGTCCCTCCACCATTGCAAGGTACAGCTAAGTTAAATTGAAAAGAGTCCATTTCCCAAACAAGAGCAACCAAGAAGACCATATTTTGCATCTCAGATCTCAATCTCAATTTGATTCATTTCTTCATTCTTCCTTGTAAATATAGAGATAGGTATTGACTAAATCATGGACCAAGTAACCTTATGGCTATTAACTACATTATTGTGAAATTTTGGAAAATGAAGGTGACTACACAAAAATGAAGCCTCTGATCATGACATTACATGTCAAAAAAAAAAAAAAAAATTGCCTGCTGTATGAAAGGCACTGATCAACTGACAACAACAGATTCCCAGCATAATGATCACACTTTGATTGAAATCTGGTAATTCAGTTAATGTTACCGCCATTCTCTCAATATCAAGCTTCCAAATTCTGCCACACATGACAACAAATCACATTCCCAGCTCCAGGAAAATCCTCTATTGCCCTTTCCTCCTGAACCAGAGAAGACAATACTGAGCACATTAGAGTGAATGCAAATCACTTCTATTGACCTGGTGACCTCTAGCTCAGTCCTCATTCTCTCCCCAATAATAGTACCGAGGGTACCTCCTGAGGAACGGTTATTGCAGATTTTGGAGACCAGAGGAGTTGCTGTATGACAGAGGTTTTTCTCTTATTTTTATTTGAAGTTTAATGTCTATATTGGGGTAGCAGGAAGTATTTGTAGTTTCCAGCCCATTTTCAAAGACAAAAAAAAAAAAAAAAAAAAAGCTAGCTCTTTAAGGAGATAAAAATGATCCCAAGGCCTTTGAAGCACCTTGCATAATAAGGAGAAGAAAGTGTTATAGGGCAGGAAAGTTTACCTGCCATTTATTGAATGCCTACAATATGTTCTGTGCTGTTAGGTATTACACATACAGTGACTCATTAATAAAATAGCAATATACAATAGATGCTATTATTTTTTATGCCTGTGAAAATGAGGGCATAAGCTAGGTAACTTGCCCAAAGTCACACAACTTGTAAATGATGGGGTCAATATTCAAATCCATATTTTTCTTACATTTTGGCTTATGTTCTTTTCACTGTGCAATAAAGCACCCTGAGTTTAGGTATGCCCAGAGTAAGCTGATGAAGTCACTCAACATTAATATTTAGGTCATACTTTAAATCATGTTTCAGTAAATTCCTTTTTAGATCATTTATAATTTGATTTATAATCAAAGGACACAAGCTGCCACCCATGTGTAAATATTTAATGTATTGAAGAAACTGCATGCTTTACTTCAAGTAACATCACTTTTTTCAGTTTGACTATTGATTTTCTTTAAAGGCAAACAATACTATCAGACCAGTTTTTCTTTTCCAGAGAGTGGGTCTTTGGGGGAATAAAGAGCTGGCACTATACATAGGCCATATCAAAGGGGACACATAAAAGTTGATATTTTCTTTTTATTACTTGAGGAAAGTGCACAGTAGCAATTAAAGTGTCTGAGTCTCTGAGCTCAAATCTATTTATTGTGGCTGATAATGGGCACAATGAGAAGATGTGTTCTTTTTCAAGAGTAAAGAAGGCTCTAATAGCCTTTTAAGTGAAAACAAATAGTAAGGAAAAGCATACAGGAGACTTCCTCTTTAGAGGTGCAGAGGATGTACAAATCCCATTATTTGCTAATAGGATTTGTGCTACTGCCTCCCCTTCATCACTTTGAAACTGTTTTCAGCTTCCCACATATCTCTCAGAAGCTAGCCTCCCAGGTGGTTGTCAGCAGGACATCCATCTGTTTCACAGCTTCTTTTTGAACAGTCAAAAAGATCATATAAAATGCTATTAGGTATTTCCAGTCTGTATTAAAGATATAAAAAAACCTATATAATTATGATATATGATATCTTGAAAAGTTGCCTGTAAAGTGCCTATTTGCAAAGTTGGGTGAAAGCAAAGCTTTATTTAGGCAATTCTCACATTCCTGAATTCTTATCTGTCATCATTGCTGCCTCCTCTTTCTTTGTGTTACTCAGCATGACCCTGAGGATGGGAAGGTGGATGAGTGGAGGAGTGGACAGAAATGGTTGAGGGACAGAGGAAAGGCAATCTGAAAGATGTGCCCTATTAGCTTCTGCTTATCACATGTATTTGCAAAGATGGCAGCTATTTCTTCAAGTAGGCATCAGAGAACTGCTCCTAACATCAGGTGAAAACAATAGCCAATAATTTTGGAAGAGAAATGGGCTCTTACTGTTACACCCACCTAGCTATCAGTCTTGGCTGCACATTAGAAATACTGGGGGAGATTGTTAGAATCCTGAGTTCTAGCCCATATGCAAACCAATTCAAACCATTATGTATCTCTCTTTATCCCTCATAATTTTCCTTACTCTGAAGTCTGCTTTGTCTGATATTAATATAGCCATTTTAGATTTCAGTTGATTAGTGTTACATCATATATTTTTCCATACTTTTACTTTAAATTTATCTAAGTGTTTATATTTAAAGTAGTGGCATATGGTTGGGTTTTTTTTCTGTTGTTGTTTTATCCAAACTGACAATTTATTCTAAGATGGGTGTGTTTAGACTGTTTTTACATGTAAAATAATCACTGCTGTTTCAGGATTATAATCTACCATTTTCCTAGCTCTTTTCTATCTGTTCAAACTGTTCTTTGGTCCTTTATTCCTCTTTTTTTTCTGCCTTATTTTGGATCAAGTAACTTTTCATCCCATTTTACCTCCACAATTAGTTTATTATTTGTATCTCTTTTGAGATATTTTTAATGTTTTCCTTACTGCATACAGTATACTTCTTTAATGAATTACCATCTACCTTCAAATAACATCATAGAATTTCTTACATAGTGTAAAGACTTTACAAAAGCATACTTTCAATTCTTTCTTGACGTTGTTTATTCTGTTGTTGTCAGATATGTTACACAGAATAGATTGCTACCATTTTTTTTTCCTTAGGTAGCCAGATGTTTGTTTTTTTTTTTTTGTTTTTTTTTTAGGAAAGTTAAAAATAAGAAGATACACATTTTATATCTACCTTCAATTAATCCATTTCCAGCACTTCTTATTTCTTTGTGTAGCTCTAAATCTTTCTGGTAACATATTCCTTCTGTATGAAGAACTTCCTTTAACATTATTTTTAGGGTAGGCTAGTTAGCAGTGAATTCTCTAGGCTTTTATTTGTCTGTAAAAGTCAATATTTTATGTTCAAATTTGAAAAATGCTTTTTGCTTGGTATACAATTATTAATTAAAAATTTTCCTTTGTCTTTCAGCATTTTGAATGTTTCTCTCTATTATCTTCTGACTTAGCTTCTCATGATGTCCACTGTTTTCTTATCTCTGTACCTCTGTATATAATGTGTTTTTTTTCCTTCAAGATTTTCTATTTGTCAATGATTTTCATCAGCTTGATTAACATATGTCTAGGTGATTTTTTATTGTTGCCTTGTTATGTTGTTTTTATATTTATCCTTCTTGGTTTTCTCTGAGCTTCTTGATTCATTCTTGGCTATTATTTCTTCAAATATTTCTTTTGACTACTTCTTTCTGTCTTCTCTTTCTGGGATTCCAATTACATACACTTTAGGCTATCTGATGTTACCCTATATCACTTGGATGCTTTGATCTGCTTCTTGTTTTGTTTTGCTTTGTTTTGTTTTGTTTTGTTTTTTGGTGTTTTCCTCAGTCTTTTTGTGTTTCAGTTTGGATATTATATATTAACCTATCTTTAAATTCACTTTTTATTTTCAACACCATTTTGAGACTTCTGATGTGCCCATCAAATTTCTCTGTTATTGTATTTTTCATTAGTTACATTCCTATTTTATGAATTCCTATAATTTAACTTTATTTGGTTTGTTTTAGTTTCCATTTTTCTGTTGCAAGTATCATTCAATATGAGTTCATTGCTCACCTTTTAAACTAGAATATAAAATATTAATCATAATTTTATTTTAAATTCTTTGTCTTATATTTCCAAAAGTTGCATTATATCTGAGTCTAGTTTTGTTGATTTCTTTCTTATTTGACAATGTGTGGTTTTAAACTTTTTTTGTGTGTATGACTTGTAAAATTTTGTTGATAAAGGAGCATCTTGTGTAGGACAGTAGAGACTGAGATAGAGTAAGGTAAATAGTTTTATCCCCGTTATTCATCTGGAAATGAGCATAACTTCCCTTCTGTTAAGCTATTAGATGGGTATTGAGTCAATGTAGTTGGGAATTGATAGGAGTTTTTGATTTGTTGTTACTATGGTTTTCTTAAGTGCAGTGCAGACTTCAGATTCCACTGATATTACCTCACTTTTAGGGTAGAGGCTGGTCTGCCAGTGGTGTTATCTCTGTTCACCCTCATGTTTAAGTCTTCTCTTTGTGCTGTGTCTCTTTACATGTTCTTGGCTTTTTCATAGAAGAAAATTTCTGTTTCTTATTTCTTAATGCTTGTTAGCCTTCTGGTGGGGCCATGGAGTGGATTTCCACACTAGTTTTGAGTCAGACTAAATCTTAAGATGGCATTGAGTCCCTGGTCCTCAGGGACAGGGCATTTTCAATGAGGCTGGCCCATCCTCAGCTATAGTAGAATTCTACTTGTTTGGGTCCAACAAGTATTCCTGCCCTTACCCCAGTATAGCAGGACTTACTTTGACCCCTCCCTCAGCAGCAATGGGTTTTCATGAGTTCCCTAAGAGTAATAACACCAGCCCCCCTTTTCTCTTTCAGTTAAAGCCTGTGTTCTATACGAGAGACAGGGGAAAAGAATCTGGATATGCTTTGTGTCTTTTTACAATGGTTGATTTTCCCCTCCCAGGTCTGTACTATGAAGGATCCCATCAAAAGTAGCAACAACCTTTTTATCTGAAAACCCAGTGAGGAGAATTGCCTGCAAGTGGGTCTGGATTCCTATCATGTTGGTGGATTTCAGATATTCTATACTGCCTTACTAGTCCATACATGGGCATTAGGAATTTGTTAAAACTTTAGCTGGAAATTTCTTTCTGTTGTTCAAGGTGCCTGCCCCAGAGAAACAAATACTCCTTTCTTGTTTCTTCAAGGTGCTTCTCTTTTCTTATATTTCAGCCTAGTTGATGCGTCTGTGGTCTCACCTCTCTGTTAGGATCAAGAAAATTGCAGATTGGTCTGGACTGTTTTGTTGGTTTTGTTGTTATCATAATTGTTAGAGTGATGCTCTGCCTTATATTTCTACATCTCAAGTTGAAGCCTTACTTTTTGAATGAAATATTGCACAAAAGCAGTCTTTGTCCCTCCTTCCCAGATTTAATGGAGAAGACACCTATTAAAATATTTTAAGTAATTAAAGCATGTCTAAAAATTAAGGAGTGTTCTCTGAAGGAAAGGAGATCTTTTTAAAAAGGATCCTAATTTGTAGGGTTGGGATTGTGAAGTGAGCAGAGGAAATGATGCAGAGTTGAAATACGTTTGGATAGCAATTAGTTAACTGCTAATATAATAATAACAGGAATTTATTGTCTCACAGTTTTGGAGAGTAGAGGCCCAACATAAAGGCATCAGCAGGCCATGTTTTCTCCAACTCTGTAGTGTTCTGGTGGTGGCTCAATCTCTGCCTCTGTCACATGGTGATCTGTCTCTTTCTGCCTACCCTTTATGTTTCTACTGATGACTGTGTTGAATTTCCTTTGTTAAGGACTTCAGCCATACTGGTTTAAGGCCTGCCCTCACTCTGTTTGGCCACCCCTTAACTAATAACACACACAAAGGTCCTATTTACAAATGTGTTTACACCCACAGGACTGGGGTTAGGACTTGAACATACCTTTTTTGGGGGGGTAGATGATTCAATCCCAAACAGGCTCTACTCTGATACTTCAGGGTGGCACAACAGCTAATATTTGCTTCAATTTGAGGCTGCATTCTTTCCAAGCATTTGGGAATATTTGCAAATAAATCACACTGTTCTTATGCAAAGATTCTTGTTTGGATTATAAACAAGTAGAAATATTTATATAAAGAAATTGAAATAGCTATCTATCAGTCCACTCTTGTTCTTGAAAATATATTATCTTGTAACTCAGAAGCAATTAAGGTGAACCATGCATACTTATTTTTAACTATTTTTGAGAACCTAAGATCATATGATCTCATGCTTGATGTATCAGGCCAATTTTCAGGAGGAAACAAATGGCACACTTACAATAACATGAGGAGAGTTTAATAGAGGGACTATTTACAAAGTCATGGGCAGGGGTAAAGAAAACAGAAGAGAGAGTTCAGTACTCGGGCCATTAGCAGTAGAGACCATAATCAATCCTAGACCTGAAAAGGGAGTGGGAGGGAAGGTCACCACATATGGGGAGAAAGAAGGTTGCTGGACAGGGGTATGAGGCTGCGATTTTCAGTGACCATGTAGGGAGGAAGCCAGGAGAATGAATAACCTGATTTCACTCTCTTCTCTCTCTTGATCTTCTGCAGCTGGTGCTCCCCCACCTCCTGCCACACCCCAGCAAGAAGCCAGAAGGCAAAGGATCATAATGATGCCGGCCCTACAGGTTGTAGCAGAGTGAAGAGGAATAGAGAGAAATAAACGAGGCCTAGATCATTGTACCTTCTTTATGCTTTAAGTAATATCATAAATATGCTCTCAAAATTATCTTTATTTTTTCTCTCAGTAGAATGACATATCCTTTGGTTTAACTATATATAAGAGTGATACTACCTTTCATGTTCCTATCAACTTTGTAAAGTTTCCATTTCTAATTCATTCTTAACACATTCTTGTGTATCAAGTACCTAGTATCTTTAGCTGATGTGCCTTGTTTGTTTGTTTGTTTGTTTGTTTAAGGTAAATCATCCCCTCAATAAATGGAGCTAAGGATGCTAATTCTGGAAGTTATCCCATGCCTTCCTAAGATATGACTATATTTTCCTTAATTTTGAACTTTGTGTAGTTGTGTCCATACTTAACTACAAAAGATACACTGATTTTCAAAGTCATTCCATGTCTAGACAAAGAAAAATTTTGGTGTTCCTGTAGTGATTCTATGATATCAAAATATTACTAAGGGCACACACTTGAAATAATCTTGAGCATGGTTTTAATTTTTTCCCTTTGCTAGTCAAGTATTTTATATTAAAAACCTTAAAACATTTTTAAATTAATACAGGCTCAACTAAAAATCTGTATCCATAGGCTATAAAGAGAACATGATTGATTGTCTTAATTATTTTTCCTCAGAAGAAAGGATTCATTTTTACTAAGCACCTTCACAAATATTTTCAGGGGTAAGGTAAAACAGCCTTAGTGTTATCTTTCTCATCTTCTCATCCAGATTCTCTTGAGCAGTAAAATCAATGTAATGCACTCGGATATTCTCTGATGTATCATAATGTGTCCCAGCAAACCAAAATTCTGCTTAATTGCTGGCAAGAGAAAAATATATCTTTTTTTCCAATCTCATCTATCTTATTGAATTGATGCTGTAGTGCAAGTTATGTATCATACAATAGAAAATGGGAAGATTCCTAGTATTCATATTCCTTAATAGTTATAATAATTATAATAATAATTATACAGTGGTGTAAAATGCTGGTAAAAACAGATTATTTTGGAAAGGAAACATCTATTTGTCCAAAAGTATGTTTCCTTTCCAAAAATCTATTTTTTAAAATCATAGTTGTTTAGCTAAATATTCAGTTGATCAATAGAAAGACCAGCATTAGGAAGTATGAGGATTGAAAATTAAAACTGTATGGGAGATTAGGAACTGAATTTCACGGACTTTACAGTCTAAAAGTAAATAAAGGCATTGATGAGTATTTCCAAGGTAGGAGCCAGGGAAGTAACAGTGTAATTGCAAGTTACAACAGCACTGATAAAAACTGACAGTAGGTTTTTAAGTAATGTCACTATTTGCCCACTGTCTCTTCTATTTTTCCTTTAAAAGTTAAATTTAAGTAAATTACTTATTTATGTGGCCTTTAGTCAATAAATATAAAACTTCTGATAGTGGCAAAGAAATCAATACTTCATTAGGCTTTCATTAGGATGACTGAAATGGTTCTGAAAACCTGTACACAGTATAAAAATTCCTTAAAAATGTTGATCTGTTCATGTAAAGATTGCATGTAGGCTTGGTTCCCTCAGCTCTGGGTTAGCAGAAATGGTTTTGAGGATTTCCTCAATTACATTATCTTAATTGCATGTTCCTGGAAAGTTGGCCAAGACAAGGGCGAGGCTGAGAGAATGGCTCACACAATGGGACCCTGAAAGCCCAGAGATTCATGAGCTCCCCAAGTCAGTGAGACTCAGGCTGACACATCCTGAGGGGCCTTTGGCAAGTGTGACAGGAATACATTCCCATATCCTGGAACACATGCCCCCTGCTTTTTTTTTTTTTTTTTTTTTTACTTCTGATGGTGACAGTGATGCATCTGTCAATGAAGCATGCTATTAGAAAGCATCTTCATCAGTAATCAGAGGAGTCTACCCTACAGCCTCCAGAAGAAACCTGATTCTACCAACAGCTTGATCTGAGCACAGTGAAACCCATTTTGGACTTCTGATTTCCAGATTTGTAAGAAAATATATTTGTGTTGTTTTCATCCACTCAATTTGTATCATTTGTTAGCAGCAATAGGAAACAAACACAAGCCAGTAGGACTTTTGTATTTCAAATAGAGAATTGGTATTTAAATTCAAACTGTGGTATCTTCTGCATGATTTTTCTGTAAACCTACAATTTCTCTAATTAAAAGAATAGAAAACTTATCTTAAAAAAAAGCAAGTTGCTATCCCCAGTCTAATCATGAGGGAATATCAGAAAAGTCCAAATTGAAGGACATTCTACAAAATACATTATAAGTACTTACAACTACAAAGGTTATAAAAAACAAGGAAAGTCAGCAAATGTCCCAGACCAGAGGAGACTAAGGAGTCCTGACTGTTAAATACAATGTGGTATCTTGGCTTGTATCCTGGAAAGGAATAAAGCATTAATAGAAAACCTGGTGAAATCTAATGAAGTCTGGAGCTTAGTTAATAGTGTTGTAACAATGTTGGCATCTTAGTTTTAACAAACATAACACAGTACTATAAAATGATAACTTTACGGGAAACTGAAACTGGGAGAGGAATTACAGGAATGCTATGTACTATCTTTGCAACTTTTCTGTAAATCTAAAATTATTCACTCCTAAATGTATTGAAAAAGAAAAGCTGCCCTAGGCAGCTTTATATCTAAGCTTTCAGTTATTAGGAACATAAAATGTCCTATCAGGTAATTGAATGAATGTGTCTGGATACAGGAAAATACACATTGGTGAGAAGGTAGAGAAATAGAGAAGGTATGTCCCAAATGAATGGGGCAACTACTTAGGAATTCAGTTCTAGTGCTATCACTTTTTCAGTTATTTTAAGAGAAATTGGAAATACTCTGACTTTCAAATGTTTGTAACTAATTAAAACATTTAAAAACACTATTCAAACCCCAAGAAATATATCTGTTGCCTGGGATTAGGCCAGAAGGCTGACACTGCTTTACATGAAGTTTTAGAAGAAAGAGATTATTGTAAAATAAAATAATTTACAATAAAATACATATGTAAGTTTTCCTTTCTTTTTTTTCTCTTTTTTTGTACCCAAACCCTCCCATCATCTTTCCTCAGGTAATGACTTGTTTGGTTCCATGTGGAACTTGTCAGGCTTGCAAACTCATTAGCTTTCCCTTCTGGCCACAGGGCTGGGCATGGATTCCAGGTCTAGCCAGTTACAGTATCCCAGCCTTCAGTCCCACTGATTGGGCCCAGGAGGCCTGTGGCCCAGCACAGCTTATCGAAATCCATCTCTGGGGATTCATCTATGGGCACCAGAAGAGAGAAGCCTCTCTTTCCTCTGGAGTTGCTAAGATGGGTCTATGTGAGCCAGCTCACCCAACCCCCATATATGGAGGAAGTGCACTTATAGGAGGGAATGGGTCCAACCTACAGAGAAAAGAGATACTGAGACTGCAGGTGGGGGATCAGGTGTCATTCTCATTTGTATCACTAGAACCTCAAGGTCAATACTATGCCTTTACTTTTCATTTGCATGAGTCAAAATTTTTTAACTTTTCTACTTAAGCCACTTTGAATTAGTTTCTGGCACTTTTAACTAAAAGTGTTTGACCAATAAAGTCCATTTACCCACCTGTAACCTTCTTTTCTTCTTTTCTTTAATTCATTTTGTTGAGATATATTCACATACCATGCAGTCATACAAAACAAATCGTACATTCAATTGTTCACAGTACCATTACATAGTTGTGCATTCATCAACAAAATCAATCCCTGACTCCTTCATTACCACACACACACAAATAACAAGAATAATAATTGAAGTGAAAAAGAACAATTAAAGTAAAAAAGAACACTGGGTGCCTTTGTCTGTTTGTTTTTTTGTTTCCTTCTCCCATTTTTCCACTCATCCATCCATAAACTAGACAAAGGGGAGTGTGGTCCATGTGGCTTTCCCAATCACACTGTCACCCATCATAAGCTGCATTTTTATACAATTGTCTTCAAGATTCATGGGTTCTGGGTTGTAGTTTGATAGTTTCAGGTATTTACTGCTAGCTACTCCAATTCACTAGAACCTAAAAAGGGTTGCCTATATTGTATGTAAGAGTGCCCACCAGAGTGACCTCTCAGCTCCTTTTAGAATCTCTCTGCTACTGTAGCTTATTTCATTTCCTTTCACACCCCCTTTTGGTCAAGAAGATGTTCTCCATCCCACAATGCCGGCTCTACATTCCTCCCCGGGAGTCATATTCCATGTTGCCAGGGAGATTCACTCCCCTGGGTGTCTGATCCCACGTAGCGGGGAGGGCAGTGATTTCACCTTTCAAGTTGGCTTAGCTAGAGATAGAGGGCCACATCTGAGCAACAAAGAGCTATTTGGGAGGAGGCTCTTAGGCACAATTATAGGGAGGTCTAGCCTCTCCTTTGCAGCAACAGTCTTCCCAAGGGCAAATCCTGTGGTAGAGGGCTCAACCCATCAAACGACCAGTCCTCTATGTCTGTGAGCACATTAGCAACCATCTAGGTGGGGAAGCCCAAAACCCCTGTATTCTCCACCAGCTCTTCAAGGGGGGGCTCTGCATATTTTTTTCATTCTTTTTTTTTTTTAATTAACTATTTTTTTTTAAATCAAATTAAAAAATTAAAAAAAATTTAGAAAAACATACAATAAAAGAACATTTCAAAGAGACCATAACAAGGGAGTAAGAAAAAGACAACTAACCTCAGATAATGACTTTACTTCCAACATGTTCCTACTCTACCCCAAGAAAGTTACCTAATATAGCAACATTTCTGTGAACTTGTTCTACTATACCCATCAGAAATTAACAGACCATAGTCATTCCTGGGCATTCCCAGAACATTAAATTTACCCACGCCACCTCATCTGTTCTTATTGGATTATTGTTCCCCCTTCCTTAATTGCTCTCTATCACTAGTTTCCCTACATTCTACATTATAAACCATTTGTTTTACATTTTTCAATGTTCACATTAGTGGTAGCATATAATATTTCTCTTTTTGTGCCTAGTTTATTTCACTCAGCATTATGTCTTCAAGGTTCATCTATGTTGCCATATGTTTCACGACATTGTTCCTTCTTACTGCCGCGTAGTATTCTTTCATGTGTATATACCACATTTTATTTATCCACTCATCTGTTGAAGGACATTTGGGTTGTTTCCATCTCTTGGCAATTGTGAATAATGCTGCTATGAACATTGGCGTGTAAATATCTGTTCATGTTGCTGTTTTCAGATCTTCCAGGTATATACTGAGATGTGCAATCGCTGGATCAAAGGGTAACTCTGTATCTAGCTTTCTAAGGAACTGCTAGATTGACTTGCAGAGTGGCTGAACCATTATACAGTCCCACCAACAATGAATAAGAGTTCCAATTTCTCCACATCCTCTGCAGGATTTGTAGTTTCCTGTTTGTTAAATGGCAGCATTCTGATTGGTGTGCGATGGTATCTCATTGTGGTCTTAATTTGCATCTCTCTAATAGCTAGTGAAGCTGAACATTTTTTCATGTGTTTCTTGGGCATTTGTATTTCCTCTTCAAAGAACTGTCTTTTCGTATCTTTTGCCCATTTTATAATTGGGCTGTCTGTGATATTGTCATTGAGTTGTAGGATTTCTTTATATATGCAAGATATCAGTCTTTTGTCAGATACATGGTTTCCAAAAATTGTTTCCCATTGAGTTGGCTACCTCTTTACCTTTTTTGACAAATTCCTGTGAGGTACAGAAACTTCTAAGTCTGAGGAGTTTCCATTTATCTATTTTTTCTTTTGTTGCTTGTGCTTTCGGTGTAAAGTCTAGGAAGTGGCTGCCTAATACAAGGTCTTGAAGATGTTTCCCTACATTATCTTCTAAGAGTTTTATGGTACTGTCTTCTATATTGAGATATTTGATCCACTTTGAGTTAATTTTTTGTGTAGGGTGTGAGGTAGGGGTCCTCTTTCATTCTTTTGGATATGGATATCCAACTCTCCCAGCCCCATCTGTTAAAAAGACTGTTCTGTCCCAGTTCAGTGACTTTGGGATCCTTATCAAAGAACAGCCATCCATATATCTGGGGGTCTATCTCGAAATTCTCAATTCAATTCCGTTGATCAATATGTTTATCTTTGTGCCAGTACCATGCTGTTTTGACAACTGTGGCTTTATAATAAGCTTCAAGGTCAGGGAATGTAAGTCCTCCCACTTCGTTTTCCTTTTTTAGAGAGTCTTTAGCAATTTGAGGCATCTTCCCTTTCCAAATAAATTTGATTACTAGCTTTTTCAAGTCTGCAAAATAGGTTGTTGGAATTTTGACTGGGATTGCATTGAATCTATAGATGAGTTTGGGTAGAATTGACATCTTAATGATATTTAGCCTTCCTATCCATGAACATGGAATATTTTTCCATCTTTTAAGGTCCCTTTCTACTTCTTTTAGTAGAGTTATGCAGTTTTCTTTGTATAGGTCTTTTACATCTTTGGTTAAATTCATTCCTAGATACTTGATTTTTTTAGTTGCTATTGAAAATCGTATCTTTTTCTTGAGTGTCTCTTCAGTTTGTTCATTTCTAGCATATAGAAACATTACTGACTTTTGTGCATTAATCTTGTATCCCGCTACTTTGCTAAATTTGTTTATTAGCTCTGGTAGCTATATTGTCGATTTCTCAGGGTTTTCCAGATATAAGATCATATCATCTGCAAACAATGACAGTTTTACTTCTTCCTTTCCAATTTGGATGCCTTTTACTTCTTTGTCTTGCCAGATTGCCCTGGCTAGCACTTCCAGCATAATGTTGAATAACAGTGGTGATAGCGGGCATCCTTGTTTTGTTTCTGATCTTAGAGGGAAGGCTTTCAGTCTCTCACCATTGAGTACTATGCTGGTTGTGGATTTGTCATACATGCTCTTTATCACATTGAGGAAGTTTCCTTCAATTCCTACCTTTTGAAGTGTTTTTATCAAAAAGGGATGTTGGATTTCATTAAATGCTTTTTCAGCATCTATTAAGGTGATCATTTGATTTTTCTCTTTTGATTTGTTAATGTGTTGTAATAGATTCATTTATTTTCTTATGCTGAACCATCCTTGCATGCCTGGAATGAACCCCACTGGTCATGGTGTATGATTATTTTAATGTGTCTTTGGATTTGATTTGCAAGTATTTTGTTGAGAATTTTTGCATCTATATTCATTAGGGAGATAGGCCTGTAGTTTTCCTTTTTTTGTAGCATCTTTGCCTGGTTTTGGTATTAGATTGATGTTAGCTTCATAAAATGAGTTAGGTAGTGTTCAATTTTCTTCAATGTTTTGAAAGAGTTTAAGTAAGATTGGTGTCAGTTCTTTTTGGAAAGTTTGGTAGAATTCCCCTGTGAAGCCATCTGGCCCTGGGTATTTGTGGGAAGATTTTTGATGACTGATTGGATCTCTTTGCTTGTGATTGGTTGGTTGAGGTCTTCTGTTTCTTCTCTGGTCAGTCTAGGTTGTTCATATGTTTCCAGGAAATTGTCCATTTCCTCTACATTATCCAGTTTGGTGCCATACAGTTGTTCATAGTATCCTTTTATATTTATTTTTATTTCTTCAGGATCCGCAGTAATGTCACCTTTCTCATTCAGTATTTTCTTTATATGAATCTTCTCTCTTTTGATTTTGTCAGTCTAGCTAGGGGCTTGTCAATCTTGTTGATCTTCTCAAAGAACCAACTTTTGGTGTTATTTATCCTGTTTTTTTTTTTTCATTCTCTGTGTCATTTATATCTGCTTTAATCCTTATTATTTCTTTTCTTCTACTTGGTTGAGGATTGGTTTGCTGTTCATTTTCTAGCTTCTTCAGTTGATCCATTAGTTCTTTGATTTTGGCTCTTTCTTCCTTTTTAATATATGCGTTTAGTGCTATAAATTTCTCCCTCAGTACTGCTTTTGCTGCATCCTATAAGTTTTGGTATGTTGTGTTCTCATTTTCATTCATCTCTATATATTTAGCAATTTATCGTGCTATTTCTTCTTTAACCCACTGATTGTTTAGGAGCGTGTTGTTTAACCTCCAGGTGTTTGTGAATTTTCTAAGTCTCTGATGGTTATTGACTTTTAATTCTATTCCATTGTGGTCAGAGAATGTGCTTTGAATTTCAATTTTTTTAAATTTATTGAGGCTTGTTTTATGTCCCAGTATATGATCTATTCTGGAGAAAGTTCCATGAGCACTAGAGAAGAATGTGTATCCTGGTGATTTGGGATGTAATTTTCTATATATGTCTGTTAAATCCAATTCATTTATCAGATTGTTTAAATTTTCAATTTCCTTATTGGTCTTCTGTCTGGTTGATCTATCTGTAGGAGAGAGTAATGTGTTGAAGTCCCCCAAAATTATTATGGAAACATCAATTGCTTCCTTTAGTTTTGCCAGTGTTTCTCTCATGTATTTTGTGGCACCTTGATTGGGTGCATAAACATTTATGATTGTTATTTCTTCTTGTTAATTGCCCCTTTTATTAGTATGTAGTGGCCCTCTTTGTCTCTCATAACATCCGTGCATTTAAAGTATTTTATCTGAGATTAATATTGCTACTCCTGCTTTCTTTTGGCTGTAGCTTGCATGAAATATTTTTTCCCATCCTTTCACTTTCCATTACTTTGTGTCCCTGTGTCTAAGATGAGTCTCTTGTATGCAATATATTGATGATTCATTTGTTTTAATCCATTCTGCAAATCTATATCTTTTAATTGGGGAGTTTAATGCATTTACATTCAACGATATTACTGTGAAGGCATTTCTTGAATGAGCCATCTTATCCCTTGGGTTATGTTTGTCATATATATTTTTCCCTCTCTATATTAATGTCCTTTAATGTACCCATACTGAATCTCTTTAGTACTGAACCTTTCTCTATGTCTCTCTCTCCTTTCTTTGTTTCTCTATTGGTAGGGCTCCCTTTAGTATCTCAAGTAGGGCAGGTCTTTTATTAGCAAAATCTCTCAGCATTTGTTTGTGAAAAATTTAAGCTCTCCCTCAAATTTGTTGGTTTGCAATTTTTCTCACTCAGAATTTTAAATATGTCATGCCACTGCCTTCTTACCTCCATGGTGGCGGCTGAGTAGTCACTACTTAGTTTTATGCTGTTTCCTTTGTATGTGGTGAACTGCTTTTCTCTTGCTGCTATCAGAACTTGCTCCTTCTCTTCCGTATTTGAAAGTGTGATCAGAATATGTCTTGGAGTGGGTTTATTTGGGTTTATTCTATTTGGAGTTCACTGGGCATTTATGATTTGTGTATTGATGGTGTTTAGAACATTTGGGAAGTTTTCCCCAACAATTTCTTTGAATACTCTTCCTAGACCTTTACCCTTCTCTTTCCCTTTTTGAACACCAATAAGTCTTATATTTGGACATTTTATTTTATCTATCATATTCCTGAGGTCCATTTTGATTTTTTCATTTTTTTTCCCCATTCTTTCTTTTGTTCTTTCATTTTCTGTTCTGTCATCTTCCAGGTCACTGATTCATTGTTCACCTTCCTGTAGTCTTGTACTATGAGTATCCAGAATTTTTTAATTTGGTCAACAGTTTCTTTAATTTCCATAAGATCATCTATTTTTTTTATTTCCTCTTGCAATTTCTTCTTTGTTCTCTTCTAGGGTTTTCTTGATGTGCTTTACTTCCTGTGCCATGCTCTTCTTCATGTCCTTTATATCCTGTGCCATGGTCTCGTTGTTCATCTGTAGTTCTTTGATTAATTGATCCAAGTACTGTGTCTCCTCTGATCTTTTGATTTGGGTGCTTGGGCTTGAGTTATCCATATCATCTATTTTTTTTTCATATGCTTTAAAATTTTCTGTTGTTTTTGGCCTCTTGGCACTTGCTTACCTTGATAGGGTTCTTTTAGGATTTGTAGACTGATAAAAACCTTTATCTCTAATTTGTCAGATCTACAGCTTCATGGAGTACACTTTCTCTAACTAACCAGCAGGTGGCGTCCACAAGCCACCTATTCCTCTCAAGCCAGTTCTCCTCCACTTTGTCTTTGTGGTGAGTGGGGGTGAGTCTTGTGGGGTGAAATTGGTGTGCCAAGCTTGCATGTGTAGTTGGTGTTGCCTGCCCTGTATATGAGGTGTGTGTCTGGGTGGTCAGGGAGGGGGCCAGCTCTAACAATCAAATTTCCCTGGTGTTCCTGGAGATTTAAAGCTGCTGCAATAGTCTAATCCTTCAGTTCAGTCCTGCCACAGTTTGTCTCTGCTGCTGACCCACAAGACCTTGGTACTGGCGTATGGCCCGAGACTTGCATGTGGGTCCCTCTCCCAGGCCGTGCACCCCCAGCTTCTCTGTTGAGGGATGACTGTGCTATGTCACAGGTGAGCACCATCCCCCCCCTTTCCTTTCTTTTTACATGTACTCCAGAATGTAGTGGTTGTTGCTGCATCATCTGGTGAACATCAATTGTTAAAGTGCTAAACTAAGATTACAGGTGATTTAAATGTAGCCATAGTGCTGATTAGAAATAGTGAGAGTTCACTATGTACAACAGGAAGGTATAAAGAAAGAAAGATATTTTTAATCACTTATTTGATGATCACCTTTTTGGTACTTTGGAGATGATTACTGATTTAATTTTCACAAAAATCTGCATGATAGCAACTAGATCCATTAATAGCTGACGAAACTGAATTATAGCATACCTAGTGAAATATCATACAACTTGCAAGTCAGAAACCCAAGTCTCTCTGCTTCTAAAGCCATTTTCTTTCCAATACAATTGACTGCCTCCTGAGTACTTAATACAAACCACATCCTTGCAGGTTTACAGAACTCTGCATGGTTTAGATTTAGAGAATAGTTCTAGATATGAGATTTGACTTGGACTTTGAATAAGGTAAGAATAATTAATGAGCATAAATAAACAATAAGATAGTCAGATCAAAGATAACTAAGGTTAACTAGCAAGCTTCCTTTGGGGCAGAGGATATATACCAGTGAGGAGCTATGATGGAACTAGTGAAATATTTGGAGATTTTGGGGGTTGAGGTAAAGAAGAGGGGGGCAGATAGTGAAAGTGAGTCATTGTACACCTTTACCCTGCACCTCTATGATGCATGTGCAGTAATCCTGGATGTGAAGCCTGAAGACTCAGGTTCCAGGAAAGTATCCTGGCCTTACTGAAGGTCATATTACCCTCCATGAGCCTGTTTCCTCTTCAGTGTAATGCGAATGACACTCATTCCATAGGAAAGCTGTAAGTTTGTTTTAATGGTGGTTAAATATAATGCCTTATAAATGTAAGTTATGGCTGCCTGTGTAGATACAATTTTGTGATTTTTAAATTAAGTTTCACTATTTTTGCTCAATTTGTCTTCATGTTCATGCAGTTGATGAAAAACAAAAACAGAAAGTATAATAAACCCACAAAGGATACTCCTACTGCTGGATTAAATGCACTGCCTCAAGACCACAGCGATTTGGTGAACAGTGAGAATTTAGAGGTGACTTATGCCTCAATGTAGATGACTCCATTGTACATTTCCATGAGACTCTCCTTGGATATTCCTGGATATATGGCTATATTAATGTCCATTATAGTTGAAAACCAGACTCTATTTGTTTCACAATGATCATGTATTGAAAAGAACCTGAGGGAATGCATTCTTTTGGGGAAACAAGCCCGATTATCCAAGTTTTTACAGACCTAAAATTCAGAAGAACTACAAAGAACCTTAACTTTAACATGTAAAAAATCCTTTTCCCCATTCCTCAAAAGACACTGGGATTTGCTACCAGTGGTAAAAGAGTTCAAATGAGATAACTTCACTAATAACATAACATTACAGTGAATGAGAAAGAATTTCTCCTTCCACTGGAAGGAATCCTACGGAGAAAGGACCTTGAGAGAGTTCAAATTGTTCCAAGGCACAAACCTTTGAACCTCCTAGGATGAATATTCCTGAAAGATCAAAATATTCTGTTTCCTAGAATAATTCAAAGTTAAAAAAAAAAAAGAAAGAAAGCTTTAGCAACTGGCTGAAAATGACTTTTATCTTGTTGAACATTCTAAAATATATGTTTTGTATTAGCCTCCTATGAATTTGTTTTTATAAAATTTTACTATAGAGACATTAAAATGTTTTTCATGTAGATTATTTAGAGTAGTAAAGAGATTAACATGGGCTGAATTTAAGTCACTATGCAAGAAATATTTTAGGTTTGAAAAAGAAATATAGTAATTAGGTCACCTGAGGGAAGTGTTTGAAAAGTGAATGTCTTTTATAAAGACTTAGCATTTGCAATCTTGTTCAGAACTCTATGCATAATGGTTGCATAAAAATGATAGTGAGTACATGAAAAGCTGAGACTACAATTATTTTTTAAATGATAACTTGCTCTTAAGAGTACTGAGTGCAGGGCCAGCTTCACAGACAAGTGGCCTGGCCGCTGCACAGGGTTCTATGCTTTGCAGGGTCCCACACTTCTAATTTAAAGCTCTGCTGTCTCTGTCTTGAGATTCTTCATAATTTTTGAACAAAGGACACCACATATTCATTTTTCACTGGGCCCCAAAATTTGTGCAGCTGATTCTGACTTTTAGGTGAGTTATTGAAATCCGCACCCCACCCACCCACTCCCACCACCAATACAGCCCTTCTTCCTCAAGGTCTCTCTGTGTCTTTCTTACATTAACAGAACCACTATAAATTATTTAAAAAAAATAGCAACTCTGTGCAGCTACTTAAAATAATTAAAGAACTAAATAAACTTTTTAACTTCCTACTACTACTGAAGTAGAATTAATTTGATGAATTTCTTATATCATTGATAGGATACCATCATATTTTATTTTAAATTGAAAGAGAGTATGTTGACCAAGGAATAAAACAGTTTATTGAAAATTATTAATGGAGTCACTATTTATCCAGGTGCATAAAACTTTTATCTTCTTATGCATATGTCTTATATAATCAGAGTTCACTGTGAATTGCCTATAAACATCAGAGCTACCAGGGGTGTTTATGAACAATGTAGAATTCTAGACCTTGTCTTGGGAAATTTTAATTCAGTAGATCTGGGAAGGTGAGGCCAGGAGTCTGTACTTTTAGTAAGTGCCCTAAATAAATATAATTCTAGATGAAATACAACATCATCTGTTCTGCTTCATTTACTTAAGGATATAACAGATATGTTGTCCATGTATTAACATAATATTTAAAAATGTCTTAAAGGCATTATACATTCCATCTTGTGGCAATGTCATAATTTATTTCTACTCCAATGTAGAAGATTTGTTTCCATTTGTTTTGTATAAATTCGCAATAAGCAACTTCTTAAATTTCTTTTTGTTTCTCTTGAACTAATCCCATAGGGTATTTTCTAGAAAGAGAAATACTTTCAAAGAGAGTATAATATATGGAAATGCAACCAAATGGTATATTGCTTTCCAAAACAAATAAACTCATTTATTATGCTATCAAGAACAAATTAATGACAACTGCACCTCTGACTTACTAACATCAAGTATTTTATTTGTTTAATTGCTCTCCCAGTAGGTAATATTTTAAGTTTATTTTAATTTGCATTTTTATTTGTGGATAGAATGAGCATCTTTGTATGTAATTATTATTTGTATTGTTGTGAATACATTAATTTCATGTCATCTGTCTCTTAAATTCTAGGTCCAGCTGTTCCTTATACATAACTATGTGCCTGTACATGTGGTGAAAATTTTTTCCTAACTTCCTTTTATTATGATTATGCCTAACAGGGCTGATGTAGTCTGTCCAATAATTCTGAGAACTGATGTATTAGGAAAAGGATGGAGCCTTTGGTGGGTGGGGTATACAATGTTCAAATCAGAGTACAAGAAATGTGGAAATATGAAACTATTTGTTCCCTAAGGTGAAAAGCTAATAGACAGATAGAATCCATACTGAAGAAAGCTGGCACAGTAGAAAGACTGGGCTAAAGTTATGAGGCCTTGAGAAATGTCCAGAAAATGGAAAGTCTGAGAGATGAGAAAGAGGGGAAAAATTTATGGTTAAAAGATCAGGATGGAGAACATTTCATTTTTAAGCCATTATGTCCTGGAATTCAGCCACAAGAGGTAAAGGCAGGAGTGATTTGAAGCACAACTTGGATTAGGCCTGGTGGGACAAAGCAAGAAGCAGAGCCAGCTGGGAAATACAATTATGGTAGTTCTCATGACAGCTTCCTCAATAGCCTGAGGAAAAGTCATTTATGGAAGACACTGAGAAAGCACTTCAGGTGTAGGGAAATTGGCTAAAATATCTTATTTGCCTTTAGGCACAGTAAAATGTAAATAAATGTGTTATTTGGTTCTTCCAAGGTATTACTGAAGTAGGAATAAATGGATCATGTTTAAGAATGAGTAGCATTCTACATTTAAGTAACAGGATAATACATCCTTAATATGAGCATATCAATCTCATGCTCAAAGCTGTGTTTATTGGAGAAATATTAGAATCTTCAATTAAGTCAGAAACAAGATAAATTTTTACACCATTACCACTACTATTTAAAATTTCTCTGGAGATGCTGAGTGATGCAATTAGACAAAAACTAAAGAGCTATAAAGAGTAAAACCAAAATGACTGTATATGATTATATTAGATACCTGGAATATAAAAAATTATTGATTAAAAAAACCATTGCAAACTATAAGAGAATCCACTGAGGTAGCTGAATACAGAACAAATATGCAGGAATTTGTACTCTTCACTTAGATAAATAATAACCTGTTAGTGGATAAAATAGAATGAAAAAGTAATAAAAAATATAAATTACATAAGACTAAATATTTTATTAAAACACCTATCAATCTTATATCAAAAAACTTTTAAAATGGTCCTGAGAGTAACAAAATAAAGTTAGCAATAATTGAAGAGATTTAACATATTCTTTGATAAGAAGTGTAAATATATTAAAAACATCAACTCAGATACTTCACCAAAGAAAATATAAAGTCATGTCTTGGTTTGCTAAAGCTGCCCAAATGCAATACACTAGAAATGGGTTGGCATTTACAATGAGGATTTATTAACTTACAATTTACAGTTCTTAGGCCATCAGCAGGAGGATACCTGGACCCTGAAGACTGGCTGCCGACATCTGGGGCTCCTCTGTCACATGGTAAAGCACATGGACACTTCTGCTCGTCCTTCTCTCTGGGTTTCATTGCTTCAGCTTCTGGCTTCAGTGGCTACCTCTCAGCTTCTCTGGGGCTTTTTCTGTGAGCTTCTCTTAATTTCATCTCTTAGCTTCTATATGTGTTTTATCCTTTTACAACAATGCTCCACTAAGAGTATTAAGACCCACCCAGTTGAGGTGAGTCACATCTCATTTGAAATAATCTAAGCAAAAGGTGCCACCCATAATAGGTCTGCACCCACAGGAGTAGATTAAAAGAACATGGCCTTCTCTGGGGTATGAAACAGCTTCAAAACAGCACAGATCATGTCGTTATCATATCAACACCCTGATGTGATGAGAGGAGAAGTATTTCACTTCTGTGGTATTAGTCTCAAAAACCCCTAACTCCACACTAAATGTGAAGATACATCAGACAAACTGAAATTGAAGAACATGTTACATAATATCTGAACAATACTCTTTAAAAATGTCAAATCATTAAAAATAAAGAAAAACTGAAAATTATGAATTCTAATTCTGAATTCTCTTTTACATTTCATTGATCCTTCTGTGTTTACACCAATGCCATGCTGTCTTGCTCACTTTAGCTGTATAAAAAGACTTAAATTCAGGTAGTATGAGTCCTCAAACTTCATTTTTTTTAAAATTTCAGTGTAATTTTGGCTAGTTTAGGTCCTTTGCATTTCCACATAATGCTTGCCAATTAAAGAAAAAAACCTGCTGATATTTTCATTGGGATTGTTTTGAAACTATAAATCAACTTAGAGAAATTTGACATCTTAAGTATATTGAAACTTCTGATTAACTGACGTGGCATACTTCTCTGTTAGTTTAGGACTACTTAAATTGTTTCTCCTATTCTTAATGGAAGATCTTTCAGTCTTTCACCATTGAGTACTATGTTAACTGTAGGTTTACCATAAATGTTCCTTATCATATTCAGAAAGAGCAATTCTATTCCTAGTTTCCTCAGTTTTTTTTTTTTTTATCATTAAAGGGTTTGAATTTTGTCAAATGTCTTATGCATGTGTTTTTTATCTTCATTCTATTAATGTGGTATATTACATTGATATTCTTATGATAAATCTCAATTGGTCATGATGTACAATATATTTAATATGCTGTTGGATTCAATTTGGTAGAAGTTTAGAACTTTCATGTGGATTTCTGCATCTATATTCAAAAGGGAAATTGGTCTGTAATTTTCTTTTTCTAATAATATCTTTATCTGGCTTTGGTGTCAGGGTAATGCTGGCCTCATAGAATGAGGCAGGAAGTGCCCTCTCTTCTTCAATTTTTTTGAAGAGTTTGAAGAGTTTGAGAAGAATTAGTGTTAATTTTTCTTGGAATGTATGGTAGAATTCACAAGTGAAGCCATCTAATCCTGGACTTTTTTTTTTGCTGGGAGTTTTTTGATTACTGATTTAATCTCTTTCGGATATTCTCTTTCTTCATCAGTTAGTTTTGATAACTTCTGTGCTTCTAGGATTTGTCCATTTCATCTAGGTTATCTAATTTCTTGGCTTATAATTATTCATAGCATACTCTTATAATCATTTTTAATTCTATAAGAACAGTAATAATGCCTCCACTTTAAATTCTGATTTTAATTATCTGTGACTTCTCTTTTTTTTTGTCAATTTTATTGTTATTTACAAAGAAGCAACTATTAGTTTTATTTATTCTATCAATTGTTTTTCTATTTTCTATTTCTTTATCTTTACTCTAATCTACATTATTTCATTCTTTCAGCTAGCTTTAGGTTTAGTTGGCTATTCCATTCTAATTCTTTAAGATGTTAAGTTTGTTATTATTTATGGTCTTTCTCCTTTTTTAATGTAAGAATTTACAGCTATAAATTTCTTTCTAAGCACTGACTTTTCTACATCTCATAAGTTTTAGTATTTTGTGTCATTGTTTTCATTTGTCTCTAGGAATATTAAACATATATATGAATATCCTAGTTTTCCTTCTGCTATTGTTTTTGAACTTTATTCCATTGTGTTCATAGAAGATGCTTTGTATCATTTTAATCTTTTTAAATTTACCAAGACTTTGTTTTTTGACCTAAAATATGGTATATCCCAGAGCATGAACCATGTGCCCTTGAGAAGAATGTGTAGTGTACTCTGATGTTACTGGATGGAGCGTTCTATGAAGTCTGTTGGTCTAGTTGCTTTATAGTGTCATTCTATTCTTCTGTTTCTTTATTCATCTTCTGTCTAGATGTTCTGCTCATTATTAAAAGAGCTGAATTAAAGTCTCTTACTACTATTGCAGAAGAGTTTATTTTCTCTTTCAATTCTGTCAGTGTTTGCTTCAGTAGTTTTGGGACTCTTTTGTTAGGTGCATATATGTTTATAATTGTTATGTCTTCATGAATAATTGACTCTGTTATCAACATATAATGTCCTTCTTTGTCTCTTGCAACAGTTTTTTACTTAGTCTGTTTTTGGTTAATAATGGTATAGTTCTCTTTTTCCATACTTTCACTTTCAATCCATTGTGTCTGGATTTAAACTGATTTTTCTTGTAAACAGCATATAGTTGGATCGTGCTTTCTATCTATTGCAATCTGTCTTTTAGTTGGAAAATTAAACTCATTTACATTTAAATTAATTCTTTCAGTCATTTTTTCATTTTTTGTAAGCTTATATCTTTTTTCCCTCATTTCCTCCATTGTCCCCCACTTTTGTATTTAGTTCATCATTTTTAATAAATCACTTTGATTCCTTTCTCATTTCTCTTTCTCTTCGTTGTTTGTGACTGACATAATGTGTATGTTGGTATAGATCATGGTGCCATGCAGTTCCCTTTTACTCTGTTCACTTTTCTTAATTCTCTTTTTTTTCCTGCCTATGAGAATACTTTCAATTTTCCTATCTTCAAGTTCACTGATTCATTTCTGCATGGTCAAATCTGCTGTTGTATCTTTCTAGTAAATTTTTAAAATTTCTGTTATTGTCCTTTCCAGCTCCAGAATTCCTGTTTTGTTCCTTTTTAAAATTTCTATCCCTTTATTGAAATCCTTCTTTTGTTCATGTATTGTTTTCTTGATTTCCTTTAGCTCATTGTCCATGTTTTCCTTTAGCTCATCAAACTTATTTAGGAGCATTGATCTAACATCTTTGATTAGTAATTCCAATGTTTAGTGCTTCTTCAGGGATGGTTTCTGTCACTTTATTTTATTCCTTTGAATGGTCCATCGTTTTCTATTTCTTTGTATGCCTTGTGAATTTTTTGCTGAAATATGGAACTGTGAGTATTATTTTGTTTTAATTCTGGCAATCAGATTTTCCTCTTTTTACAGGGTGTTTTTTTTTTTTTTTTCTCCTCATCATTGAAGGCTGTAGTAGACTGTTTGTTTAGTGATTTTTCCAAAATATTTTTGGAAAGTCTGTATTGCTTGTCATATGTCATCAATAAAGTCTCTGTTTCTTTAACTTGCATTCAGTTCATGTGTTGAGAGAGAGTTCCTTAAATGCCAGGAGCTCAGAAAAAAAAGAATTAGGAAACAAACACAAATTTCTCCCAGTTATGTAACTTGGATCAGTCTGAGGCTGTCTTTCAATTCTTAGCCCAGCTTATTCTGAGTTTAGAACAGCTCAAGATTAATGCTTATGGGCTTTTCAGGTCTTTTCTGAGCATATGTCTTCCCCTGGGCTTATGTGTGGTTTTCAGCATTCTCCAGTATGCATGAATGCTCCTGGATGTTCCAATTTCCTCAGAAACCTCTCTCCCAAGCTTTTCTTCCTGTGCCCCAATGGCTCTAATTGTATTCTCAAGCATTTCTTGTATGTCTCAACCACAATATTTCACTTTACATGGCTGCAGTTTGCTCTGTTCCATGCTACTCCTCCACATCTGGTTTACACCTTCAGTGAATTCCACGTTTGGTGAAACAGACTAGCACCTTGACTCAATCTTTCAGACAGATTGGAACTGACATGCATAAACAGTAATTTGCACAGTAGATGTGCTCTCCTCCCTCAGTAACTAGATAGCAGGGACCCACAGCGGAACCTGGGCTCGGTGCCACATGTGGCTAAGTCAGGGAGGCGGAAGGACCAGGGCAAGTAAAAGTACCACACAGGATTCCTACTGTTTCTTGGTTGTTATTTTCTTCATTCAGCATTCACTTGGTTGCTGTATACCTTTGACTGTTTTCCAGTATTCTGGGAAAGTTGGTTCTCACATATTCTGCTTGTGTTTCAATGTTTCTAGGGTGGGGGGTGCATTTGGAACGTCTTAATCCACCATCTTGCACTACCTTATCTCATTAATATTCTCTCAGTTTCTTCATTTAATTTTTACTGTCTAGATAAATAATATGCAGAAAAGTATAAGAGAATAATCTTTCACTAAGATGTTTTCACATTTCTTCGTGAGATTTCTAAGTGTTTTGCTATTTGTCTCTTCATTTTATGTCATTGCCAACTCATTAATTTTTTCTCACTTTGTAAATCACAAATTCTTTTTATCATAACAAAATGATTCTCATCATATGATATGGCTAGCACTTATTTATTTTTGTATAATTTGATTAATCTTTGCTAACACTTTATTTTTTTAATTTGAGGAGTTTTTTGCTTTTGTATATTACATGTTGCATTTTAAATTTTATTTTGTTAAATTCAATATGAAACTACATTGTGTATTTCTGATTGTTGATTTAGGCCATTTATGTCCTTTTCTATAAACATGTTCTGACATGTGATCTATTTCATTTTTTGTTAGTCTCTTTTTTACCCCATTTCTATTAAGCCTTTTGTTGTATAAACTACTTTCAATTTATTTTATTATGATTGTTTTTATTTAGAAAGTAGAATACGGTTTTTCATTTACATATTTATACAACCATTGTTAAATTCATGTACATCAATTCATATCTATACAATTAAATATAATATTTCATTAAATTTAATGGAAAGTAGAGAAGTTATGTGATTTCTGTCAATCTTTCTTCTTTTCTACTACTTTTCAATTTTTTGCTATTTTAGTCTAAAGATTTGTATCTTGCTTTTGTTTTTGGTGGAAATTTTGCTTTCTTTCAATTACCCCATTGGATCTATTAGCCATATCCTTCTCCCTTCTATATTGATCTTATTTAATACTTTTCCATCAATTACCTATAGCTTTTTAATTCTATTCATGTTATTACTTATTTATCTTTAAGTTTATTGCTAGTATTTACAGATTAAGTTATTTTTTTGGTTAACCCTCCCTGATAAATCCTCTCTTAACTTTCCATCTGTGAAGGCAATGATATGTACAAAATCAAAAGAAACTGCAAACCAAGATTACTAGTAAATAAGGTTAACAATAACAATTTTATTACTATAACAGAGAAATTTTACTAGTTATAACATGAGTGGGAATGGATTGAATGCAATTTGTCACTTACATAAGTTTGTTCTTCCAGGAATGCAGTGATCATATGAAAACCACACACAATTTAATCTCAACAAAAGCACACCTGAGTTTTCCTTTAGATGGATGACCATGGCTGGTCCCTGGGGAATCTGCCTGGTTCAGGCATACCCGCTTATGCATGCAACAGAAGGAGGGAATGTGTGAGATGGAACTCTTTATGCTTTGTCAGAACATGGAACTATCAATGTGTTCAGGTTAGCTTAAGTGTTGATTAAACCTTTAAATATATACCCTACATGTTTCTAAAGCCCTAATAAATTTCTCTTCCTTCATCTGAGAGTGTCTGCGATGAGGTGGGTTGGAGGATTCCTGGTGACTCCTTATTGAATCCTGGCTTCTATTGCCCTATATCAGTATCTCTCTGATCCATTCTTTCTGCTTTGTAGAAGAGTATCTCAGGACCTATGGAGGCATGGATGAAGGGGATAGAAGTCTTCCTGGCCTCAGTCCTGCCTCAATTCCAGTATGCCCTTGTGTAAGGGTGGTGAAAAGGTAGGTCAAGAGGAAGACCAGTCCATGCTGGGATCGTAGCCTACATCCCAGACAACTTGTCTGGCTTGATTATGCACCCTGATTCTCTCTCTCATACCCATAAACACACACACACACACACACAACCACAAGTACCACTCACACCCTGCCTTAAACCTCCCCCCAGTTCTTTCCCCCATCTGGGGTCGGGGGGAGTCTCCTAAGTTTTGGTACTAAGAGCTACTTTCTTCAACTCCTGGCATTTGCATAGGTATAGCAGTATGAGAAAACATGGTTCTGGAGACAGATAACTTGGTCCAAGATTCCATTCTTCCACTTTCCAGTTAAGCGACCTTAAATAAACCACTTGACTTTTCTGATTCTCAGTTTCTCAGACATTAGAATGGAGATAATAATAGTAGCCACTTCAGAAGCTTAGCACAATGCCGGGAACAGAGCAAACATTTAAGATGTGAGAACTCTTATTTCCTTATATACGTATAAAACTCCTAGACATTCCCAAGATTCAGCTGGAGTGAGATTATCCTGTCATCACTAGAGGCTTGTGTATTCATTTACTATTTTAATCATGTGAAAATCATGCCCAGTCAAATCCTGAGGGAACTGTAAAAACCATACTTGGGAGAAGTTTAGGGGAAAATTTTATACTAGGATAACATTTTATATATTAATCTGAGTATATTCTCCTTATGTTTCCTTTTTTCCTTCAGTATGTTAGTCAGGCCCTAAGTAATTCCTTGCCTGAGAGATTTGGGTACTTTATTGTTTGTTGATTTGTTTGTAAGGCAAAAAACAAAAGATGCTATAATGCTTATGAATATTTCTTCCTTGTTTTATTATGAGTGTGCTATTGTATATACATAAAGCAAATATCTTTGTTTTCTTCCCTATCTTATCCCCTTGTCAAATGACATAAGTTATATTAGCTTCATGGCATTAGTATTTAAGTTACAGGATATCAAATTTAGAAGTGAATATTATGCAAGGACTTGTACCATATTCTGGGAAAAGTTAGTGCATTTCTTGTTGTACATAGGACAGTTTGAGTAGTGTTAGGTGAAAATATTGTTATCATTTTTAGAGATTAAGTATTGTTTAAGGAGATATGTATGACAGCAAAGTTGACAAAGGGTGGGCTCTGATGGTTAAGTTCATGTGTCAACTTGGCTGGGTTGCAGTGTCCATTTGTTTGGTCAAATAAGCACTGGCCTGATTGTTACTGTGAGGATATTTTGTGGAATTAAATCATCAGTAAGTTTATTGCATCTATGGCTAATTGCATCTACATTCAACTGCAGAAATCACCTTCAACAATGAAAAAAGTCTCATCAATCAGTTGAAGGCCTTAAAAGGAGAAGTAATGATTTCAGCAGTCAGAAGAGAGAATTTCCATCTCTACTTCAGCCAGCCAGCTTCTTCTGGGGAATTCATTGCAAATGTTCATAAAAGTCCCCAGCTAGTCAGCTAGTGGCCTGCCCTACAGAATTTGAACTTGCCCATTCCCACAGTGTCATGTGAGCCAATTCCTATAAAAAAAATCTCATAATGTTCATGTAATATATATGTATATATATATATATATGTATAGCTCCTGTCAATTCTGTTTCCCTAGAGAACTCTATGGATGCTAAAAGTCAGAGGCAATTTTTGTTTTTGTTTTGTTTTATCTTGTAAAAGATTAAGCAAATTGAAGAGACTGGAGTAGGCATTCAACTGACAGATGGAGTGATAGGAGTGTCATCAGGGCAAAGAGAAGGGAAGAGAGATTCTTGGAAACCAGTATATTATTTAGGGTCTGAGTGTCTTTTTTGATTGAAATAGAAAATAACAAATATTTCATCCTAGTACTTGCATACTCAGGGCTGGGACAGTGATATCCCACACTATATCCCCTTATTCCCTCTCATGAGCTGCAGTTCGTGTACACACTAACAGCTTCCAAGTCAACCACCTGTATCTCTCTGCTTATCTGCCTAAGTGCTTTCCCTGGGAATATGAGCGCTTTCTCAGTGCATGCATAGGACAGCCTAGAAATGCCAGAGATTTAAGGTCACCAAAGGCAATTTGGTTAAATGAGGGGTAGGAGTCAGCAGACAAATACTCCACCTTTCCAATCTTTTGGTGGACAGTTCTGAGTCACGCTCCTTGAAGGATCCCCAGCAAGATAGCCCCAGTTGCCCACAGCAATACCTTCTCTCCCATTGGCACACACTCAAATGCTAAAGTTCCCTATTTCACTTTCCCTATTCCTGCATTTGTGCTTCTTAAAAACTACCTGCTCTAAAAACTACAACAAAATCTTCAGGGTTGGCTTTTGAGCTAACTCAAACTAAGACATTTAACTATGTTTTAGATTTTCTTCAGTGACTCTCTAAGATCTACTTGGCATTTGCATTTGTCAAATGGGCAATTTACATAAAGGTGGGGTAGGAATCACCATGCCTACAACTTTCGAGTCTTTGACGTGGCACTAACTTCTGCACTTCCTTTAGGAAGTGATACTGCTTTTTAATTAACTATCCTGGTAATAGGTGGGCACCAAAGGCTTCTACTTGATCTTTCCTCCATAACATAGATTGGAGAACTACTGTGGAGATTCTGCAAAGTAATAGAGATAGATGGTGATAGAAAGATAGGTATTAGGTAGATAGATATATAGAGAAATATGCATTCCCACTATACATAGCAGAACTGGGGAAATAACCACAGACGTGTCTGTGTTCTCACTTGGACACATGCTGAAATAGATTCAGGCCAAGACTCTCTTTCCTAATATTTATAAACCACTCTTTTACCAGTGACCATGGTGGTATATTGGGAAGGAGAGTGGTTAGGAACTGGTTTTCACTTGTAGTCAGTATCTAATCACCTCCAGAAAACTTGAAAACTTCCCATTGTCTACTGCAGACAGCTTGGTAAATGGCCACAGATCCGTCTGGAGAAGGCTTGGAGAAAGAATTACACTGTATAGCTGTATCCACATTGCAGGACCCTTCCCCCAAGGGCCAGGCTCTGCCTCAATCAAGGAGCTCTACATCAGTGAACTGGGTGAGGGGCTGTCACTGTGGTGACTTGAGTCCAGTTTCTGCCGATCAGAATTTGTTGATCTAAACTTGGGTTGCCCCTGTATCTCATCACTAGGTTTCCCTCCCTTGATCAATTAATTATTCACAAACAAGAAGTCTCAGTGCCAAAACATTCCATGTGCCACCCCGTTAATTACCTATTATGAAAATTGGACCCACCTGTGGTTGAGCATTGCCACCTGCCTCTACTACTCTATGACCCAATTATTCCTGCTGTAATCAGGAGCCCAATTACATGCTGGCATCTTCTATCGTCATCTCTGGCCTTCATGCCCTCATGGAATGTCTTCCAGGCCTCCCTAGGAAGTATGGCTAGGAGGTGGGGCCTGAGCAGGTTACACATAATAGTTCCACTCCAACATTCCCGTTTGCTTGACTTTTCAAGAAGGCTTCCTCTGTTTTGGAGGTTTCATCACTTATATTTACCGTAGGTTATCTTTAAAGCCAGGCCCACATTCAAGTGTGTGTCAGCATTATAAATAACAAATTCCAAGGGTGTACACTCATACCAATAAAATAGCCTTGATCCCAGGTTTCTATTTTGTCATTTTTGGTCTAATACCTTTGGAACCTGTCTTATTTTTCCAGGACTGGTGTTACAAAGTAACACTGAGTACTTGGCTTAAACAACATAGATTTATTATCTCATGGTTCTGAAGGCTAGAAGTCCAAAATCAAGGTGCCATGCTTCCTCTCAAAGGGGAGAATCCATTCCATGCCTCTCTCCTGGCTTCTGCTGGGTGGCAGGCAATCCATGGTATGCTTGGCTGTAGTGGCATAATGCAATTTATGCCTCTGTCATATGGCCATTTCCTTCTCTGTCTCTGTTTCTCTTCCTGTGTCCAAATTTCATCTCCTTAGAAGGACTCCAGTCATAAAGGATTAGGACCTACCCTTAATTTGGCATCATGTTAACTAACATCTTCAAAGGTCTTATTTACAAATAACTTCACCTTCATAGGACTGGGGTGAGGGGTGGAGGATTAGGACTTGGACTGTCTTTTTGGGAGACACAATTCAACCTGCAACAGAAATCATTTCCGTAAATGCTCTTGCATATACAAATTGGAAAGATTCTGCACTATTTCAGTGTCTATGCTATCTCCTCCTTGAACTGACCTCCTACTTTTCTACCAGGGCTCTACTGGGATCTAAGTCCAGTTACAGATCTCAAGGAAATAATGGATGGTGATTGTGGGTTTGAAGACAATCTACATTCCTTTATGAAGCCAGATCCCTATTTGAAGACCTGTAAGGGTTTTTTTGCAAGGGAGATTTGATTCACTCAGGTGAGACAGGAGAGAAGCTGCTTTCACAGGAAGATTTTGTAGTAATTTTTGGCTTAAAATTCTGAACCATGTTTGAGTATGACCAAATTTGTCCCCATTCTAAGTGCCAGAATTCCTATACTTCCCAACCATTTATCTTACCCTAGCGTAAGAGAGATGGCAAGGGTGTGATTTAAATGATTTTGCCTCACTGTAACTTGTATACTAAAGTCCTGAAAATCATCCTCTACCATGTCTGCCTTGCAGCTACAAAAGATAAGGGATTCCTTTAAATTCAACCTAGAGGCATTCTGATTCTCTATCCATGTCTTGAACTGGGAATACAAGGCCTTAATTTTAGCATTTTCATTTTGTAAAGGTCTTCACAGTAGTCACAAGTAGTTACTGAAATACACAATCTTTGCAATCACCATTGAAAACAAAGCATATACATAGCACCACATCCTTTGGTTGCCCCATGCCTCATTACCCACAGTACTTCATCCCCCACCAACACATGTGATTAATTGATTAATTGTGGTGCCACAGCAGCCCCAAAGTACTGCCCCCTCCATAGTAGTGTCCTCAGGGAAGTCGTAAGCCCTCCTAAGGGGAAGCTGCACCAAGTTCCCAACATTGTCGTCCCACCCCTCCCCTGCAGTTCCCAATATGTGGCATTTAGAATCAAAGATCTGCAAGAATAAACTGGACTCTGGGTGTGCAGACAATTAGGATATTAGTAGCAATCTTGGTGAAGGGGAGTTTAAATCCCAGTCTTCAATTTTGAAGTTTTCTCCCATTTTCTTCCCAGATTCTTAGGAGGGAGTGGAATTCCATAACAACAGCAAGATGGAGGTTGAATGTCCAATTTAAATTGATGTGAAATAACATGGAATTTTATTTTTTATGTCTGTGGCCTTAAATTAATTAATACAGAGAACATATCTAAACACATTTTTAGAGTAAAAAGATGTTGTATTACCTTTTCCTGATGTTTTTGAGAGTACCCAAAGCCTGAAACCGCTTGAAGACACTGCATGATGGGCAAAAATCATGAGAGCAGTTTTTGACCCTGCTTCATTTCCCATCCATCTCTCAGTTCTGTAATAGGACTGCCCAGAGAGGCAAAGTGACGTAGCAGAAGGAGTCAGTGGGAGGTGGATAGCAGGAAGTCAGGAATGAGGGAAAGCAGATATGGCTAGCTTGAGGTGGCCTCGCCAATCCTCATGGGCTCCTGCGATTACCCTGAGGACCCCAATACCATTAATAATGCACAAGCATGTAAGACTATGCCACCCCTTCTTTCACCAATCCTTAAGGGGAAGAATAACAGCAGGAAGAATAACACACCCCTCTGCCAGTTGCAAGCTTCCATACCAAACCTACACCTAAACCAGGTATGCTTTGCCTTTTTTTTTTTTTTTTTTTGGGTCTTTTTGGGGTGTGTGGCAATGAGGATGGCTGAAGAAGTCATGAGTCATGAAAAAGTAAAGACGTACTTTAGATACGACTTTATCTTTCAACGCCTCAAAAATATAAATACCATTTCTTAAGAATTGTCAAAGTGTAGCCCCTGCCTCCAGAATTGGCATCATCTGGGAACCTGTAGAAATGAAAATTCTCCAGCACCATCCTAGACCTACTGAATGAGAAACTCTGGTGGTGGGGTCAGGCAACCTGATTTTAACAAACCTTGCAGGTGATTCTGATGCACACTAGACTCTGAGTACCACACCACAGCAGGATTACCTATGATTTCATCCAGTTTTGAAGAAAAAAAATCAATAATGATGCATAGCAGTAGAAAGAGAGTTTCTTTTTCCATGAGAACTTTGGGGTCCATCAAGCTCAATAAACCAGTTACATATAGCTGCTTGAGGATGTTCCCATGTGCAAATTTACAGAAGTTTTTAAAATTAATTTTCTAATCTTAGTTCTAATAATTTTAGATGTTTTCTTCTGCAATCAGTTCTGTTTTGTTTGTTCTGTCTTTTCTTTAGTATCTGCTCTCTATTTTTAACATTTTCCTTCGTCTTTTGACATTCTTATCATTCTGACATATTGTTATTTGTGTTGCATGTTTGTCTTCTATTTTTCTAATCCCACTTCTCAGCATCAATTCAGCTACTGCATTATTCCAGTCATCATCTGAATAATTTTATGGCAATCACTTCTTTATTTCTTAAATGTTGAATCTTCTTTTGATTTGGGAATGGAAACTTTGCTTGTTTTAACTTTAGTAATAAATCTTTGCTCTTTTCCTGGGTTAAATTTATATTAGAAGTGAAGTTCTTATGCATGAATTTTTCTCTCCCTCATTCACACAATATAGACATCATGGCCAGACATTATTCCCTGTTTGCCCATTGTTTAGTTTCTGAGACAGGTTAAAAAAATACCATGAAATGGGTCGGGTTAAACAATGGGAATTTATTTGCTTTTGAGTCTAAAAGAAAGTCCAAATCAAGGCATCATCAAGGCGATGCTTTCTGCTCAAAAACTGTGGTGTTCTGGGGCTGGCTATTGGCGATCTTTGGTCCTTAGCTTGTCAGGTGGCAATGCACATAGTGACCTCTCCAGGCTTCTCCATTCGTTCCAGGTTTCATTGATGTCAGCTTCTTCCTGTGGCTTCTCTCTGTCTGAATTTCACTCTGCTTATAAAGGACTCCAGCAATAGGATTAAGATCCATCCTGATTGAGGTGGGCCACACCTTCTTAACTGAGGTAACTTCATTAAAATGTCCTATTTACAATGAGTTCACAGTCACAGGAATAGATTAAATTTAAGAACACATTTTTCTGGGGTATATACAGCTTCATGCTAACACATCCATATTTCTATGATATTATTTTGGTAATTTTTGGAGACCAGGCCTTTCACAGATGTGGCTTTGAAGTACTGCTTCATAGCTCGACTAATAGCTAAGGGCAGGTGTGGAGTTTTATGTAGAATTTTAGCCTGTTTAGCTTTACCAAAGGTCGACAGTAGAGCAGAAAAAGACCTGAAACAGAAATGTGGAAGACGGCACGCTTGAAGGAGGCTGGCAGAATGACAAAGATACCCGCCACGGCTGTGCTGACCTCAGGTGGGCTAAATGGATTTGGTGGAGGCACCAAATCACCTGCTCTACCTTGAAAGCATTGTCTCACACAAAGCATTGAGAGAAAGAAAACAACCAACCTGGACGTGATCAAATGAGAGGGACGTTTTGGAGCAGAGCATTGAGGAGAATCAACGCCGGTACCATTGGAGCACTAATACCCCAAGCGCAGATGCAAGTTCAGTCCACAAGACAGAAGCAGCAGCAACAGCAGATCAAAGGCATCAAGTGCTGGTTCCAATCATTTATTACATCTTTCCAGAAGCCATATTGTCAGTTTCTGGAGTCAAACAACTGTTTGTAATTCATTTTTACCTATCCTCCATCTAGCACAGGAACTGGTAACTATTTTAAACAGTGTTCAAAGATCCACTATTTTTTTTTTTTTTACCCACAGCAGGCAGTCATAGTAAATTTTCTCATGACTTGGAAGGATATTTTGTTACCTGCAAAGTACCATACAAATATGAGGATTTTTTTCCCTATTCTCTTCAGTGTACATCAACTATAAAAATATGAAGCATTTCAGAGGAATAATCATGTTTCTCAGTTATCTTTGCCAAAGGCTAAATTAATTATACCCCTGCTGTTGGACAACTCTGCTCGCAGTTCTTTTTTCATCTTTTTGGATGGATGCTAGTGTAGAATCTGTGAGCCAGCATCTGTGAAAATCCTAGCAGTGATTGGCACAGAGCAGATGCCGAAGGAGAATTTCTCCTTTGAAAGTGTATGCTGTTTCACCATCATTGCTTTCCATATCCAGAGACTCCTGCTTCTGCTACACTAGGAATCCTTATTTATCCTTATGTTCACTCTATGACGTAGGCACTACTTTCCTGCCCAAGAATCACAAATATGGAAATTCGTTTCTTCCTCTGAATTATTATTTTTTTCTGTTAAGTTTCCTTTTGCCACTCCTGTTGCCTTTTCAAGTTTCCCTCTATCTTCCGTCTGACTTCGATCATTGAGATACTGTCTTCTCCCCTCTTGTACTCTCTGCACCATCATTCTCCCCTGTCATACCCAAGTGGCCTCTCTTTATTGTAAAAGGAAAAAAAATAACTCCATAATTTTTTACAACATAATGTCCTGGATAGCCCCACTTCGCAAATACCCGAGTGAGGGAAATATTCCCTCTTCTGGCCACTAGCCTAGATTTCATATTTTTTTCTTCAGTGCTTCACTATAGGCATCAGCATTTTAATAGTAACTCCACAGATTTCTACTATATGTTTGAAATATGCAAAATACTACACTTTCACAGACAGCATAAGCCTCCTGTCTAAAATACTCTGAAATTAATTTTTTTTAAAATTCAGGGTGAGTTTTCTTTCACAGACCCCCCAGCCTGCAGTTTCATGGCTTTTCCTACTGTCCTGATAACTTCATGTTTGTTGCAAATACTGAAGCACATTTATTTTCAGATGAAAGTGAACTGAATTACATGCAAAGGGGAGGTCTTCTTGTCTCACTAAAAAAAGTTGCATAGAATTTCAGACAACCATGAACCTTCCACTACATTTTAAACAAGGATTGATTTTTGAATGTTGATTACAAAAATGGGCTTATAAAATGAAAATGGAAATAATGAATTATTCCATTTCCTATCAAATAGTGCATCATTTTATTTTTCTACACTCTTTATTACTTTTCTGTATGCATTCATCTTGATCATCACACAGCAAATATCAAATTCTGTTTTATTTTTATTTCACATTTTATCAAGAACATTTATCCATGCTGCTACATTAACTTTACAATTATTATTAAATGATGATACATGACTTCAGCAAGTGCATGCATCATTATTAAATTAATGATTTAATAATTGTTTAAAATTTGTTATTTTCTATTATTAATGTAAATATGACATGTGCTGAGAAAATATGATAAGCATCTACATAGACAGCTTGCAAAGCTTAAAATAAGATATAACTAAATATGTGTTCCATGCATGTGTGTTCTGCATGATAATTTCCAGAAACAGTTTTCCAGTACTTAAAGAAATTCACTTTGGAGCAGCCTTAAGCAAGTGCTGAAGCAAAGGTGGCTTCCCCTTTTTTTGTGCACATTTAAGCTGTGCTACAATTTTGTGAACATTTAGGCTGTGTTGACATTTTCAGATTCTGAGACCCGAACCAAAAGCTCTCCTTATATTTTTACCTCTTTATAACACATTTTACCTCTATATAACATTGTTCATTTAATTATTCAATACTCTGCAGAAGAAAACATAGTAATAATGACAGGAACCAATTCTAATCCAGACCAGGAAACTTACATTCCTGATTTGCTAATGCTGCCAGATTGGAAAATACCAGAAATGGAATTGCTTTTATAAAGGGGATTTATTTGGTTACAAAGTTACAGTCTTAAGGCCATAAAAGTGTCCAAACTATGGCGTCAACAATAGGGCACTTCCACTGAAGGACGGCCAATGGAAAACCTTTGTTGGCTCAGAAGGCACATGGCTGGTGTCTACTTGCTCCCAGGTTGCGTTTCAAAATGGCATTCTCCAAAACATCACCTTTCAACGGCCTTCTTCAAAACATCTCCCTAAGCTGCAGCACTGAGTGATTTAATTAAGACTCACCCTGAATGGGTAGGGTAACACCTCAATAGAAATTATCCAATCAAAGGTTTCACCCACAGTTGATTGAATCACAACTCCCTGGAAATACTCAATCAAAGGATTCCAACCTAATCAACACTAATATGTCTGCCTCCACAAGACTGCATCAAAGAACATGGTGTTTTGGGGGACATAATACATCCAAACTGGCACACTTACTTTATTTTGAATTCAGATATCCTTTTCACAATCATCTGCACATCGTGCTGCCAAAAGTTCACCTCATTCCCAGAGTATTAGATCTGCTCTTTGCTGGAGCAGTGACTGATGTTTCCATCGTAGCTACTGAAGGCTTCATCACTATACAGTAGACTTTAAAGAGTCCGCTGTGGTTGCAGTTGTGATGAATCAGTAGAAAAGGCAACTGACCTGGGTCCTAACACACTCTAAGTTTTGCAGAGGAATTTACGTAGATTCTGTAGTACATGGTGGAACATTCTGGAAAAAAAGAGAACTGATCCAGAAAAGTCTTGGGGAAAGGCTGTACAGTGGCAAATTCCAAGCCAGTGATGGATGGGCCTCCTCATTGCCAGCTGTGCCTTTCATAAACATCAGAATGCTGGCCCATGCCAAGCACACAAGCCTGTATCCAAACCTCCATGGCATTGCTCAGTGGAACACACAGCCTGCCATATCCCCACACTTTCCCATGCAGGAGGACATGTTGTTTATATTTCAAGACTTGGCTCAAATCCAGTAGTTTCCTTATTGCCTGAGTTGAAATGTACTATTCCTCTCTTTATGATTCCCTACCAATTTGTTTCTAACCCTGCTAGAGCTTATATTTTATCCTGCCTTTAGAGTAGTTTTCTTCTTCCATACCTATTTCCTCAGGCACATAATGTCCCTTAGATACGTTTTTATTCTCTAACCTCTACTATGGAATTAAAAATATATATTTGGTAAATGTTGGTAATTAGAATGATGATAAAATACTATTTTAGTATATTTTACAAAGTAGCAGGAAGACTTCTTGGTTTAGCACAAGTTCTTAGAATAGGCTAAATATTTTGCTTTTTTCTGAACAATTGCATTTGTATAAAGATAGTTTTCAAAAAAGATAAATTACCATCTTAATTTTATTCTATTTAAATTACTATACATTTCTTTAGTGCTTTAGTGTTTTTAAAACATTCTCACTCTCTTTATATCACATGATCTTCATAGCAACTCTGCAAACTATGAAGTCGATGTTCTTGGATGTGTCAAACCCTGAGGTAAGCACTTTGCCTTTATTTTAACAATAATTCCTCCTGATAGCCTTGTAAAGAAGGTAAGATCATGCTCATTTCAGAGATAAAAAAGTGAGGCTTATGGATGGTAACTTGCCGAATTCATACAGCTGCATAAGTTGAAGGAACTGGGACTTCAACCCAGCTTTGTGTGCTATCAAAACCCCTCCCCTTAGCCACTTCCTTTGTTATGGGGAACTTACTAAAGAACCAAGGACCCTGACTATTCAGACTTTTATTACTGTGCACGTTGCATTCTTTAAAAAAGTAAAAACCTTTAAAAATCACTATTTGCATAAAGCTAGAGAAAGCCTTTCTTCCTGTGCCGGTTGGATGTGTTTTGCCCCCCAAAACGCTGTGTTCTTTGATACACTCTTGTGTGGGCAGACATATTAACGCAGATTAGGTTGGAACCTATTGATTATTTCCATGGAGATGTGGCTCAATCAACTGTGGGCAAGACCTTTGATTGGATAATTTCCATGGAGGTGTTACCCTACCCATTCAAGGTGAGTCTTAATTAAATCACTGGAGCCATATAACAGAGCTGACAAACAGAAGGAACTCAGAGCAACTTAGAGAGACATTTTGAAGACAACTATTGAAAGCTGATGCTGACATTTTGGAGAACGTCATTTTGAAATGCAACCTTGGGAGCAAGCAGAGGCCAGCCACATGCCTTCCCAGCTAACAGAGGTTTTCTGGATGCCAGTGGCCTTTCTCCAGTGGAGGTACCCTATTGTTGATGCCTCACCTTGGACACTTTATGGTCTTAAGACTGTTACTTTGTACCAAATAAACCCCTTTATAAAACCCAATCCATTTCTGGTGTTTTGCAAAACGGCAGCATTAGCAAACCAGAGCACTTCCTTTCCTAGAAATCATTCTCTCTTACAAATGGAATCCCATCCCTTGAGATATGTTTGCACTAATGCTAATCTACATGTGTTGACAGAATAACTTCTCTGAATGCCTTCCAGCTTTCTAAGACATCCCCATTGTAGGTTATAGAATATGGTTATATAATCTGGAATTTTGGATAAGACTAACATTTATATGCACAGCCTTCTGTTGTACATGAATATTTACCCAGCCAGCCTGAGCCAAAGTTTGTTTTTAAGGATTTTCAAGTTCTATTATAGGAAATTGCAATGTTGCAGGCACAACAAAAATAAGGAAAAAGCAATGGTTACGTTATAATAAAACATTAAAATATCATACTACTTCTAATTCTAGCTATAAACAGATGAAATTGTTGGAAAGTCTTTTCCATAAGAAATAATTAATGGCAGAAAGATAGTATATTCAAATTTTATTGGAAAACCAATTAATACTCAGTTGTTTATGAGATATAAAAATTTGAAATTAATTCATTTACTTGAATTAATGTGGTTACTATTGTTCTATACCCTATACAAAATATAAAATTTAAGTTCAATGTCATTAGTCATTCCTAAATTGTGAGTTCTTTCATCTCCCTCTATAAACTAAATATTAGGAATATTTAGTTTTTTGTGTGCTAGTTTATTAGACATAGTTCCCTATTCCTGAGAATTTTAGCACAGGAAAACATAGGAGTAGAAAGAGTACATAAGTTTACTTCTTCATCAAAACAAAATATAAAGTATCTTATGAATTTCAAAATACTTCATGAATATTTTCTCAGATAACCTACATCAAAAATTATATAGACACCAGGTGATTTATTTTGCTAGGATGCTAAAAGCAGATACCATAAAATGGGTTGACTATTACAGTGAGAATGTATTAGCTTACAAGCTTACAGATTCAAGGCCATGAGAATGTCCAAATCAAGGCATCATCAAGGTGATGCTTTGTATCCAAAGACTGACTGCTGGTGATCTCTGGGTCCTCTGCCACATGGCAAGGCACATGGAGCATCTGCTGACCTCTCCCTTCTCTTCCAGGTTTGGTTGCTTCCAGCTTCTTGCTTCTGTGGCTGTTCTGGTTTGCTAATGCTACCATTATGCAAAATACCAGAAATGGATTGGCTTTTATAAACGGGGTTTTGTGGTTACAAACTTACAGTTCTACAGCCATAAAAGTGCCCAAACCAAGGCATAAACATGAGTATACCTTCACTGGAGAAAGGCCATTAGCAACTGGAAAACTTCTGTTTGCTCAGAAGGCACGTGGCTTGCATCTGCTTGCTCCCAGGTTGCAATTCAAAATGGCATTCTCCAAAATGTCTCTAGGCTTAGCTTCTCAGGGCAAACTCTATTGGAGTGTGCCCCTCAGGTTTTTGGAATTGTTTGAGACCTGTGACCCCTGGTTTCCTTCCAATTTCTTCCTTTGGAAATGGAAATGTTTATCCTGTGTCTGTCCTTCCTTTGTATACTGGGAGCAGATAACTTGTTCTCTAGGTTAGTATCTCTGGTCTAGTATCTCCAAAGCATCAGCAAAAATCTGCTTTCAACGGCAGTCTCCAAAACATCTCTCTAAGCTGCAGCACTGAGCTCCTTCTGTCTAAGCTCTTACAGGGCTCTAGTAAACTAATCAAGACCCATGCTGAATGGGTGGGGCCACACCCCCATGGAAATAATCTAATCAAAGGTATTACCCATTGTTGGGTGGGTCACATCTCCTTGGAAACAACCTAATTCAAAGATTCCCACCTAATCAACACTAAAACATCTGCCCCCACAAGATTGCATTGAAGAACATGGTGTTTTGGGATACATAATATATCCAAACTGGCACAGTGGTTTTCTCTCTCTTTGTCTGAACTACATTCTCTTATAAAGGATTAAGTAAGAGGATTAAGACCTACACTGGGCAATGCCTTAATTTAAGTAACATCATCAAAAGGTTCTACTTATAATAGGTTTACACCCACAGAAATGGATTAGCTTTAAGAACATGACTTTCTGGGGTACATACAGTTTCACACCACCACACTAAGTGTTCTGGACTCCAAAAGACAGGTACTTTCCATATGCAAAATACATTCATTCCTTCACAATATCCCAAAAGTCTTAAATAATTTCAGAAAGAATACTAAGTACAAAGTCTCATCAGAATTGCTTATGGGTGTGGTCTGTCCTGGGGCACAATCCCTTCCATCCATGGACCTGTAAAACCTAGAGAACAAGTTATCTGCTTCCAGTATAACAAGGAAGGACAGACATAGGATAAACATTCTCATTCCAAAAGGAAGAAACTGGAAAGAAACCAGGGGTCACAGGTCCCAAACAATTCCGAAACCTGCAGGGCATACTTCAATAGATTTCAAGATGTGAGAGTCACCTATGGAATGATGGTTTTTCTTCCAGGCTTGATGGAGTGGCAGCCCCACCCTTTCGAGGTGCTTGTGCAGCAGCCATGCTCTCCCTGAACACTGGGGTGAAGGCTCCATCCCTTCAAGCTTTGGGGTGATAGCCAGGCTCTCAGCTCCACCCTTGTCAACCACTGGGGTAGCAGCCAGACTCTGAGAAAACCAGGGTGGTAATACTCTTCCTGAACAACAGAGCGGAAGGCCCACCTTCTCCAAGTACCGGGGTATATTCACCCTTTCCACACATATGGGTAGGTCTGCTTGCTTGGCCCAAGAAGTTGTCTGTAGTATAGACCTCAGTTTCCATGGCCCTGCTCTCAAAGTGATTTTTCTTTCAATATGTCCCTTTTCTGTCCCTTTTAGTCCAGGCTGGCAGTGGTTCCTTTCATACAGATCAAACAAAATTCTTGTCACTTTGGCATGTAGTACACAGGAGTCCTAACCATCAGACAAAATAACTTTTTCACAAATCCTTTCTGGATAACTGAATTTCCAATCCTGACTTGCACTGAAATGGCTGAATGGTGGATGTTCAGTTAAGTCCTCACATGAAGCACTGTTGTCAAGGGATTCATTTTCCAGAAGCTTAGTTTTCCAAGGCATCAATTTCTGTTTTTGTTTTCTTGTGCCTAGGAGTTCAGTTCTCAACTTATCCCTTTCCTCTCATATTTTACTATAAGCTGCAAGAAGGAACTAAACACTTACCACACTTAATTTGGAAATCTCCTTACCTACATATCCAAGCTGTGTCATCTTCAAATTGTGCCTTCCATCTGACATTAGGACTCAATTTTGCCAAGTTTTCTGGCACTTTAAACAAGGATCACCTTTCTTACAGTTTGCAATGATACATTCATCATTTCTGTCTAAGGCCTCATCAGAAGTACTTTTAGCATCTGTATTTCTACCAACAGCCTCTTCAAAGTAATCTAGGCCTTTTCAAGCACCTCACAATTCTTCCTGCCTCTATTCATTGCCCAATGACAAAGCATTTTAAACATTTTTGGTATCTGTAATAGCAGCACCCCACCTCTGGTATCAAAATCTGTTATAGTTTGCTAGGCTGCTGAAAGCACATACCAAAAACTGGGTTGGCTTTAAAAATGGGAATTTGTTAGTTTCCAAGCTTACAGTTTGAAGGCCATGAGAATATCCAAATCAAGACATCACCAAGGTGATGCTTTATTCCCAAAGACCTGTTGTCAGATATCCTTGACTCCTCTGCCACACAGCTAGGCACAGGGTGGCATCTGCTGGTCTCTCCCTTTTCTTCCAGGTTTCCTTGCTTTCAGCTTCTTGCTTCTGAGGTTTTCTCTTTCACAGTATGCATTCTGTTTTTAAAGCACTCCATTAGAAGAATAAGACCCTCCCTGGGCAATGCCTTAACTGAAGTAACCCCATGAAAACCTACTCTGAAAAGGTTTACACCCACAGGAATGGATTAGCTTGAAGAGCATGACTGTCTGGGGTATATCCAGTTCCAAATGACCATACCAGGAAAATACTTTTCTTTCATTCATTCATCTATTCATCCATCAATGCACTCACCAAGCCATCAAGCATCTGATATCTACTATGTGCTAGAAACTAGAGTGCAGAAAAAGCAAAGAATGCATGTTTCTTTAAGGGGGATAACATGATGCTTGAGAATACATAATAGTAAAGTTATCACTGTAAAATTTATGTTTCCTGCCATAAAGTTAAGTGTTCAGAGAAAACACCTCAAAATAATTCTGGATAATAAATGTAGGAGATGTGATGTGTGTGTGTGCACATGCATGTGATGTGGTTGAATTGGTAACAATCAGAAAAATGCCTTAGAAATGGTGAAGAAGCATGAACCCAAATAGGTAAGCAGAGCATCAAGGGTATCTGTCTTACCTTGTGCCCACCCCTTGCTTTTATTGGACGTTGGCATTGACAGGAGATGTCTAAGCTCTAAGAATGATGGAAGGTCAGACTGGAGACCTCTGCGTAAAGCCAAGATTTCTGAAAGGCAGCACACCCAGTAGATGAGCTAAAACATGTCCCATAGAGGGAGAAAACTGAAAAATGTTCCTGTGTTGGCCTTTGCTCTAGGTAGGATTAAAAAAGAGACTCCCTTGAAAATTCATTTCTGATTCCAAACTCACAGTTATGTGAACTTAGGGAATGAATATATATAACCTATGTATCCCAATAAGCCCCAAGCTAGAAGAAATTTAGTTTAAAACGATCCCAAGTTGTTATTTATGCTATATTCTTGGAAGAAGTAAATACAAATCTGCTCTCAGGCCACAAATAAGTACAACAAAATTTCAAAAGTGGGAACTTAAAAGAAAAACAAAATACTTTTCATTGAATGGCACAAGAATCATGAACACAAGTCAGCAGAAGCAACTGTGAATCAGATGCCCAAATACTGAAGATATTAGAATTATCATATTCAGAATACAAAGAAATTAATTAAATTTTTAAAGCAGTTTTATTGAGATAGTCATATAACATACAATCCATCCAAAGCATAAATCAATGGCTTTTAGCACAGAGTTATGCAATCATCACTATTAATTTTAGAACATTTTCATTACTTCTAAAAGAAAAACTCCATACCCTTAGCAGTCACCTTTCAATCCCTCTACCCTTCCCCTCTTTCCTGGCCCTACATAACCTCTAATCTAGTTGTGTCTCAATTTATTTATATTTACATTTTATGTAAATGGAATCATACAACACGTAGTACTATGTGTCTGGTTTCTTTCACTTAGCATGCTCTTTTAAATAATTATTGTTATTTTTTTAAATTATAGAAGTTGGATTACAGAAAATCGTGTAAAAAATACAACGTTCCCATATAACCCCCTATTGTTGTCACTGGGCATTAGTGTGTTACCTTTGTTACAATTGATGAAAGAATATTAAAATATGACTGTTAAACATAGTCCATAGTCTACATTAGGTGTATTTTTTCCATATACCACTGTATTATTAACACCTTGAATTAGTGTGATATATTTGTTATAATTCATGAAAGATCATTCTTATATTTGTACTATTAACCACAGTCCATCATCCACAACAGGCTTCACTTTGTTATACAGTCCCATGTTTTATCTTCTAACTTTCCTTCTAGTAACATATATGTTCCAAAACTTTCCCGTTCAACCACATTCACCAACATAATTCAGGGATGTCAATTTCATTCACAATAATGTGCTACCATCAATACTATCCATTTCCAAACATTTACAATCAACCTAAATAGAAATTCTGCACTAATCAAGCATCAGCTCCCCTTTCTTTACCCCCATTCTATCCCCCTGGTAAACTATATGCTAGATTCTAAGTCTATGAGTTTGCTTATTATAATTAGTTCATCTCAGTGAAATCATGTGACATTTGTTCTTGTGTGTCTGGCTTAAATAATAACTCAACATAATGTCCTCGAGTTTCATCCATGTGGTTGCATGCATCAGGACTTCATTCTTTCTTACAGCTGAATACTATTCCATCATATGTATATACCACATTTTGTTTATTCATTAATCACTTGATAGACAATTGGGTTGCTTCCACCTTTTCAGCAATTTTTAAATAATGTTTTTAATATGAATATTGGTGTGCAAATGTCTGTTAGTGTCCCTGCTTTCAGATCTTCTGGGAATATACCTGGTAGCAGGATTAGCAGATCAAATGGCATTTTATATAATTAGCTTCCTGAGGAACTGCCAAAGTGTCTGACACAATGGGTCACCATTTTACATTCACACCAGCAGTGAATGAGTGTTCTTATTTCTCCACATCCTCTCCAACACTTGTGGTTTTCTATTCTTTTAATAGTGGCCATTCTTGTGGGTGTGAAATGATATCTCGTTGTGGTTTTGATTTGCATTTCCCTAATACCTAGTAATGTTGAACATCTTTCCTTGTGCTTTTTAGTCATTTGTATATCCTCTTTGGAAAAATATCTATTCAATTCTTTTGCCCATTTTTTAATTGGGTTCTTTGTCTTTTTATTGCTGAGTGGTAGGACTTCTTCATATATACTGTATAGTAAACCCTTATCATATATGTGCTTTCCAAATATTTTCTCTCATTGAGTAAGTTGCCTTTTCAGTATCTTGAAAAAGTCCTTTGAAGCACAAAGCTTTTAATTTTCTGGGAATTCCATTTGCTTGTGCTTTGAGTGTAAAGTCTAAGAAACCATTGCCTTCCACAATGTCTAGAAGATGCTTCCATACATTTTCTTCTAGAAGTTTTATGGTCCTAGTGTTTTATATTTAGGTCTTTGATCCATTTTGAGTTAATTGTTGTATAAGGTGTGATGTAGGGGCCCTCTTTCATTCTATTACATATGAATATCCAGTTACCCCAAAAAAGAGACTATTCCATCCTACTTGAGTGGCATTGTTAGCCTTGTCAAATATCAATGGGCCATAGATGTGAGAGTCTATTTCTGAACTCTCAAACTGAGTTCAATCCTCAATGTATCTATCTATATGCAGGTTCCATGCTTTTTTGGCCAATGTAGCTTTGTAATATGCTTTAAAGATAGGAAGTGTGAGTCCTCCAACTTGGTTCTTCTTCTTCAAGATGTTTTTAGTTATTCAGAGCCCCTTACCCTTCACAATAAATTTGATAATTGGCTTTTCCATTTCTGCAAAGTAGGATGTTGGAATTTCGATTGGGAGTGTGTTGAATCTGTAAATCTCTCTGGGTAGAATTGACTTCTTAATGATATTTAGTCTTCCAATCCATGAATAAGGATGTCCTTCCACTTATTTAGGTCTTCTTTGATTTCTTTTAGTAATGTTTTGTAGATTTTCATGTACAAGGCATTTAAATCCTTGGTTAAATTTATTCCTAGATATTTGATTCTTCTAGTTGCTATTGTAAATGGATTTTTTTCTCAATTTCCTCCTCAGATGGCTCATTGCTACTGTATAGAGATACTACTGATTTTTGTGTGTTGATCTATCCTACAATGTTGCTGAACTTGTTTATTAGCTCTAGTAGCTTTGTTATAGATTTATCAGGACTTTCTAAATAAATGATCATGTCACATACAAATAGTGAAAGTTTTACTTCTTTCCTTCCAGTTTGGGTGCCTTTTATTTCTTTTTCTTGCCTAGCTGCTCTAGCTAGAACTTCTAGCACAATATTGAACAATAGTGATGACAGTGGGTATCCTTGTCTTGTTCCAGATCTTAGAAGGAAAACTTTCAATCTTTCACCATTGAGTATTGTTTCAGTTTGTTAAAGCTGCTGGAATGCAATATAACAGAAATGGGTTGGTATTTGCAATGGGGATTTATTAACCTACAATTTACAATTTATTAACATCCAATTTATCAACAGAATGCCAGCATCTGGGATACCTCTGTCTCATGCGAAGGCACATGGAAAGCATCTGGTGGTCCTTCTCTCCTGGGTTTCATTGCTTCCAGCCTCTGGCTTCAGTGGCTTCCTCTCTCATCTTCTGTAGGTATGTCCTTATCTCTCAGCTTCTCTGGGGCCTTTTCAATGAGCATTTCTCAATTTCATCTCTTTTATAAAGGACTCCAGTAAAAGGATTAAGACCCACCTTGAATGAGGTGGTCCTGCCTACAATAGGGCTGTACCCACAGGAAAGGATTAAAAGAAAATGGCCTTTTCTGAGGTACATAACAACTTCAAACTACCACAAGTATGATGTTAGCTGTGGGTTTTGCATACATGCCCTTTATGATGCTGAGGGAGTTTCCTTTCATTCCTATCTTTTGAAGTGCTATTATCAAGAAATGTTGCTGGATTTTGTCAAATGCCTTTTCTGCACCAAATGAGATGATCACATGTTTTGTTTTCCCCTTTGATTTGTTAATGTGGTGAATTACATTAATTGATTTTCTTGTGTTGAATCACCCTTGCATACCTGGGATAAAACCCACTTAATCATGGTGTATATTTCTTTTAATGGGCTGTTGGATTTGATGTGCAAATATTTTGCTGAGGATTTATGCATCCATGTTCTTTAGAGAAATTGGTCCGTAATTTTTTTTCTTGTTGTGTCTTTATCTGGCTTTGGTATTAGGGTGAGGTTGGCTTCATAGAATGGGTTTAGGTAGTGTTTCCTCCTATTCAATTTTGGAAGAACTTGAGTAGAATTGGTAGTAATTCTTCTTGGAATGGTTGGTAGAATTCACCTGTGAAGCCATGTGGCCATGGGCTTTCCTTTTCTGGGTGGATTGATGACTGGTCCAATCTCTTTACTTGTAATTGGTCAGTTGAGTTCTTTTATTTTTTCTAGAGTCAATGTAGGTTGTTCATTTGTTTCTAGGAGTTCTCCATTTCACCTAAATTGTCTAATTTGTTCACATACATTTGTTCAATGCCAGTCTGGATGTATTATGTCCCCCCAATACCATGTTCTTTAGTAAAATCTTGTGGGGGCAGACATATTAGTGTTGACTATGTTGGAATATTTGGATTAGGTTGTTTCCACAGGGACGTGACCCACCCAACAGTGGGCATTACCTTTGATTAGTTGATTTCCATTCAGCAAGGGTCTTAATTAAATCACAGGAGCCCTATAAGAGCTCAGACAGAAGGAGCCTGGTGCTGCAGCTTAGAGATACACATTTTGGAGATCGGCATTGAAAGCAGACTTTTGCTGATGCTTTGGAGATACTAGCCTAGAGTTTGCCCTGAGAAGCTCAGGCTAGAGACATTTTGAGAATGGCATTTTGAAATGCAACCTGGGAGAAGCAGACACAAGTCACATTCCTTCTGAGCTAACAGAGGATTTCCAGAGGTCAATGGCCTTTCTCCAGTGAAGGTATACTCATATTTATGCCTTGGTTTGGACATCCTTATGGCTGTAAAACTGTAACTTTGTAACCACATAAAACCCCTTTATAAAAGCCGATCAATCTCTGGTATTTTGCTTAATGGTAGCATTAGCAAATCGAAACAGTTAATAGAATCATCTTATGATCTCTTTTATTACTTTGGTGTCAGTAGTAATTTTCCTCCTCTCATTTCTGAGTTTTATTTATTTGCATCTTCTCTCTTTTTTTTCTTTGTCAATCTAGCTACAGATTTTTCAATTTTATTGATCTTCTTACAGTACCAATTTTTGGTTTTGTTAATTCTCTCTATAACTTTTTTATTCTCAATTTCATTTATTTCTGCTCTAATCTTTCCTTGGGATTAGCTTGCAGTTATTTTTCTAGTTTCTCCAGGTGCGCAGTTAGGTCTTTGATTTTAGCTCTTTCTTCTTTGTTTATGTCTTTTATTTTAGCTCTTTCTTCCTTTTTAACTTAGGTGTTTAGGATTATAAATTCCCCTAAATTTATAACCTGTAGGATGCAGCAATGACTTTGCTGCATCCCATAAGTTTTGATATGTTGTGTTCTCATTTTCATTTGTCATGAGATACTTACTGATTTCTCTTGCAATTTCTTCTTTGGCAACTGATTGCTTAATAGTGTGTTGTTTAACATTCATATATTTGTGAATTTTTCAGTTCTCTGCCTGCTATTGATTTCCAGCTTCATTCCATTATGGTCAGAGAACATACTTTGTATAATTTCAATCTTTTGAAATTTATTAAGGCTTGTTTTGTGACCCGACATATGGAAAAGTTCCTTTCCTCTGTTTCTTCTCTGGAATCTTGATTTTTTCTGTCTGTTTTTGTTTTGCCTCTGTTGTATATATATACTTCTTTCATTGCCTCTAGCAGTTTTTGCCTTCAGGGCAGATTTTAGGAGAAGGGTCACCCTGGAGAAGACTTTCCCAAGTTAGTATTTCCCAGCCAAAACAGTGCCAAGAACCCAAAAAGGGGGCCCAGACCAGCTCCAAAGAGCCCTGAGGAGAGGGTCAGGAAAGACACCAAAATTCTTTTTGATGACTCCCTGAAGCTACATTTTCCTGGCCTACCTAGTAGATGGCGCCCTTCATTAAAGTGTTCCCTGCAGCCATAAGTAGACACTGTGTCTTTAAATCTCCACAGTTTCTCAGCTTCTTCCTCTCTACTTTTCCCTAGATGCTATATAGTATTCTTCTGGCCTCTGGAGCCTCAGAACAGTTGTTTCAGACAGTTCCTGCCTGTTGGGGCAGGGTTGAAACAATGGCTGCAACCATCTTTGTCCATGGTGGGTTGAAACAGTAGCTCAGAGACAGGACCCAATGAACCAAATTCAGAAATCAAAATCTGTGATCAGTGCTTGGCTGTCCCCACCCACTACCCTGGTTCTTGGGGAAGAGGATTTTTAGGTCCCTTTCTGTCCACTTTAGCTAGCCAGGAACCTGACGCCAAGGTGGCCCACCTCAGGAGTGGGGGTTGGGCACTGGCAGCTGCTATGGAGAAAGCTATTCACAGTCCTTTATGGCAGTTTCTCAGCTTCTTTCTCTCTTCTTTTCCCTGGGTGCTATATAGTGTTATTCTGGTCTCTGGAGCCTCAGAACAGTGGTTTCAGACAGTTCCCACCTGTTTACTAGCTGTTTTGGAAGAGGTGTGAGTCCTGGATCTCCCTACTCTGCCATCTTCCCTAGAAGTTCCTCCTTGTTTATGTTTTTGAAAATAAAAAATGAATTGAATGCACAAGAAGCTATCAAAGTTGACCAAACAGATTTGAAAAAGATTTCATAACAATAAAAACTAGTAATGCAAAAATTGGGTTAAGCACAAGATTAGATGCATCTAAGGAAAGAATTTATGCACAAGAATATAGAACTGAATAAATTAATCACGATGATATCCAATGATAAGAAAAGATAGAAAATATAAAAGAGATGGAAGGAATATGGAGGTAGGCTGAGTAATTCCAACATATGAAGTTCAAAAGGATATAGTAGAGAAAATCGAAGATGGCGGAGTGGTGAGGAGCAGAATTTCGTCTCTCCCCTAGAGCAGATGGCAATTACCCAAGAACTATGTGAAACAGTGTTTTCGGGGTCTCCAGTAACCAGTCACACATTGGACACAAGTTTGGAATTGGAGGAAAAGCTGGGATCACAATGAACATTGTAAGTTCCCCGGACCAGGGGTCTGGCGCCCCTCCCCACCCAGACCTCACAGACTGTCTTGCTGCCGGCTCCCTGAAAGGGGGGAAGAAAAAAACCAAAAAACAGCAATCTGCTGAGGGCAAGAAGGGAGGCTCAACCCAGACTCAACTGTAGAATTAATTAACAAATTAATTAACTAACTTTGGGAGCTGGGGTGCTAAAGAAGGGCTGGACTCCAAGAAGTGGGGACACGTAAAAGTGGGCACCCATTCCCAGACTCCAAAAAAGCCATTTTTTTTTTCCCCTACATTTTGTCCCTTCTGGCTTCTCACTGATCCCTTATCTTTTTGCATTTCAATAGCCCCCAGCAGGGGTGGAACTGAAGCTGTTGGAGAGTAATTATCAGACAATAGCCCAAAGCATATCTTTAAATGCTCTATTCTGACACTGACAAAATTTCCAGGCTGGGGAAAGACTTTTAAAAGAGACTCTTTATTTTTTTTTTTTTTTCCTTTTTTCTCTTTCTTGATTTCTTTTCTACTTTTTTTTTTTTTAAATCTAAAAGTAATATATGTGGTTATTTTCTATTGGAAAGCCCAGGTTGAGGGACTAGGCTGGGCTTGAGGGGAGACAGAATACCCACAGTGTCTCTGAATTCCGTATTCACTACTGAAGGCCTCCACCCCTGTCTTTAATTGGCAACTCAGGCTGACCAAGGAATCTACCTGGAGAGGCCCCAAAGAGGAGAGAGGAGAAGGGAATAGTGCCCCTGAGAGACAACTGGATTTCTGAGGATTGGGAGAGCGGAGGGAGGCCCAGCTCAACTGGCAGTCCTCCTTCTGGGAATTCAGACCCCAGGGGCTGGAATTCAGATTCCAGCTTCAGTCAGCCACGCCCCTGACAGGATCAGAGTCACCAGGAGAACTAAAGGCTCCATACCTCCCTACACTGGTGGGGGAGCTGCAGGCTGGCCAGCGCCACCTGCTGGACAGGAGAGGAAAAGCACCAATTCTAAAGGCCTCATAGGAGGGTCTCACTCTCAGGAAAACTCCATACCCTCCCACTGAGACCTGGGCCTCACTAGACTGGGAAAATCTGACTAGGGTTGACCATATCTGAGGAGACCCACTCACAAAAAGGTTACATAGAGGCAAAGCAAGAAACAGAAAAAACAAGAGGGGAAAAATTCTGATCAACTAAATAGAACCTAAGTTAGAGGTCTAGAATAAGTTGAACTGAATAAAAGAGGCCAGAGAACAAAGCCAACCAACAAGAAAACCACTAGGTAAAAGACAGAAAACAAGCTCCAAAATATACTAAACAAGAAAATCAGATGCCTAGACAACTTAAGATAACAAGCCATCCCAGGAAACACAAAAACATGGACCAGCCAAAGGAACAAACTAATAGCTCAGCTGAGACACAGGAGTGGAAGCAACTAATGCTAAATAAATTTGATGAAATGAAGGAAGATATAGCAAAAGAGCTGAAGGATATAAAGAAGACACTGGCTGACCATAAAGAAGAATTCATAAACTTAAAAAAACAAATGGCAGAACTCATGGGAATGAAGGCTGCAATGGAGGAGATGAAAAACACAATGGAGGGACACAACAGTAGATTTGAACAGGCAGAAGAAAGGATCAGTGAACTGGAAGACAGGTCATTCGAATTCATACACACAAAAGAACAGATGGTGAAAAAGATGGAAAAATATGAACAGGGTCTTAGGGAGCTGAGTGACAACATGGAACACACAAATATACGTGTTATGGATATCCCAGAAGGAGAAGAGAGGGGAAAGTGGCAGAAAGAGTAATAGAAGACATATTCACTGAAAATTTCCCAACTCTTATAAAAGACAGAAAATTAGAGATTCAAGAAGTACAATGTACCCCAAATAGAATAGATCGCAATAGACCTACTCCAAGACACTTACTGGTCAGATTGTCCAATGTCAAAGACAAAGAGAGGATTCTGAAAGCAGCAAGAGAAAAGCAATCCATCACATACAAGGGAAGGTCAATAAGACTATGTACAGATTTCTCTGCAGAAACCATGGAGGCAAGAAGACAGTGGCATGATATATTTAAGATACTGAAAGAGAAAAACTGCCAACCAAGAATTCTATATCCAGCAAAACTTTCCTTCAAAAATGAGGGAGAGATTAAAACATTTTCAGACAAACAGACACTGAGAGAGTTTGTGAATAAGAGACTGGCGCTACAAGAAATACTAAAGGGAATGCTACAGGCTGATAGGAAAAGACAGGAGAGAGCTGGAGAAGAGTGCATAAACGAAGATTATCAGGAAAGGTAAAAGGAGAGGAAAAAATAAGATATGACATATAAATTCCAAAAAAACAAAATGGTAGTAGAAAGTACTGCCCTTACAGTAATAACACTAAATGTAAATGGATTAAACTCCCCAATAAAAAGACACAGACTGGCAGAATGGATTAAAAAACAGGACCCATCTATATGCTGTCTACAAGAAACTCACTTTAGACACAAGGACAAACATAGACTGAAAGTGAAAGGTTGGAAAAAGATATTTCATGCAAACAACAACCAGAAAAAAGTGGGAGTAGCTATATTAATATCAGACAAGTTAGACTTCAAAAGCGAAACAATTAAAAGAGACAAAGAAGGACACTATATATTAATAAAAGGGTCAATTCATCAAGAAAACATAACAGTCATAAATATTTATGCACCAAACCAGAATGCCCCAAAATTCATGAGGCAAACACTGCGATCACTGAAAGGAGAAATAGATACTTCTACAATAATAGGTGGAGACTTCAATACACCACTCTCATCAATGGATAGAACATCTAGACAGAGGATCACTAAAGAAACAGAGATGTTGAATTGTATGATAAATGAACTAGACTTGACAGACATTTATAGAACACTACATCAAACAACAGCAGGATACACTTTTTTCTCAAGTGCTTATGGAACATTCTCTAGGATAGACCACATGTTGGGTCACAAAGCAAGTCTCAACAAATTTAAAAATATTGATATTATACAAAACACTTTCTCAGACCACAATGGAATGAAGTTGGAAATAAATAAAAGGCAGAAGGTCATAAAATTCACAAACATATGGAAGCTAAACAACACCCTCTTAGAAAACCAGTGGGTAAAGGAAGAAATTACAAGAGAAATAAGTAAATACCTCCAGGCAAATGACAATGAAAACACAACTTATCAAAACTTATGGGATGCAGCAAAGGCGGTGCTGAGGGGGAAATTTATTGCCCTAAATGCCTACATTAAAAGAGAAGAGAGAGCAAAAATTGAAGAGTTAACTGCTCACCTGGAGGAATTAGAGAAAGAACATCAAACTAACCCCAAAGCAAGCAGAAGGGAAGAAATAACAAAGATTAGAGCAGAAATAAAGGCAATTGAGAACAGGAAAACAATAGAGAGAATCAACAAAACCAGAAGTTGGTTCTTTGAGAAAATCAATAAAATCGATGGAACACTGGCTAGGCTAACAAAAAAAAAAAAAAAAAAGAAAGAGCAGATGCAAATAAATGCAATCAGAAATGGGAAAGGAAATATACCTACTGACCCTGCAGAAATTAAGGAGATATTGAGAAGATACTATGAGCAACTATATGCTAATAAACTAGACAACTTAGATGAAATGGACAACTTCCTAGAAAAGCATAAACAACCAACATTAACTCAAGAAGAAATAGATGACCTCAACAAACCAATCACAAGTAAAGAGATTGAGTCAGTCATCAAAAAGCTCCCAAAAAGGAAAAGCCCAGGACCAGATGGTTTCACATGTGAATTCTACAAAGCATTCAAGAACAAATTAGTACCAAACCTGCTCAATCTCTTCAAAAAAATTGAAGAAGAGGGAAAGCTACCTAACTCTTTCTATGAAGCCATCATCACCCTAATACCAAAACCAGGCAAAGATACTACAAAAAGAGAAAATTATAGACCAATTTCTTTAATGAATACAGACGCAAAAATCCTCAACAAAATACTCGCAAATCGAATCCAGCAGCACATTAAAAGAATTATACACCACGACCAGGTGGGATTTATTCCAGGTATGCAAGGCTGGTTCAACACAAGAAAATCAATTAATGTAATACACCACATCAATAAATCAAAGCAGAAGAACCACATGATCATCTCAATCGATGCAGAAAAGGCATTTGTAAAAATTCAACATCCTTTCCTGATGAAAACACTTCAAAAGATAGGAAGAGAAGGGAACTTTTTCAATATGATAAAGGCAATATATGAAAAACCCACAGCTAACCTCACACTCAATGGGGAGAGACTGAAAGCTTTTCCTCTAAGATCAGGAACAAGACAGGGATGCCCACTATCACCATTGTTATTCAACATTGTGCTGGAAGTTCTAGCTAGAGCAATTAGGCAAGAAAAAGAAATAAAAGGCATCCAAATTGGAGAGGAAGAAGTAAAACTTTCACTATTTGTAGATGACATGATTCTATATGTACGAAATCCAGAAAAATCTACAGCAAAGCTACTAGAACTAGTCAATGAATACAGCAAAGTAGCAGGCTACAAGATCAACATGCAAAAATCTGTAGTGTTCCTATACACAAGTAATGTGCAACAAAAGGAGGAAATCAAGAAAAAAATCCCATTTACAATAGCAACCAAAAGAATCAAGTATTTAGGAATAAACTTCACCAAGGACACAAAAGACCTTTACATAGAAAACTACAAGAAACTGCTAAAAGAAATTGAACAAGACCTGAAAAAATGGAAGAACATACCATGTTCATGGATTGGAAGACTAAATATAGTTAAGATGGGAATTTTACCTAAACTGATTTACAGATTCAATGCAATACCAATTCAAATCCCAACAACTTACTTTACAGAAATAGAAAAACCAATAACTAAATTTGTTTGGAAGGGTAAGTTGCACCGAATAGCCAAAAATGTCTTGAGAAAGAGGAATGAAGTGGGAGGTCTCACACTACCTGACTTTGAAGAATATTACAAAGCTACAGTGCTCAAAACAGCATGGTACTGGCATAAGGACAGATATACTGATCAATGGAATCAAATTGAGTGTTCAGAAGTAGACCCTTACATCTATGGACAACTGATCTTTGATAAGACAGTGAAGCTGAAGCAACTGGGAAAGAGCAGCCTGTTCAATAAATGGTGTTTGGAGAACTGGATATCCATTTCCAAAAGAATGAAAGAGGATGCCCATCTCACACCTTATACCAAAATTAACTCAAAGTGGATCAAAGACCTAAACATTAGCACCAAGACCATAAAACTCTTAGAAGAAAATGCAGGGCAATATCTTGTGAAAGGAGGTGGTTTCTTAGACCTCACACCCAAGGCACGAGCAACCAAAGAACAAATAGACAAATGGGATCTCCTCAAAATTAAACACTTTTGTACATCAAAGGACTTTGTCAGAAAAGTCAAAAGGCAACCTACACAATGGGAGATGATATTTGGAAACCACATATCAGATAAGGGTTTAATATCCCAAATATATAAAGGAATCCTGCATCTCAATAACAGAAAGACAAACAATCCAATTAAAAAATGGGCAAAAGACATGAACAGACATTTTTCTGAAGAGGAAATACAAATGGCTCAAAAGCATAAGAAAAAATGCCCAACTACACTGGCTATTAAGGAAATGCAAATCAAAACCACAATGAGATATCATCTCACACCTACCAGAATGGCCATTATCCAAAAAACAGAAAATGACAAGTGCTGGAGAGGATGTGGAGAAAGAGGCACACTTATTCATTGTTGGTGGGAATGTAGAATGGTGCAACCACTCTGGAAGACAGTATGGAGGTTCCTTAGGAAGTGAAATATAGATTTGCCATATGACCCAGCTATTCCATTGCTGGGTATATAATCGGAGGAACTGAAACTTAAGACACAAACAGACATTTGTAAACCAATGTTTATTGCAGCATTATTCACAATTGCCAAGAGATGGAAACAGCCCAAATGTCCATCAAAGGACGAGTGGATAAACAAACTGTGGTATATACACATGATGGAATATTATGCAGCTGTAAGACAGAACAAAGACATGGATCATGTAATAATGTGGATGAACCTTGAAGACATTATGTTGAGTGAAGTTAGCCGGAAACAAAAGGACAGATTCTGTATGGTCTCACTAATATGAACAGACATTAATGAACAAACTTTGGGAGTTAAAAGCTGACAACACAGGCGACCAGGAGATAGAAAGAGGGCAGAGATCAGCCATTTGATGCTGAAGGACTGCAGAATGTTTAGGATTGATTGCACAGATCCAGAAATAGATAGCATAATACTGTTTGATGGTAGCACGGTATTGTAAGTACACTGAACAAAGATGTCTGTGAGTAAAGCTGAAAGAGGTGGGTTAGGAGAATGTACGACACCAGAGGTAAAGATAGATGATAAAGACTGGGACTGTATAACATGGCAAAAACTGGAATGGCCAATGACTGTTACTAAATATACAAATATAAAAATGTTTTTCATGTGGGAAAGCAAATGAATGTCAACCATGTAGAAATTTGAAAAAAGGATGGTATTCAGGAAAAAACATAATCAAAGCAAACTGGAACCTATGGTCAACAGTAACATTGTAATATACCTCCATTAAATGTAACAAAGGCAATATGCCAATGCTAAATGTATATGAGAGGGGGATATAGGGGAGTAATATGGGATTCATGGTAGTGGTGTTATTTGCTGTCCTTAGTAGTATATTGTATTGTATGACATGTTATTTTTCTTTTTATCATTTTTTCTTATTGCTAAAAAAAAAAACAATTTTTCTTGTAGTAATCAGTATGTTCAAGTGCTGATTGTGGTGATAAATGTACAACTTTATGATGATACCATGAACAACTGATTGTACACTGTGGATAAATGTATGGTATGTGAACATAACTCTATAAAATTGTAGGAAAATATATATATAGGAGTAAAAGTGTTGGAGAAAACATGGTGAGAGGGATGATGCCTCACCAATATGGACTAACTACAATGTGTAAACTCAGAATTGAATCTTAGAACATAGCCTAACGTGGACACAATAATTGTAATAGTCCCTAGATTGTAAGCTCTTGCAGCAGTTAACTCTATCCCTGAATTGTAAGGCCCATCTCTAAACTTTGAGATGCTGATCCCCTAGCGTATAACCTGATCGGTCTCTGGAACAATGCATATCTCTGAGACACCTGAAACAGAGCTAGGGCTCGGCAGATATGAATGTCAGTATTAGTGCATACAGCCACTGTCAAAAAAAAAAAAAAAAAAAAGCTGAAAAAGATTCCAGACTTCAATTAGTGATATGAATGAAGCAGGTCTGGTTAAGACCAGGGCAAGCCAGGCCAAAGGTTAAAGGTTGAAACTGATTCTGTTTTAAAACTTTAACTTTCATATGAGACCAAGGGAATAGATATCTATTTAGTACAGGATCTAAATTTTCTAAACAGTACAACTCTACAGTTGATTTGTTCAAACACCACAATTGCATGGAACTTTGAATAGGAAGTGAGATACGGTAGGTTAGTATAGGCTGGAGTGAAATAGTGACACACCCTAGAGTAATTTGGGCAGATAATAAAAAACATATTTACAGCCTCCCCCTCCCCAGCCCCAAGGATCTGGGGGAAGGTGCGGATGTGTTGGACATCCTCACCTGGACTGGTGTTGATGTTGTCACAAACATTGGGACTGGCGGTTTGATGTGCTGAGCCCTCGAGCAAGGGACTTGCACTTATGAAGCTCATTACCACAAAGGAGAGTCTAAACTTGTATGTAATGGTGCCTAAGAGTCTCCCCCTGAGTACCTCTTTGTTGCTCAGATGTGGCCCTCTCTCTCTCTTCACTGAGCCATCTCGACAGGTGATCTCACTGCCCTCCCCAGTACGTGGGACCCGACTCTCAGGGGTGTAAATCTCCCTGGCAACGCAGAGTATGACTCCCGGGGATGAATGTGGACCCGGCATCATGGGACTGAGAGTATCTTTTTGACCAAAAGGGGGATGCAAAATGAGACGAAATAGTTTCAGTGGCTGAGAGATTCCAAATGGAGTCGAGAGGTCACTCTGGTGGACATTCTTATGCACTATATAGATAACACCTCTTAGGCTTTAATGTATTGGAATAGCTAGAAGTAAATACCTGAAACTACCAAACTCCAACCCAGCAGTCTGGACTCCTGAAGACAATTATATAATAATGTAGATTACAAGGGGTGACAGTGTGATTGTGAAGACCTTGTGGATCACACCCCCTTTATCTAGTGTATGCATGAGTGGAGGAATGGGGATAAAAACTAAAGGACAAACGGGGTGTGATGGGGAGATGATTTGGGTATTCTTTTTTCACTTTTATTTTTTATTCTTGTTCTGGTTCTTTCTGATGTAAGGAAAATGTTCAGAGATAGATTGTGGTGATGAACGCATAACTATGTTATCATACTGTGGACAGTGGATTGTATATCATGGATGATTGTATGGTGTGTGAATGTATTTCAATAAAACTGAATTTAAGAAAAAAAAAGGATATATAGTAGAGAAAATGGGCAATGAGCAACATCGGAGAAGATATGGCTAAGAATTGAAAAGATGACAATTCTTAGATCGAGGATTAAATACAATGTCAAGCAGAATAAATGACCAAAAATGTACATGTAAAAGTATTATAGTGAAACTGAAGTAAACCACAGACAAAGAGTTAAACTAACCATGGCTGGAAAAAAAGAAAAAGATTACCTAATAAGGAAAGACAACTGGATTGATGTCAGGTTACTCAATTTTTTTTTATTGGATCCTAGAAGCAGAGGGTTAAGATATGGCTATAATGAAACTGTATTATTATTTGTTCTTGCAAGATTCTTTTTCCCTTTTTCTAAATCATTTATTCCTTTTAATTCTCATTTCCATTCTCATTCCCCTCCCCCTGTAGATAAATATTCTTGTAGGTATCATGTGAAAAATTTTTACTTGTTTAGATGCGTTCTTATAAAATGTGCATAAAATGTTATGTTATCTCATCCTGTTCCTTACTTTCTTCACTCAGCTCTGTTTTTAGGATCCATTCTTTTTGTGCTCTGTAAATCTTCCATTTCTTCTAATTGCTGAGTAGAACTCAATGGTGCTTCTAATTGCTGAGTAGAACTCAATGGTGTATATCCACCACATTTTACCCATCTTGATAGTCAGATTGCCTCTAACATTCCACCATTTAAACAACTGCAATGAATGTTTGTATTCCTGTCTCCCTATGTAATGGTGTGAAACTTATTCCATGAATAAAGTTGCTGGGTCAGAGCTTATGTCTACACTATATTTGCACACACTTTATTTTACTTGGGTGTCATAATTTTCTCAGATTACTTACACAATTCTACATTTCTAAGATAAGAGCAAGAGGGTTCCCATAGCAGCATCTCCCAGAGAACACTTGGCAATATCCAGCTAATTCCTTACAAGATGAATATGTTTAACTTGATATCTCATTGATATTCCAGGTTCCAGTTCTCTGATTATTAACAAACGACTTTGAACATGACTTCCTATGCTTTACAGCCTTTCCAACTTTTCTTCTATGAATTTCCTGTCACATTCACTGCACGTTTTTCTATTCAGGTTACTGCTTTTGCTCTTTAATTTGTAGGAGTTCTTTGTTCATGTTAGATATTGATCTTTCATTGGTTTTAGAATTTTTGAATATATTCTCTCACTCTGCAATTAAATTCTGTCAAGTAAAGGTCCATGCTTTACTTCATTAAATAAAATATTTAATTTTGTTGAAATAAATTATATTGTGATTATAATTATTACTATTTCCTTATGGTTTAATTATTAAAGTTTGTTGTAAGATGTCCTTCTCCAACTAAAAGTCAAAATGATATTTATTTACTATCTCATTTATTAAATTTATATTTTATGTTTACATGTATATGCCATTTGGAGTTCACCTCTTTAGATTGTAGTGGGTAAAGATCAAATTTTATATTTATTTATTCTGGTGAGTCATTTAGTCTATCATCTTTCCTTTCTTTAATGATTAGTATTGCCATCTGTGTGTTTTATTCAAACCCACACATGTGAGTCTCTGCATGACCCTTCTATTATTTTTTAATTAATCTGTGTTTCTTTTATTTTGTGGATAAGACAAAACTGTTGTTTTTAAAAATTTTTGGTAGTAATATATACACAACTCAAACTTTCCCATTTTAACTACTTTCAACTTTGTTTTTTTTTCCTTTAATACTTGTACTTTTATTGCTATAGCTAGGAGATCATTGTCAAATCCAAGGTTATGAAGGTTTCCCTTATGTTTTCTTCTAGGAGTTTTACAATTTTAGCTTTTATGTTTAGGTCATTTATCAATTTTGAGTTAATTTTTGTATATGGTGTGAGATGGGGGTTCATCTTCATTCTTTTGCACGTGGATATCCAGTTTTTCCAGAACTATATGTTGAAGAGACTGTTCTTTCCCCAATTAATGTGCCTTGCACCCTTGTCAAAAATCAGTTGGCCATAGATATTTGGGTTAGGACAGTGTTTTATTATTATGCTTTGCAGTATATCTTAGTAACTTGTGGATCAAGCCCTACCCCCTACTTTTTTTTAAGATTATCTTAACTATATTTAGGCCTTGTTAATCCATATAAATATGTAAGTAATTTTATTGATTTTCTAAAAAAATAAAATAAATATAACAGAAAGGTTCATTGAGATTGCATTGACTTTACAGTGATTTGGAAAGGATTGATGTATTTATTATATTTGAACATTCTATCTAATTCTCCCTGCAGTTTTGCCAATTCTATCTTGTTAAAATTTTAGGCTGTATTGTTGTTTTTATGCAATTTTATTTAAATCTATTCACATACCAGATAATCATCCAAAGTGTACAATCGATGGCTCACAGTATCATCATATAATTGTGCATTCATCACCATAATCAATTTTTGGACATTGTCTCCAAAAAAATAATAAAAATAAGAATAATAAAAAAAAAACACCCAAAACATCCCATGCGCCTTATCTCTCCCTATTATTTATTTATTTTTTGTCTTTGTTTTTTTACTCATCTGTTCCTACACTGGATAAAGGGAGTGCCAGTCACAAGATTTTCACAATTACACAGTCACACCATAAAAGCTATATAGTTACACAATCATCTTCAAGAATCACTGTACTGTATTACAGTTCAACAGTTTCAGGTATTTCCTTCTAGCTTTTCCAATAACTAAAAACTAAAAAGGGATATCTATATAATGCATAAGAATAACCTTCAGAATGACCTCTCAACTCCATTTGAAATCTCCTAGCCACTGAAACTCTATTTCATTTCATTTTTCTTCCCCTTTTTGATCCAAGAGAACTTCTGAATCCCACGATGGCAGGTCCAGGCTCATCCCCAGAAGTCATGTCCCATAAGACTGTATTGTTAAGCATATTTTACCAATTTGTTCTTTGTATCAGAAGAAAACAGCTATGTTGATGTCTTAGTTTTTAAGACAATAGATTTAGATTTTAAAATCACCACCCACATTATTTTGGTTTATATTTTCCTGATATAGCTCTTTCAATCCTCTTTTAAAGTTTTCTGAATATTTTATGGGATCTGTTGGATCTTGCTTGCTTCTTAAATTCCAGCTCAGAGACCATATGTCTTAATTGGCCAATTGAACATGTTTATATCCAAACAGAAACTGATTTGTAAGTTCTTTCTAATCTCATATCCTCATTCTTAGATATAGGTTTTAATTCTCCCACCTCCACTTCCCAAGACTTGACCCCAAAGGGAGAGAACTGCACAGGACTACTCTTCCATCCCAGCATCAAAACACTTTTTTATTCTCTAACTCTCTTCTTCAACTCCTGACTAAGAGGGTCTTTATATATTCTGGGTTTATGGAAAAATAATTTGACTGTATGATAATTACTTTATTATATCTTTTCTATCTTACATTTGGAGTGTAACTTTTTAATTCAAAAGCTAAGAATTTGGTATCTTTGCTATCTGTTCTATATCTTCTTAAGACAATGGATACCTCAGCCCTAAAACCAAAGAGAGATGGATCATTTGGTGGTAAAATAGGAAATTCAAGGAAAGTGCCACGTTTAATGCCTACCATTTCATCTACCACATTGAGAAATCTGCTCTAATTCAGGACAATAGGGAATGTGCTATGATTCCAGAGCCTGTAAATTCCTTGAGACCAGATACTCTCACTTATTCTTTTTAACCTTAACACCCAGCTCAGTGACCAGCATACTATAAGCACCAGTTAGCATAGACTGAAGGAACTAGATATTGCTACAGTAATCCATCCCTTACCAACAATGCACAGGGTCAGATTTTTAAAAATTGCATCAATCTGAGGATTGTTACAAGGTTAATGAAATGACCAGAGAAATAGAGCATGTTTTACAGACCAGGAGTTGCAAAGATTGGCTGTATGACCCAAATCTCTCCCTCCCAATTATAGCTGACATTAGTTGGTGATTTTCTGATCTGGCTTAAATAACATTAGGGTTAATTCTGGGTCCAGTGTTGGGCCAGTCTTCCAGGCAAAAGCAGCAACTCTAAGAACTTCCAGTTATTACCATCTGATTCATAGACTCAATCCAGGAGAATTCTGGGATTCTGGGAACACCTTCTATGCCTCTTTGCTTCCCTAGAATGGACTGTCTGCCATTTTTCATCCGGCCATGACCTCCCCTCCCCATCTGTTCTTTCCTCCATCATCAAAGAAATATACATTTAGATCTTCATCATCCTGCTGTCTTTGAGAAAAGAGGCTTTCCAGAGGAGAGGAGCCAAATACCAATCAAGTTATATCAAAATTTATTCTAAGTTGGCAATATTATAATCATTTTCACTCTACTTTGCTATGGTCTACTCTACAATAAAATTAATGAGAAAGAAATATTTCCAAAATCTAGCCTGGAACAGAATATTTTTACTTGGCATTGCTTGTGACCTCCATCTAGGAAGTAATTATGATTCCTGATAAAACACTCAATTTTTTGATAGACCTAAATGAGATTAAGAAATTCTGGGAATAATTTTATTCCCAGACATATTTTAATATGAATAAAAATCCCAGACATATTTTAACAGAGAAATACATTTTTGAATCTAGCCTAACAATAATTATCTAACAATTTTCTTTCCTATAAATTTTCTTTTTTTATGAGTTGTCTTTTTTAAGGACCCTCTATCCCCATGAAAATTTGCAAAATACCTTGACATGCTCATAATCAATTTTTTTTCAGAAGTTTCAAACTTTTTCAGAAATAGCAAATCTAAACAAAAATTCTGCTTTTTAGGACAATGACTATGATATGCCTGCTTAAGTAACTAAATTTACTTAAATTTATATTGATACCTATTCGGTGCCTGGAATGATTCTGGGATACAGGAAGTACAAAGATTAGCAAGCAATCTTCATATTCAAGAAGTTTACAGAGCAGTGGGGAGATAACATCTTAATTGGATCTGTGGTTTTATTTCCTCACCAAGGACCCAGGCATATGGATACTAAGAAGAAGGGAAGTATGTCTGAAAGACTGGCAGAGTTTATGCCATCAGGTCCACTGTGAAGAAACTGAACACATTATCCTTTTTTGACCTAGTGGCTGGCCACATTTAAACATTTCTCTCCCGTTTTCCTGTTCTTGAACCTATCTCTGGATACCCTATTTACAACCACCCAGGAAAAGCTATCAAATTTATATATGATCCCAATACAAGAGTGAATTTAATTACCTGCTGTGTTATTCTCAACAGACTCATTCCAAGTACCTTGTAGCCTCTTAATTGTTCTTTCCTTTTTGGTCTACTCCAGAACCAAAGTACTAAATGCTAGTTAATTACTTCACTGACTCTAGATCTCAGTGTTTTTTATGGTTTTTGTCTTTGTTTTTGTTTTATTTGCATCTCAAAGTGAAGGATGTGGAGGAGGAAAGAGAGAGAGTGAGCTAGAGAGAAAGAGAACTAGAGATGACATGGGTACAATATGAGACCAGCTAAGATGTGGCCTGTGGGTTCTGACTCTCTTCCTCCAAAACAAAGAACTCTTTTATTATGTTTATCTGCTTTTTCATATCAATCCTTGCTACAAAAGGTTAATACTACCACATCACTATTTGCATTCAATAAAAAATGTGACAACTCTTTATTTAGAAGGCCTAGATGCAATTCTTGGCTTTTCATGTTTTTTCATAGCCTCCCAAAGAGGCAGTATTTTTCATTACTGGAGAAAATCGTAATTTAAACTGGCTGCTCTGTCATATTCAACTTGGCAAAGTCACTGTAAAAATAAAGTCCATATTTCAAATAATATTTATACTTCAGGCACTACAATTATAAAAACTAAGCTATTTCACTTAAACACACACACACACACACACACACACACAACAATTCAGAGCACACAGACCTGTCCAATGTCCCATGTCATTAAACAGAGGTAATTCTACATAAAGTTCATTCATGTTCTGCAAGCTTTGGTGGGAAAGCATTAGAAAAGAGGTTCTGAATAAACTAAATAAACATGAACTGTAATTCAAACAGTTGATTTGATATATTTTAAGTTACTTCAAAGAATTTTAAGTCATTGCTCTGAAAGGATTTACTTTTTACCCTGTAAGAGAAATCCTTATGCTACAGGGACATGCACAATGAGAATTAATAGTCATTCTATTATTGCGGTGTTAAAAATTAAGTCCAGCTTACTTTTTAATATGTTGGTAAACTTGATATGATTGTGATTAAAATTAATACAACAAATTCAAATGATTCAATGGAATAAGCAAAGTGTACTGCTATTTAAATCGTTAGATCAGACTCTGCTTTATCATTATTCTTACTGCATGAATACATGGTATTTCTTTAGTGCCAAGAGTAAAGAAGCTAAAGCACAGAGTGTTCAGTTCTATCCAACTGAGGATTCACCATCAAATAATTTAGATCAATCAAGTGTTTCTTAAACATCAACAAAGAACACAAAACAAGACTAGGTCACATGGAAAATCTCAATTATTACCAAAGAATTTCAATCATGCAGACTGGACCAAAACATAACAAATAAAGGAGCAGAAAAATAATGCCCAAAAAACAATAAAACAATAGAGAAGATAAAAAAACAAATTTAAAAAAAAAGTAGCTATTGAGACTTCTGCTCCTGACTGGGACAGAATAATTTTCACACGAAACAACCAAAAAATTATATACATACAAATTATGTATATATAAGATTTGTAAGTCATTGGATCTCAGCGAAAAAGGACAGTGATTCCTAAATCATTGTTTCACCTCTGAAACAGATGATGTGAGCCCTACTATTGCGATCACCACAGATTACTGCCTTGACAGGGTTTCCAGGCTGCAGTGTGGGGAGGGGGCCCCAGGTGGAGTCTAGGACACTCTGTGAGTTGAGGAGATGGGAGCTGAGATTTTTGGGAGAACAGGAAGCTAGGGTTGACAGGATAGAGAACTGCAGAGGAGAGAGATGTTCAGAGAGAAGACTCTGCAGAGCTACAAACAAGTGTCCTCATGAGAGTGCTAGTCGATGCAGGTGTGTGAGTGACTTCCTGACACCAGAGAAAGAACCACCCAATTAAGAGTAAAGGTAGCAGTACCAGTTACGTACATAAGGCTGAGAATAGAACATGTCACCACCACCAAGACTGGAAAAACTCAAGATTCATGGGGCAGTGGATAGAATACACAGAAGGGCCTTGTCTCACTGGTGGGGAAAAATTAGCTCTGGAATAAATACTGCTCCAGGTTCCAGTAACAAATAAACACAAGATCCAGAAGAACCTAAATTTTTCCAAGGAATGTCACTGCATCCCAGAACAAAGCTCAAGAAGTTTTATAGGAATACAAATATATCCAGCACCCAACAAGTTAAAATTCACTAAGTCTGGCGTCCAATCAAAGATTACCAGGTATGCAAAGAGGCAGGCAAACGTGACCTATAGTGAGGAAAACAATCAATCAATCAAAACCAACAAAGGACTGACAAGAGGTTAGAAATAACAGAGAAGGGCATGAAAACTGTCACTAAACCTATATACCATTTGTTCAAAAATTTAGAGAGATATGGAAGATATTTTTGAAAGACCCAAATCAAACTTATGGAGTTGAAAACTATACTGTTAGAGATGATATAGCCACTGTATGGAATGAATATCATGTTAGGTATTGCAGAAATAAAAGTTAGTATACTTTAAGGCAAAGCAACAAGAAGTACCCAATAGGAGATACAGAGAGAAAAATAATTAGTAAAATGAAAAGATCTAATATACATGGAGTGTCCAAAGTAGAGGAGAAAGGGTAGGAGAGATATTTGAAGAAATTTCATCTATAGATCTTAGCCATGGATCTAAGAAGCTCAACAAATTCCAACCACAAGACAATGAAGAAAACTACACAAGACGATGAAGATTACCAACGGACATGGTAATCAAAGTCTCAGAACAAGGGGTAAAGAGAAAATCTTAAAAGCATCCAGAGGTGGAAAAAGATACAATATGTACAGAGGAACAAAAATAATAATGACATCAGAATTCTCATTGAAATTGCTGCCTTCTAACCCACTTTTGTTCTAAAGTAGCTGCTCTCTTACTGGTTTGCAGAGATTTCCATTTCCTTTTTTGAGCTCCCACCTCCTTGCTTCACCACAAGATAGTTTCCTGTTTTCCTCTCCCTTTGCAGCACCTGCTAAAACTGACTCTGACCAGTCCTAGCCACAAGGGCATGCACAGTCAGCAGATGTCCTAACCCAAAGTCACCTTTGCCTAATTACAGTAGTAAAAATTACAGCCACCAATCATGCTAAGCTACCATTTTTGAACATGTGACACATGAAACAGCATGATTTGGAACTGTGCATGCTCCACTTAAGCCTGTCTCAACTCATGTCAACTCGCCTTATCCTAAACCCCTCCCTTGGACCCACCTACCCAAAACTGCATAAATGCCTCAAATCTCTTCAACTCGGAGACCCAGATCTGAGACTTGCTTCCTATATCCTTGCTGGGCTACCTCACAATAACCCCCTTTTTTTTTTTCTCGAAATCCTGGTGTTACGGCCTTGACCTGTGTGTGCATTGGGCAACGAGCTCATTTGGGCAGTGACACTTTGGTAAGCCTGCTCGAGGTTCCATGGCTCCTGTGTAGATTTCCAACTGCCAACCCTGTGTAGTCACCTAGGCATTATTCTAGAGCCTCTCTCTTGTTTCCGCTGGCATCATCAGCCCTATGGTACAGTTTCATTTCAAGAGGAGAAACAATTCTGGGTATAGGCATTTTCTGGGTGAATAATTGTGATAAAGTACCTAGTCTTTTGTAAAAGGCTGTCTGCTGTTCTGGCTGTCTGGTTACTTGCTGTTGATTAAGATTGTGGGTTCAAGTCCCAACTTAGATCAGCCTGGTTACTGGGTACAGGTCCCAGGCTTATGAGTCAGCCTCTAAAGTGCTCACATTTTGGTTGTGGGTTTGAGTCCCACTTGGTTTCTGGTCATGGGTTTGAATCCCACATCGTTTTTTTTCCACTGGTTTCTTTTATTTTATTGGTAGATCTTTTGTTTACATTTCCATGAATTAAAAATTGTAATCATGGGTAATGTTGACAGTACTTATGGCTGCAGCCCTCTAAAATATGTCTTGGATAATTGGTATTCATTTAGTTATGGGTCTATGAAAAAGAAAAAGATGATATTTTTCTGCAATACTGCCTGGCCCTAATATAAATTAGAATCTGGAGAACAGTCCCTCAATTATAACACTATACTGCAGTTAGAATTGTTTTGTAAAAGAGAAGAGAAATAGGACGAAGTTCCTTATGTACCATCCTTTGTATCTCCCTGTCAAAATAAGAATTTACAGAAAAAAAAAATGTCACATTGTAAATCAAAAGGAAAGAGATTTTCAGGGTCAGGGCTCACCAGAAAAGGCAACTAAGAAATCAGGAATGTGTCAGCCCTGTATTAAAGAAGTCCTACCAGACTCTAGTCCTGATGATGAATTTCCCTTATCACATTTAGAGTTATCCTCTACTCCCAACCTCCCTATGCCTGGGAACAAGATGAAGATGATACCCCCGCACCTCAGAGCAGGTCCTCACTCAGTTCTCCTCCATCTCCTACCTCCTACCCGGCAGGGTATGCAATTCGGCCAGGGAACTACTCAGCCCCAGGCAAGGCAACTCCCACTCAGGCAAATTCTGGCTGGATTGGATGATCAGGGAAAGCCAGAGGATTCATCTACCTGCATTCTCCACCTCTGATTTGCATAATTAGTGAAATAGCATGCCTTCATAATGAGATGACCCCAAGAAAATGGAAATCTCTTCACTTCTATTTTTGCAGCTCGTAATCCCACCTGGGTAGATATTCAAGCACTGTTAAATATTCTTCTCACTCCTGAGAAGCTTAGGCTGGTCCCTAAGAAAGTCAGTCAAGAGGCTGATAGGTTACATGACTTCCAGGTTCCAGGAGGCTTAGCCATTCCCATAACAGAGCCTCGCTGGAGCCTGAAGCACAAGGGGACCAAGCCAAACTAGATCACCATAAAGGGTGCATAAAACCTGGATTGCAAAAGAGAATCCCAAAACGGAATGTCAATGTCTCAACTGCTTGAGATTGCTTTTGAGGTTTTTAACAACCAAGATCAACTTCGAGAAAAGCAGATGAAGCATCAAGCTGCTTTGCTGGGAGCAACCATTGGCCAGACCTTGACCAGATCGAGATGAATGAAACCAGCCAAAGAACTTCAAAGGGTAAGGCCCCAAGGTACCCCACTGACTAACCTGAGGCTTATCAATCCTTGGGGCCACATCAATGTGCCTATTGCAAGAAAGAAGGCCAATGGAGGTGAGAATGCCCAAACTGCCCCCAGAGAAGGGAGGCTCAGGCACCTCACAAATCCACACACCAAATGCCACAGAGTGACCAGGCATGATGGAGCCCAGGGGCACCTTCCAACAGTAATGACACATAACTACTTCCCATGAAGAGCCCTGGGGATCCTTAGTAGTGGGAAGGAAAACTTGTAGACTTTTTAATTGATACTGGAGCTACCTACTCAGTTTTAAATCAAAAGCAAGGGATTCTCTCTCCAAAAACTATTGTAATGATTGACATCTCTGCAGCCTCAAATAATAAGCCTTTATTACAATCTCCTTAATGTCAGCTGAGAAATACCAATTTAAAACACAGCTTTCTTTACATGCCCAAGTGCCCTATGCCTCTAGTCAGATAGGACCTACTAACCAAATTAAATGCACAAGTGACCTTTCAACAGATAAGCTGACATTGAAGTTCCCCTGGGCCAGGCTTGTGCCTTTCAGTCTGCCCTGCTACATCTAGGAGAAGGAGTCCAGTTGGAGATATCTGAATATATCTTTGCAAAGGTAAAGCCAGATGGATGGGCTGACAGGATGCTAGGAAGAGCTAGGAACACTGAGTGAGGCCAGTTAAGAATCAAGCCTAACATTAAAGTTCCAAATCTCAAACAACACCCATTAAAGAGAGAAGCCTGAGAAGGCATAAAAACATTAATATACTCTTTTCTTAAACAACAGTTAATTCAACCTTGCTGATCTCCATATAACACCCACATCCTACCTGTCCTAAAATCAGGTACCAAAAGGAGTATTGGTTTGTACAGATTTTGAGAGCTACAAATCAAATAGTAGAGGACATCCATCCAGTAGAGCCAAATCCATACACCTTGTTAACTACCCTGTCTGGAGACGTTTGCTAGTTTACTGTGTTAGATCTAAAAGATGCTTTCTGCTGCATGCCATTAGGTCCAGAATCCCAGGAAATATTTGCATTCAAATAGAAGGATCCCAAGAATAAGACAGAATACCAGTATTGTTGGACTGTACTCCCTCAGGGATTTAAAAAGGCCCCTACATTATTTGAGGAAACTTTGCCTAGGGACTTTGAATTACAGCTCCAAGAGGAAGTACTCTTGTAATATGTAGATGACATCTTGATGGCCAGTGAATCAAAGGAAGCATTAAATTATGATACCATTTTAACTTTAAATATACTAGCAGACCAGGGATACAAAATGTCTAAGAAAAAGGCTCAGGTCTCACAGACTCCTGTGAAATATTTAGGGTTTGAATTTTCAAAAGGGCAGAGAAACTCACTGCCAGACAGAAGGGTCTACCACCCAGACAGCTGTGAGTGTTCCTAGGAATGGCAGGATTTGTTGCATTTGAATACCACGTTTTGAACCTCTAGCTAAATCCTGATAAGAAGCTTTAAAAGACGGAGATCAAGAACCACTGCATTGGGTAAGAGAATGCAAACAAGCATTCTATAAAGTAAAAGGGAAACTCTTTACTGCCCCAGCCCTAGGTCTCCCAGACACTAAAAAAAATGGTTTTACCTGTTTATCCATGAATGACAGGGAGTCAGCCTAGGGATATTAACCCAGCACCTTGTTGATACCCAGAGACCAGTTGGATATTTCTCAAAACAGCTAGATGCTGCTGGAGTGGCCAGACTGTCTGCGGACAATAACAACCACTTGTGACTTATTGCAAGTAGCCGAGAAATTTACCTTAGGACACAACTGTGCACACTCCACACTGTATGTTGCCCCTTCTAGAGCAAAAAGGGAGATACTGGCTTACATCTGAGAGGCTAGGCAAATACCAAGCCATCTTACTGGACAATCTCAATGTGAAATGAAAAGCTATTTCCTCTCTAAATCCCGCTACATTACTGTCCAACCATCAAGGATAACCAGAGCATGATTGTATAAAATAATTGAAGAAGTTTATTCTAGCTACCCTGCTCTTAAGGATCTACCTCCAGAGAACCCAGACCTGGAGATGTTCATTGTTGGAAGCAGCTTCATGGACCAAGGACACAGAAGAGCTGAGTATATAAGGCCCTTCCTTCAAGTTCAACGAGAAGAACTCATAGCTCTCACCAGGACCCTACAGTTAGGAAAAGATAAAAAAGTGAACACATGTACAGACTCTAGAAAGGCATTATCAGTGGCCCATGCTCATGGGGCTATCTGGAAGGAAAGAGGTCTGTTAACATAAGAGAAAAAGGAGATAAAACATGCTGACATAATTCGAGCCCTGTTGGAGGCTATCAAGCTGCCACAAGAAATTGCAGTCATCCTTTGCCCTGGACATCAAAAGAATAATAACTTAATAATGACAGGGAACAATTTAGCAGATCATGCAGCAAAAAGGGTGGCCAGGTTCCAGATACCTAACACTTATTGAGTTAACACTATTTATACAAAAACATTCCTCAAATGACAAATCAAGAACTGAGGAATGGGGATTTCCTCCCAAACCATCATTTCCTTCCCCTCTGTGAGATAATCCAGACACCAGGGCAATGAATTAAAACCACTTCAGAAGGCTGGGTTTATAATAAAGAAGGAATAGTACTGATCCCAGAAAATTTAATGAGAAGAATTATTGCCTATCTACATCAAGGCACCCGTTATGGGAGAGACGCCATGTACCAATGACTGTTAAAATGCACTATAGGCCCTAATATGAAAAAAAAGCATACAAAGATTGACACAAGAGTTCTTATTTGTGCCAACAATCCAAAATCAGCCTCTCCGCCGCCTTTTAAGGGGGTCCAGTCATGCAGAATAGGATGGGGGGAAGACTGGCAGATTTTACTGCCATGCCAAAAGCCCAAGAAAATTATAAATGTCTGCTTGTGTTTGTAGGCACTTTCTCAGGATGGGTTGAAGCTTTCCCTTGCAGAACAGGAAGAGCATCTGAAGGAACTAAAGCTTTGTTATTGGAAATCATTCCCCAGTTTGGAGAGCTACTTTCCATTCAAAGTGATAATGGGAGCACCTTCATTGCTAAAATAACTCAAGATGTAGCTAATGCCTTAGGAATTTCTTATAAACCATATACATCCTGGAGCCCATGATACACAGGAAAGACTTAAAAATGAATTGTAGGGGGCAAGATGGCGGAGTGGTGAGGAGCAGAATTTCGTCTCTCCCCTAGAGCAGCTGGCAGTTTCCCGGGAACTATATGAAACAGTGTTTTCGGGGTCTCCGGTAACCAGTCACACATTGGACACAAGTTTGGAATTGGAGGAAAAGCTGAGATCGCAGCGAACATTGTAAGTTCCCTGGACCAGGGGTCTGGCACCCCTCCCCACCCAGACCTCACAGACTGTCTTGCTGCCGGCTCCCTGAAAGGGGGGAAAAAAAAACCAAAAAACAGCAATCTGCTGAGGGCAAGAAGGGAGGCTCAAACCAGCCTCAACTGCAGAATTAATTAACAAATTAATTAACTAACTTTGGGAGCTGGGGTGCTAAAGAAGGGCTGGACTCTGAGAAGTGGGGGCATGTAAAAGCGGACACCCATTCCCAGACTCCAAAAAAGCCATTTTTTTTTTCCCCTACATTTTGTCCCTTCTGGCTTCTCACTGATCCCTTATCTTTTTGCATTTCAATAGCTCCCCCCTCCCCCTGCAGGGGTGGAACTGAAGCAGTTGGAGAGTAATTATCAGACAATAGTCCAAAGCATATCTTTAAATGCTCTATTCTGACACTGACAAAACTTCCAGGCTGGGGAAAGACTTTTAAAAGAGACTCTTTTTTTTTTTCCTTTTTTCTTTTTCTTGATTTCTTTTCTTTTTCTTTTTCTTTTTTTTTTTTAAATCTAGAAGTAATATATGTGGTTATTTTCTACCGGAAAGCCCAGGTTGAGGGACTAGGCTGGGCTTGGGGGAGACAGAGTACCCACAGTGTCTTTGAGTTTCATATTCACTACTGAAGGCCTCCACCCCCGTCTTTAATTGGCAACTCAGGCTGAACAAGGAATCTACCTGGAGAGGCCCGAAAGAGGAGAGGGGAGAAGGGAATAGTTCCCCTGAGAGAGAACTAGAGTTCTGAGGATTGGGAGAGTGGAAGGAGGTCCAGCTCAACTGGCAGTCCTCCTTCTGGGAATTCAGACCCCAGGGGCTGGAATTCAGATTCCAGCTTCAGTCAGCCACGCCCCTGACAGGATCAGAGTCACCAGGAGAACTAGTCTCCACACCTCCTTACACTGGTTGGGGAGCTGCAAGCTGGCCAGCACCACCTGCTGGACAGGAGAGGAAAAGCACCAATTCTAAAGGCCTCATAGGAGGGTCTCATTCTCAGGAAAACTCCATACCCTCCCAATGAGACCTGGGCCTCACTAGACTGGGAAAATCTGACTAGGGTCGACCATATCTGAGGAGACCCACTCACAAAAAGGTTACATAGAGGCAAAGCAAGAAACAGAAATAACAAGAGGGGAAAAATTCTGATCAACTAAATAGAACCTAAGTTAGAGGTCTAGAATAAGTTGAACTGAATAACAGAGGCCAGAGAACAAAGCCAACCAACAAGAAAACCACTATGTAAAAGACAGAAAACAAGCTCCAAAATATACTAATCAAGAAAATCAGATGCCTAGACAACTTAAGATAACAAGCCATCCCAGGAAACACGAAAACATGGACCAGCCAAAGGAACAAACTAATAGCTCAGCTGAGACATAGGAGTGGAGGCAACTAATGCTAAATAAATTTGATGAAATGAAGGAAGATATAGCAAAAGAGCTGAAGGATATAAAGAAGACACTGGCTGACCATAAAGAAGAATTCATAAACTTAAAAAAACAAATGGCAGAACTCATGGGAATGAAGGCCACAATGGAGGAGATGAAAAACACAATGGAGGGACACAACAGTAGATTTGAACAGGCAGAAGAAAGGATCAGTGAACTGGAAGACAGGTCATTCGAATTCATACACACAAAAGAACAGATGGTGAAAAAAATGGAAAAATATGAGCAGGGTCTTAGGGAGATGAGTGACAACATGAAATGCACAAATATACATGTTATGGGTATCCCAGAAGGAGAAGAGAGGGGAAAAGGGGCAGAAAGAGTAATAGAAGACATATTCACTGAAAATTTCCCAACTCTTATAAAAGACAGAAAATTAGAGATTCAAGAAGTACAACGTACCCCAAATAGAATAGAACCCAACAGACGTACTCCAAGACACTTACTGGTCAGATTGTCCAATGTCAAAGACAAAGAGAGGATTCTGAAAGCAGCAAGAGAAAAGCAATCCATCACATACAAGGGAAGGTCAATAAGACTATGTACAGATTTCTCTGCAGAAACCATGGAGGCAAGAAGACAGTGGCATGATATATTTAAGATACTGAAAGAGAAAAACTGCCAACCAAGAATTCTATATCCAGCAAAACTTTCCTTCAAAAATGAGAGAGAGATTAAAACATTTTCAGACAAACAGACACTGAGAGAGTTTGTGAATAAGAGACTGGTACTACAAGAAATACTAAAGGGAGTGCTACAGGCTGATAGGAAAAGACAGGAGAGAGACAGCTGGAGAAGAGTGCAGAAATGAAGATTATCAGGAAAGGTAAAAGGAGAGGAAAAAATAAGATATGACATATAAATTCCAAAAAAAACAAAATGGTAGTACAAAGTACTGCCCTCACAGTAATAACACTAAATGTAAATGGATTAAACTCCCCAATAAAAAGACACAGACTGGCAGAATGGATTAAAAAACAGTATCCATCTATATGCTGTCTACAGAAAACTCACTTTAGACACAAGGACAAACAAAGACTGAAAGTGAAAGGATGGAAAAAGATATTTCATGCAAACAACAACCAGAAAAAAGCAGGAGTAGCTATATTAATATCAGACAAGTTAGACTTCAAAAGCGAAACAATTAAAAGAGACAAAGAAGGACACTATATATTAATGAAAGGGTCAATTCATCAAGAAAACATAACAGTCATAAATATTTATGCACCAAACCAGAATGCCCCAAAATTCATGAGGCAAACACTGCAATCACTGAAAGGAGAAATAGACACCTCTACAATAATAGTTGGAGACTTCAATACACCACTCTCATCAATGGATAGAACATCTAGACAGAGGATCACTAAAGAAACAGAGATGTTGAATTGTATGATAAATGAACTAGACTTGACAGACATTTATAGAACACTACATCCAACAACAGCAGGATACACTTTTTTCTCAAGTGCTCATGGAACATTCTCTAGGATAGACCACATGTTGGGTCACAAAGCAAGTCTCAACAAATTTAAAAATATTGATATTATACAAAACACCTTCTCAGACCACAATGGAATGAAGTTGGAAATAAATAAAAGGCAGAAGGTCATAAAATTCACAAACATATGGAGGCTAAACAACACCCTCTTAGAAAACCAGTGGGTAAAGGAAGAAATTACAAGAGAAATTAGTAAATACCTCAAGGCAAATGACAATGAAAACACAACTTATCAAAACTTATGGGATGCAGCAAAGGCGGTGCTGAGGGGGAAATTTATTGCCCTAAATGCCTACATTAAAAGAGAAGAGAGAGCAAAAATTGAAGAGTTAACTGCTCACCTGGAGGAATTAGAGAAAGAACAGCAAACTAATCCCAAAGCAAGCAGAAGGGAAGAAATAACAAAGATTAGAGCAGAAATAAAGGCAATTGAGAACAGGAAAACAATAGAGAGAATCAACAAAACCAGAAGTAGGTTCTTTGAGAAAATCAATAAAATCGATGGACCACTGGCTAGGCTAACAAAAAAAAAAAAAGAGAGAGCAGATGCAAATAAATGCAATCAGAAATGGGAAAGGAAATACAACTACCGACCTGCAGAAACTAAGGAGATAATGAGAAGATACTATGAGCAACTATATGCTGATAAACCAGACAACTTAGACAAAATGGGCAACTTCCTGGAAAAGCATAAACAACCAACCTTGACTCAAGAAGAAATAGATGACCTCAACAAACCAATCACAAGTAAAGAGACTGAGTCAGTCATCAAAAAGCTCCCAAAAAGGAAAAGCCCAGGACCAGATGGTTTCACATGTGAATTCTACCAAGCATTCAAGAACGAATTAGTACCAATCCTGCTCAAACTCTTCAAACAAATTGAAGAAGAGGGAAAGCTACCTAACTCTTTCTATGAAGCCAACATCACCCTAATACCAAAACCAGACAAAGATACTACAAAAAAAACAAAATTATAGACCAATTTCTTTAATGAATATAGATGCAAAAATCCTCAACAAGATACTCGCAAATCGAATCCAGCAACAAATTAAAAGAATCATACACCACGACCAGGTGGGATTTATTCCAGGCATGCAAGGCTGGTTCAACACAAGAAAATCAAATAATTTAATACACCACATCAATGTATCAAAGCAGAAGAACCACATGATCATCTCAATCGATGCAGAAAAGGCATTTGATAAACTTAACATCCTTTCCTGATGAAAACACTTCAAAGGAAAGGAACAGGAGGGAATTTTTTCAATATGATAAAGGCAATATATGAAAAACCCACAGCTAAAATCAGACTCAATGGGGAGAGACTGACAGCTTTTCCTCTAAGATCAGGAACAAGACAGGGATGCCCACTATCACCATTGCTATTCAACATTGTGCTGGAAGTTCTAGCTAGAGCAATTAGTCAAGAAAAAGAAATAAAAGGCATCCAAATTGGAGAGGAAGAAGTAAAACTTTCACTATTTGCAGATGACATGATTCTATATGTAGGAAATCCAGAAAAATCTACAGCAAAGCTACTAGAACTAGTCAATGAGTACAGGCAAAGTGGCAGGCTACAAGATCAACACGCAAAAATCTGTAGTGTTCCTATACACAACTAATGTGCAACAAGAGGAGGAAATCAAGAAAAAAATCCCATGTACAACAGCAACCAAAAGAATCAAGTATTTAGGAATAAACTTAACCAAGGACACAAAAGACCTTTACACAGAAAACTATAAGAAACTGCTAAAAGAAATTGAACAAGACCTAAAAATATGGAAGAACATACCATGTTCATGGATTGGAAGACTAAATATAATTAAGAAGGCAATTTTACCTAAACTGAATTACAGATTCAATGCAATACCAATTCAAATCCCAACAACTTACTTTACAGAAATAGAAAAACCAATAACCAAATTTGTTTGGAAAGGCAAGTTGCCCCGAATAGCCAAAAATGTCTTGAGAAAGAGGAACGAAGCGGGAGGTCTCACACTACCTGACTTTGAAGCATATTACAAAGCTACAGTGCTCAAAACAGCATAGTACTGGCATAAGGACAGATATACCGACCAATGGAATCGAATTGAGTGTTCAGAAGTAGACTCTCGCATCTACAGACAACTGATCTTTGATAAGGCAGTCAAGCAAAGCAACTGGGAAAGGGCAGCCTCTTCAATAAACGGTGTTTGGAGAACTGGATATCCATTTCCAAAAGAATGAAAGAGGATGTCCATCTCACACCTTATACCAAAATTAACTCAAAGTGGATCAAAGACCTAAACATTAGCACCAAGACCATAAAACTCTTAGAAGACAATGTAGGGCAATATCTTAAAGATCTTGTGAAAGGAGGTGGTTTCTTAGACCTCACACCCAAGGCACAAGCAACCAAAGAACAAATAGACAAATGGGATCTCCTCAAAATTAAACACTTTTGTACATCAAAGGACTTTGTCAGAAAAGTCAAAAGGCAACCTACACAGTGGGAGATGATATTTGGAAACCACATATCAGATAAGGGTTTAATATCCCAAATATATAAAGGAATCCTGCATCTCAATAACAGAAAGACAAATAATCCAATTAAAAAATGGGCAAAAGACATGAACAGACATTTTTCTGAAGAGGAAATACAAATAGTTCAAAAGCATATGAAAAAATGCTCAACTTCACTGGCTATTAAGGAAATGCAAATCAAAACCACAATGAGATATCATCTCACACCTACCAGAATGGCCATTATCCAAAAAACAGAAAATGACAAGTGCTGGAGAGGATGTGGAGAAAGAGGCACACTTATTCATTGTTGGTGGGAATGTAGAATGTTGCAACCACTCTGGAAGACAGTATGGAGGTTCCTCAGGAAGCTAAATATACATTTGCCATATGACCCAGCTATTCCATTGCTGGGTATATACTCGGAGGAACTGAAACTTAAGACACAAACAGACATTTGTAAACCAATGTTTATTGCAGCATTATTCACAATTGCCAAGAGATGGAAACAGCCCAAATGTCCATCAAAGGATGAGTGGATAAACAAACTGTGGTATATACACATGATGGAATATTATGCAGCTGTAAGACAGAACAAAGACATGGATCATCTAATAATGTGGATGAACCTTGAGGACATTATGTTGAGTGAAGTTAGCCAGAAACAAAAGGACAGATTCTGTATGGTCTCACTAATATGAACAAACATTAATGAACAAACTTTGGGAGTTAAAAGCTGACAACACAGGTGACCAGGAGATAGAAAGAGGGCAGAGATCAGCCATTTGATGCTGAAGGACTACAGAATGTTTAGGATTGATTGCATAGATCCAGAAATAGATAGCATAATACTGTGTGATGGTAGCACGGTATTGTAAGTACACTGAACAAAGATGTCTGTGAGTAAATCTGAAAGAGGTGGGATAGGAGAATGTATGACACCAGAGGTAAAGATAGATGATAAAGACTGGGACTGTATAACATGGCAAAAACTGGAATGGCCAATGACTGTTACTAAATATACAAATATAAAAATGTTTTTGCATGTGGGAAAGCAAATGAATGTCAACCATGTAGAAATTTGAAAAAGGGATGGTATTCAGGAAAAAACATAATCAAAGCAAACTGGAATCTATGGTCAACAGTAACATTGTAATATACCTCCATTAAATGTAACAAAGGCAATATGCCAAGGCTGAATGTATATGAGAGGGGGATTTAGGGGAGTAATATGGGATTCTTGGTAGCGGTGTTATTTGCTGTCCTTAGTAGTATATTGTATTGTATGACATGTTATTTTTCTTTGTATCATTTTTTCTTATTGCTAAAAAAAAAAAAAAAAAACAATTTTTCTTGTAGTAATCAGTATGTTCAAGTACTGATTGTGGTGATAAATGTACAACTTTATGATGATACCATGAACAACTGATTGTACACTGTGGATAAATGTATGGTATGTGAACATAACTCTATAAAACTGTAGGAAAATATATATATAGGAGTAAAAGTGTTGTAGAAAACATGGTGAGAGGGATGATGCCTCACCAATATGGACTAACTACAATGTGTAAACTCAGAATTGAATCTTAGAACATAGCCTAATGTGGACACAATAATTGTAATAGTCCCTAGATTGTAAGCTCTTACAGCAGTTAACTCTATCCCTGAATTGTAAGGCCCATCTCTAAACTTTGAGATGCTGATCCCCTAGCGTATAACCTGATCGGTCTCTGGAACAATGCATATCTCTGAGACACCTGAAACTCAGAGCTAGAGCTCGGCAGATATGAATGTCAGTATTAGTGCATACAGTCACTGTCAAAAAAAAAAAAAAATTAAAAAAAAAGCTGAAAAAGAGCCCAGACTTCAATTAGTGATATGAATGAAGCAGGTCTGGTTAAGACCAGGGCAAGCCAGGCCAAAGGGTAAAGGTTGAAACTGATTGTGTTTTAAAACTTCAACTTTCATATGAGACCAAGGGAAGAGATATCTATTTGGCACAGGATCTAAATTTTCTAAACAGTACAACTCTACAGTCGATTTGTTCAAACACCACAATTGCATGGAACTTTGAAAAGGAAGTGAGATACGTAGGTTAGTATAGGCTGGAGTGAAATAGTGACACATCCTAGAGTAATATGGGCAGATAATAAAAAATATATTTCCAGCCTCCCCCTCCCCAGCCCCGAGGATCTGGGGGAAGGTGCGGATGTGTTGGACATCCTCACCTGGACTGGTGTTGATGTCACAAACATTGGGACTGGCGGTTTGATGTGCTGAGCCATCGAGCATGGGACTTGCCCTTATGAAGCTCATTACCACAAAGGAGAGTCTAAACTTGTATGTAATGGTGCCTAAGAGTCTCCCCCTGAGTACCTCTTTGTTGCTCAGATGTGGCCCTCTCTCTCTCTAACTGAGCCATCTGGACAGGTGAACTCACTGCCCTCCCCCCTACGTGGGACCCGACTCCCAGGGGTGTAAATCTCCCTGGCAACGCAGAGTATGACTCCCGGGGATGAATGTGGACCCGGCATCATGGAACTGAGAGTATCTTCTTGACCAAAAGGGGGATGCAAAATGAGACGAAATAGTTTCAGTGGCTGAGAGATTCCAAATGGAGTTGAGAGGTCACTCTGGTGGACATTCTTATGCACTATATAGATAACACCTCTTAGGCTTTAATGTATTGGAATAGCTAGAAGTAAATACCTGAAACTACCAAACTCCAACCCAGCAGTCTGGACTCCTGAATACAATTATACAATAATGTAGATTACAAGGGGTGACAGTGTGATTGTGAAGACCTTGTGGATCACACCCCCTTTATCTAGTGTATGGATGAGTGGAGGAATGGGGATAAAAACTAAAGGACAAATGGGGTGGGATGGGGGGATGATTTGGGTGTTCTTTTTTCACTTTTATTTTTTATTCTTGTTTTGGTTCTTTCTGATGTAAGGAAAATGTTCAGAGATAGATTGTGGTGATGAATGCATAACTATGTTATCATACTGTGGACAGTGGATTGTGTATCATGGATGATTGTATGGTGTGTGAATGTATTTCAATAAAACTGAATTTTAAAAAAAAAAAGATCGTATTAAAGGATGTAAGAACACACACACACACACACACACAAATGAATTGTACCTTAAAGAAAACTCTCGCCAAAATTTTCCAGGAGACAAATCTAAACTGGGATAGAGTTCTGCTAGTTGCCTTACTTAGGATTAGAGTAGCCCCCAGAAGCAAGCCTGTTTTGAGCCCCTGTTAAATAATATTTGGAGGACCCTTCCTTAACACTTAAAGAAATAATAACCCAGACACTGAACATAAAATTACTGAGTTAGGAACCATGACATATGTTCAATGCTTAGGAGCCACCCTCTCTGTAATACACCAATACACCTTGAACAGGCTCCTATTTTCCACTGATGTTCCCCTGCCTAATTTTAATCCAGGGGGTTGTGCATTTCTTAGATATTGGAAAATGTAGCACCCAGATAGCCAATTAAAGACCCAATCAGATGGACCTTATCAAGTTTGCTTGTTACTCACTCTTCTACTAAGTTACCGTGCATCATCATTCAAGAGTGAAGCTCATCATCTTCCAAGAGGGTGATTCACCATCTTCCTGAAGGAAGGCTGAAGCTTCACATCTCTCAACACTGAAGCAAGACTGCCACCCTAACCAAGGTTCTCCATCCCTCAGTTATATCTGTGAACCCACCACAGACTTAAAACTGCGTTTCAGGAAGAAAGAGCAAAATAAGTAACGTCTAGTGTAGATTGTACTGATTGGCTATGTATTCTTCTCTTTGTTATTGACTGGATTCTTTTAATAATAGTTTATGGGCAAATGTCTGCAGGCATCTTACCTAAAGGTTGTAATCATTTTTCATGCAGTGAATAATCCAGATTACTCAGTGTCTCAAACTTAAGTCCCTTAAATAGTACCAGAGTTGTAACCACTAGCTTAAAGATCATGACTTTAGTTTAGATATCAAAAATGACTTTCATTATTTTTACCTTTATAAGCTTATCCACTTGTAACCTCCCTTCTCTCATGGAAAAGTGTAAGGAAAATTTCATTGCCAAATCATACCAAACCTTAGTGTGGGGAGGACAACTGAAAGATTGCTGGATATGCCACCCAAACCTTAAACAAAATCCTCTTCCTACATTGTCATAGCAGTACTCAATTTCCTCCAGGTCCTGTAGTTAATTCCTCTTATGCGTCACCAGAACATTAAATTTGAGCTCCCTATAAAAGGGAAACTGCTCATGTTTAGCCCCTTCCCTTGCTTCAATCTTACCTTTTATCATAACCAATCCCTGGAAAGGAATGGAAAATATGGAGCCTTACTCCTAAGTTCCTCCCAACCACCCTACATTCTATATGGTCACAGAGCCAGTGTATTTTAAGTCTTTGCAGACAACTATAATCAAACAACATGCAATTATACAGTGTATGTGGTCCCAAACAATAAAGCAACTTTCCAGGACTTCACAAAGGGGGCCATAAAAATAGAAGAAGGAGTTTATATCTAATACACCATCAAAAGATCAGATAAATGGGTATTATTATATGAAAACTGAAGAAACTGGAATAAACAGGAAAAAAACCTGCTAAAATCCCTCCTGAAAGTTATATTCCTTTTGTGAACCTTATAAACTGGACCCCTTATCCATTATCTGTCATGACCTTAACAAAACCCTAAACAGTTATGAGGTATTTCAACAAATACAGGCTCTATAGAAAACTTCTTGGGATATCCTTTGTGCTCCAAAAGGGTATATATTTATCTGTGGAAGCCCCATGAGCCATTTACCTTTTAAAGGTTTTGAAGAAGTTATCTTTGATACTCAAGTCAGAATATTCCAATGTTTAATTAATGCCTAGATAAAAGGCCAATACACTCTGGGGTATTTAAAACCTGGTATTACTAAACACAACCTACTAGTTATCATAATAAAAGGGCAATAGGCATGATCATAACTGGATTAGGATTATCAATAGGGCTATTAGCTTCTTGGGGTAGGTTCACCTATCATGAAGCAGCTCTGGGCAACTTGATGACTAATGGTAGGAGAACTTTCTAACTCTACTGTCGCAGCACTTGAGGCCCTTTGAAAATCCACAGACACTAACCAATGTAGTAATGGACAACCAAATGCCCTAGAATACCTGCTAGCAGAACAAAGAAGAGTATGCACAATAGCAAACGTCTCTCATGGTGGTTAGGTAAATACCTCAAACCAAATTGAATTAAATACACAAAAGCTTTATAAGCAAGCAAATTGATTACATAATATTAATAACCCACCTGCACAAACCTTATGTCAGTGCATTAAAAGCTACTCACCTGAGCTCTCTTGGCTTCTGCAGATTCTGAGTCCAATAATAACTATAATAATAATACTTATATTCTGACTAGTAATACATAAACTAGTAGTTTGCTTTGTTTCCAAAAGACTGCATGCCATTGGACTGTTCTTCTCAACAGCAACTATGAGAAATCAAGAACGTGAACTTACACTAGAACCAGATGTCCCCCAACATGGGACGAGAGAATATCTTCAGCTTCAAGCCAAAAAGTTTCATTCCTTAAACCCCAATCAATGCCCCATGACAGCAGGAAGTAGTTAGAGCATTTGTTGCCCAAATCCCTCATATGAAGGAATGAAATAACAGAAGGAGGGGACTGCAACCACTGCCTACTGACCCACCTTTGTTCTATAGTACTCCTTGATTATTGGTTTGCAGAAGTTTCCATTTCCTTTTTTTTAAGTATCTACATCCTTATGTTTATTCATAAACATGTTTATTCCTATCTTCATTGCAAGATAGTTTCCTGTTTTCTTCTCCCTTTGTAGTATCTGCTAAAGCTGGCTCTGACCAGTCCTAGTTACAAGGGCATGTGTAGCCAGGAGAAGCCCTGACCTAAAGTCACCTTTGCCTAACTTTAATAGTAAGCATCACAACCACCAATAATGCTAAGCTGTCTTTTTTGACATGTGACACATAAAATAGCATGATTTGGCACTGTGGATGCTCTACTTAATCCTACCCATTAACCCACATCCCCTCACCTTATCCTAAACCACTTCATCAGACCCACCTACCCAAAACTGCATAAATGTTTCCAACCTTTTTAGCTCAGGGACAGAGATCTGAGGCTTGCCTCTTGTCTTCTTGCTGGGCTGCCCTGCAATAAACTCTTTTCTCAAAATCCTTATTTTGAGACATTGACTTCTGTGTGTATCAGGTAATGAGCCCACTTGGGCAGTGACATCATCAGAAATAATCTAAATGAGAACACAGTGAAATAACATCTTTAATGTACTGAAAGAAAAAAAATAAACACCTGTCTTCCTAAATATATGCACTGAACTTATCTTTTATAAACAAAGGTGAAATAAGGACATAATCAGACACAATATGAACTGAAAGATTTTACCACCAGCAAAACTGCACCATAAAAAATATTAAAAGATGTCTTTCAGGAAAAAGGAAAACAATACCAGACGGAAATATGAATGTACAAAAATTAAAGATAAATACTGATAAAGATATTGACAAGAGTAAATATAGGAGATTGTTTTATTGTTATTTCAATCTCTATATAATTTAGCTGAATATTTAAACAAAAATAATGCCATAGTGTGGGTATTATAAATTATTTAAAAATAAAATATAAGACAACAACAGCAGGCTGTACAGGAGAAACTGACATACACTATTTTAAGGTTTGTTTAAAATATGGGAAGTGGTATAATATTGCTTGAAAGTAGACTATAATAAGCTAAATATGACATTATAAACTCTAAAGCAGTTGTTAAAATAACAAAACTGAGTTAGAGTTAATAAATCAAAGAAGATAAAATGGAATCATTAAATATATTCAGTTAATAGAAAAGTCAATAAAAATGAGGAAATGGAAAACAAACAATATATGTGACAAATAGAAATAAAATACAAAGATGATGGATTTCCATATGCAAAAGAATGAAAGTGGACCCCACCTCACACCATGTATAAAAATTAACTGAAAATGCATCAAAGACCTAAATATTAGAACCAAAATCATAAAACTCCTAGAAGAAAACAGAGAGAAGCATCTTCAGAATCTTATGTTAAGCAACAGTTTCTTAGACTTTTTACCAAAATCATGAGCAACAAGAGAAAAAAAATAGATAAATGTGACTTTATCAAAATTAAACAATTTTGCACATCAAAAAACTTCATCATGAATGTAAAAAAACAAGAAAAATAATTCAGGAAAAAATGTTTGGAAACCACATATCTGATAAGGGTTTGATATCCAGAATATATAAACAAATACTATAATGCAACAACCAAAAGACAATAATCCAATTTAAAAATGGGCAAAATACTTGAATAGACATTTCTCCATAGAAGATGTACCACTGGCCAAAGAGCATATAAAAAGATGATCAACATAATTAGTAATTGGGAAAAATGCAAATCAGAACAACAGTGAGTATCTTTGCAAACCAACTAAATGATTACTATTAAAAATATGTAAAATAACAAGTATTGGAGAGGATGTAGAGAAATAGGAATATTCATTCATTGTTGGTAGGAATGTAAAATGGTGCAGACATTATGGAAAACAGTTTGGCAGTTCCTCAGAATGTTAAGTATAGGATTACCAAATGACCTGGCAATCCCACTTCTAGGAAAGTAACTAAAAGAATTGAAATCAGGAGCTTAAACATCAATTTGCACACTGATGTTCATAGCATATTATTCACAATTGCCAAAAGATGGAAGGAATCCAAGTGTCTGTCAACAGATGAATGGATAAACAAAATGTAATATATACATGCAATGAAATACTATTCAGCTGTAAAAAGAATGAAGTTTTGTTATATATGACAGCATAGAAGAACTTTGAAAATGTCCTTTTGAGTGAAATAAAACAAACACCAAAGGATAAAATATTGTATTATTTCACTGATATGAAATAATTAGAATAAGAAAATTCATAGACTCAACAAATAGAATACAGGTTACTAGGGTCTGGGCTAGGGTAGGGAATGTATGCTTAATGCTTAATTGTTACAGAGTTTTTGTTTGGTGTGATGGAAAAGTTTTGGTAATGGATGGTGGTGATGGTAACACAACATTGTGAATGTAATTAACGGCACTGAATTATTTATTCGAGTGTAGTTAAAATGGGAAGTTTTAGGTACTATAACAGTATAAATGTTACTACAAAAAACTTTAAAAAACCATGACTATAACACGGTGAGCCCTCATGTGAACTACAGATTATATCAATAGTATAATTAAAATAATATTGCTTCACCAATTATAACAAAATTCCATACTGATGCAAAGTGTTAATAATAGGAAAACTGTAGGTGTGAAGGGGGGTATATGAGAACTTTGTATTTTTACCTGATTTTATTGTAAACCTACAACTTTTCTAACAAAAAAAACAAATTAAAGAAAATCTGTTAAAAAGAGCTAATTAACCTCAAGGAAGCAGAAAAGAGGGAAAATATATAATTGAGGCACAAGTAAATGAAAACATCAATGACATTAAAAGTTTATTCATTGAAATCAATAAAACTGATAAAGTTTTGACAGACCAATCATGAAAGAGAGAGAGAAGACTCCAATTACCAATATCTGGAATGATATTGGTAATTATTAAACTTGACAATTTACAGGAAATGTTATTTTGACAGATCCATCCTACCAAAATTCACTCATGAATAAATAGATAAATTAGATAGCCATATAGTTATACAGAGAGAAGTACTTGAATTTGTAGTTAAAATTCTTCCCACACAGAAAACTCCAGACATAACTGCTTCATTGGTGAATTTTGCTAAACAGTTCAGGAAGAAATAACACTAAATCTAAGCAAATTCTTCAGAAAATTGAATAGCGCTGAATACTTTCTAACTCATTCTGAGTCCAGTATCACCCTGATATCAAAACCAGATATTGTCATTACAAGAAAACTGTAAGCCAGCATTCCTCAAGAACTTGTGATGGATTGAAGTGCCTCCATAAAGGTATGTTCAAGTCCTAACCCACAGTCCCTTGAATGTGAATTTATTTGGAAACAGTGTCTTTGAAGATGTGATTAGTTAAGATGAAGCCAACTGAATTAGGGTGTATCCTAAACCAATATGACTGGGGTTCCTTAAAGGAAGAGGAAATTTGGACACAGAGACAGCCAGACACCAGGGATAATGCCCTTTGAAGATGGTGGAATGAGTTGGGAGTGATCCATCTACAAGTCATGAAACACCTTGGGACTGGTGGCAAACAGCAGTCACTAGAAGAGGCAAAGAGTGATACTTCCCTACAGATTTCAGATAGAGCATGACCCTGCTGACCCTTTGGTTTCAGATTTTTGGCCTCCAGAACTATGAGATAATTGACATTTCTGTTGTTTTAAGCCATCCAGTTTGTGGTACCTTGCTATGGCAGCCCCAGGAAACTAAGATAAATCAACATGTCAAAAATTGGAAACAAAGTGTAACAAACCAAGTCCAACAATAGTAAAAGGATAATACATCATAACACAGTAGACTTTCTCTCAGGAATGCAAGCTTGGAATAACACTTGGAAATGAATTAATGTAATTTGCCATTTTAAATGTTTAAAAACATATATAAATGGTAATATCAATAGATGCAGAAAAACTATTTGACAAATTCCACATCTGTTCCTGATTTAAAAGTCTCAGCCAAGAAGGAACAGAATAGAACTTTGTCAACCCAATAAAGGGTATCTATGAAAAGCTGACAGCCAACATCATCCTTAATGGTAAAAGACTGAATGCTTTTTGCCCAAGGTAAGGCACTGAATAGGCTATTCACACTCATCATTTCTGTTTAACATTGTATTGGAGGTTTTAGTCAGTGCAATAAGACAAGAAAATAAAGAAAAGTAGATTGAAAATGAAGAAATAAAACTGCCTTTATTTGCAAACAACCTGATCCTGTATGTAGAAAATTTGATGGACTATACAATAAAGTACAAGAAATTCTGCACTTTCAAGGTTGTTGAATACTAAATAAATATACAATATCAATTGTGTGCCTATATTATAGAAAAGTACAATTAAAAATAGTAACCTAAAACTAATACCAATAAAAATACTAACAACCCAATATTGAAAGCAGCCAATGACAAATGACTCAAACCACGTTACAAATGTAGGAAATATAACCTTCAAGAGGGAATTGAGGACAAAAAGAGCATCAGTGCTGCTTTGACTAAAAACTGTAAGTCAAAAGACAAAAAGAACAATACTGTACATAAACAAGGCACACTATTTGGTAAATGTGTTATAGTGTTATGAATTAAGAACTCTGACACTACTTTACATGTATATTCTATTTGAACAAATAAGCAAATAAATTATTGAAATTGAGATTGGAGCTTCTTGCTGTCAAAGACAGAATTACAATTACACAAGGTTAGGTCAAAATGAACCCTCTGGTACTGCCTGAGAGTCAGAGATATCATTCTGAAAACATCTCAGATAAGATAGATAGATGATAGATAGATAGATAGATAGATGTAAATGTGTGTATATATACTTATTTTCTAGTACTGTATGATGAGAAGGGCTAGAAGCAGTGACACCTCAATAATAATTAGCATTTCCAGTGTCCAAATATTGGTATCTAAATACCATTCTCCAGTGAAAGGATCAGAACTCCCTGGAGAAATGGCTGATTCTAGGGCTGGGAAGGAAAAATAGAGGATGGGCTTGAATCATTGTAATGCCCATAAAACAAGGAAATGAGAAAAATAAAAGAATTTCAAAATGACACATGAGACTTGCAGTTTCAGCTCTGACATGTAAAGAGCTTAGAAGTCATCATTTTCCTCCACACAACAGGAAAAAGCTGGACAGACCATAAATCAATGATTTTTTAATTGGATTTATTAGAGAACATAGTTTGCAGGGCAAATCACCACCTGGAAATCTGGAGAGACTGACAAATCTAGTCACAGCCAAGATCTGCTTATCTGGAGCAGAAATCACTGGAGCCATAAACGTAAAGAAACACTTACTGGTAATTTTGGTGAATTGCTGAAGATTGAGTACAGAGTCACATGAGAGTAAGAAAATATTAGGGGTTGCAGGCCACACTTTCATGGATTTACCTGCAAGAATCCCAACAGGTTCTCATAGTAAAATCCAAGAGAGATCACTTGGGTCTCTGCCAAGGTGAAGAAGAAGCATAATCCCAGTAAAATGTGCCTAGAATCTTTTCTGTAACAAAGACCCACTCTCTGGAGGGAGAGACTAACAGACCTTGGTCCCAGCATTTCTCTCACTCCAGCCCCCTCTAACCTTCTGGTTGCTCCTAATGGTAGGCACGAAGCAAAGGGATTTTATTTTAAAAGCACTTGTGAAAGTCACAGGACAGAGACACATGCCCACTAAAAGACAGAGATTTATCTGAAGAGTTATAGAATTCTCCCATTCCTCACACTTTACCACCACATCAACAGGGATCCAGAATAAAAATAATGGATTAGCACTGAAAGAACTGCAAGACACAGAATACCTCTGAGGAATAGTACTTAAGGAAACCCAAAGACAAAAGGGAAGACAAAAAAAAAAAAATTAACACTGGACGGATTTGATGTCTCTGCCACCTCTAGTTAAAGAAAACATCAAAGAAAGCTGAACTACCTGCCAGAATTCACAAATTGTCACACTAAAGCCCTGTTTATCACAGTTTCTGTTACCTGATACATCATGTCAGGCTTTCGGGAAAAAATTAGAAGGCATGCCAACATGCAAGATAAAACACAGTCTGAAGAAACAATGCAAGGAGCAGAATGAGACTCTGATATGACACAGATTTCGTAAATAGCAGACAGAGAATTTAAAATAACTATGATTAATATATTAAGGATTCTGATTGAAAACAGGCAATATTCAAGAACAGACAGGTAATGTAAACAGAGAGAGACACTTTAAGAAAGAATCAAATGGAAATGGTAGAAATAAAGCAACACGCTGCAACAGAAATGAAAATGCCACTAATGGACTTATCAATAGTCTGGACACAGCTGAGGAAAGAATCAGGGAGTATGAAAATAGGTCAAAAGAAACTTCCTAAACTGAAATGTAAAGAAGAAAGGAATGCATACAAATTATTGGAATACCAGAAAGAGAAAAAGAGTGAACAGAGCAGGAGAAATATTTGAAGTAATAATGGTCAAGAAATTTCCAAAATTAATGACTCCATCAAACTACAGAATCCAAGAAACTCAGAGTAGACCAAGCAAAATAAATACAAAGAAAACAAAACAGAAATACCTGTGCTGAAACATAACACATTAGAATTGTGAAAAGACAAAGACGGAGAAAACCTTGAAAGGAGCCAGAGGGGGAAAGAAATGGTGGAATGAAATATTTACAGTGTTAAAACACAAACAGAACCAGTGTAGAATTCTATATCCAGCAAAATTAGCCTTCAAAAATGAAGGGGAAATAATGACTTTCTCAAACAAACAAACAAAAAAAGGAAAAGAAAAAGAAAAGATCTGCATATCTGTCCTACAAAAGAAGGTTAAAAGATTTTCCTCAGGCAGAAGGAAAGATCTAAGTCAGAAGCTTGGATCTACTTAAAGAAAGGATTGGCATTGGAGAAGAAAGACATGGGGGTGAAATAAAATCTTTTTTTCTTAGTCTATAAAGATTCAAAGAAAACTGCTTAAGATAATTATAGTAACAATGTATTCAGTGATTGAAGTATATGCATAAGTGAAATGAAGGGCAGGAATGTTATAAGGGATGGGAAGGAGGAATTGGGAGGAGGTATCTGCTATCTAGGTAAAGCAGAATAATATTATATGAAGGTGGAAATAGTTTAGCTAAAAATGCATACTGGAAATTTGAGGTTAAACACTGAAAACTTTGTTTTAAAAAAGTATAATTGAAATGCTACGAGAAGATGTCAAGTATAATCATATAAATTCTCAATTAAAACCAGAGAAGGCAGAAAAAGATGACTCTGGCAATGAATAGAACACAGTTACAAAAAAGACTGCTATTAATACAATTATATCAATAATCATTTTAAATGTACATGGTGTAAATACAACAGAAAGGACAGAGGTTGTCACATATATATATATTTGACATGAAATCCACTTTAAATATAAAATCTCACATAAGTTAAAAGTAAAGGGATAGAGAAAGATATATCATGCTAAACAAACCAAAGGAATGCTGGAAAATCTCCATTAAAGTAAACTCCAGAACAAGGAAAATTATACAAGGAAAATTCATCATACAAGGAAAATTATCAGGGAAAAAGAAGGGCACTGCATAATGTAAAAGGCATCAATTCTCCAAGAAGACCTACCAATTCTGATGTGGGGTATATGGGAACCCTCTGTACTATCTTCACAATAATTCTATTAAATCTAAAACTATTCTAAAATAAAAAGCTTATTTAAAAAGACAGCCAACAACAACAAAAGCAAAAACAAAAACAAATTGACACAGGAGACAACCTGAAATGTCTCCCAATGCCCAAACTTAGAATAATGTCAACAACAAAATAAATAACATAGTATTAAATTACAACACACAGAATATAATAAATATCCATGAGTCCATACTCACATAAATGATTGCATAAATAAATAAACGGAGCGATGCATAGGTCTTCCTTATGTAAAAATTCCAAATATTATATGCGAATATACCTGAATCCAGGAAGTAGAGCTAAATACCACTCCCACCTCCCAAGTGTAGGTTGGAATTAGCATTTCACTTCCCAACAATAGATCATGAAAAAGGGAAAAACAGTAACTTCACAGAGGAGTAAAATGGCAGACATAATCTTGACCAAGGAAACAAGGTTAACATCAACAGTAACGCATACTGGTATCATAAGCCCTTGGAATAATGGAATTAAAACGACATGTCACTTCTTTGGTATTCTTCATCCAAACCCATAACTCCAATCTAATTACAAGAAAATCCACATTGAGGGACTTTCTACAAAGTAGCTGGAAAGAAAGTTGGAGGGGGTATGGTTTCAATAGGAAAACAATATGGTGATTGCTTTGCATTTTATTTTTTCCACAAAGACCATTCTGACTGTGGTAGAGAAGATGAAGTGGGGAAGACAGGCATCAGTGAAATCAATTCCAAAAGAAAACTATTATTGAGAATTCACTATATTTGATCATGAACAATGACCACGTTTTCAGCTGGTATTGATGGACATTTTTCAATCTTTACTGGAATAATAACACAAAGAATTGTTTCTTCTTTGGCTATCACTTGGGTATTTTTTTATTTTGGTACACAGGCATTACAAGAATTATAGCATATCAAGGCTGGAATTTCAGAGATCAGTCCAAACACATTTAGAAACAGGAAGCTGAGACCTAAAGAGGTGAAGGTTATGGTTTCAGGATGAGCAGGGGTAAAAACCACTTTTACTCACCTCTAGTCCAGTGTTCTTTCATGATTAGCACATGCGATTAGGAAGTGATGAGGACTGACTGCTTGACTCATTTCATGCTGATGGCCTAAGGAAGAGTCAAGGAGACATGAGATTGGCAGCCAGGGTTTAGGGAGGCTCTTTACAAGGGGTATGGTGGGATTGCACATACTGTCTTGACAGTAGCTCCTCTGGGTTTCTGGAGAGGGAATGACTCTGGAGAGGGAATAATATGGTTGCTGATTTGGATTTGGTGAGTAATGCTATATACAGTTTATCTGTAGAGAACACCTATTGTTTTTAATGTGCTTAGCACACTTCATTTCTTTTCTTGATGACAGTGATTCTCCTTCCGGTTAGGGATTGTTTCTTATTCATTCTCAGTTTCTGACAGGGCTGCAAATCACAGAACCCTGGCCCTCATGGGTAGGCCTGTCACTCAGCAAAGCACTTCACTGCCCTGGGGACCTACTTCCCGACAGACGAGTCTTCCTAGGACTTGTCACTTTCACGCTTTTGCACCATGACTTGTATGTACATGACTTGTCCCGCTGGTGGCCCTGCCTTCCAGCTTGTAGACCACCCGAGATAAGAAGAGAAGGAGGCCAAGATGAGAGACAGACAGGAACATGGTGATTGTCACAGTTTCAGTTCCACCAAGGGCAGGCCCTGAGACAAGGATGTCAGGTAAGTAGTTTATTCAGAAAGTAAAAGAAATAGTAGTGAAATGGGGAAGTGAGATAGGGAAAAAAAAAGGTAGTTGCTCAAGGGTGAGTTATCAAACCTGTTACCACCATGGATAATCAGGGCTTAATCCTGCTGGGAGACCCCTGGGACTAGAGAACACTCACCTCATCATTAGACCACCCAAGTGGGGAGATTGCTGGGTAACTGCCTACCCAGTTGTTTGAAGGCTGCTGTAGGGAAGGAGGGAATTCTCCCAGTCTTTCAAGTCCACTATGTGTGTAGAAAAAACAGGTTTCAGAGGCAAATCCTTGATACAAAGAAATCTAAGTAGAGTTGGCAGTGTGGTCCCCAAAGGCCAGAGGAGTCAGGGCAAAGGTGCTTAGTCCTGCTGTAGTTACATCTTTTCTGGGCCCAGGTTTTCTGGAGGTCAGTTTTGCACTTCCATGCCTGTAGCTTGGTTATGTGAGACAATATATTTCCTTTTTCATCTCAAGTTTTTTTTAATTGAGTCTCTTGTCACTTTTAACCAAAACAATCCTCACTGGTATGGTATTTTCATCCAATAAAAGTCCAAGAATCTTTCGAGTTTAACAGTTAGCTAACATCTCTTCCTTGGTCCTTACAAAAATACTCCAATAAAATGCAAAAACAAACAAATAAAAACCTCTTCCAATCTTCCTGCCACTCGTTTTCTTTCTCCCAGGGCCAATAGCTAGGGATGAGTTTAGGGTAAGATATGGCCATTAGCCCAACAGGAATCATACATGATTCTAGGCCTCAGTTTTGGAGACGTAGAAATTTTCTTTGGGAAGCAGTAACAGGTAAAGGTTAAGAGTGGTCTCTGGTTGCAGATGAGTTTCAGATCCTCACTCTGACTTCAAAGCTGTGTGACTTGGGGAAACTTACTTAAGATTTCCAATCCTCATTTTTTTCATATGTCAAGTGAGGATATCCTTATAAGTTTAAGAGGACTAAATGAGCTATTGCTTTTAAAGCAGGAGGCCCATAGTAAACATTCAATACATTTTGGCTACTATTTTTAATAGAGTGAGGAAAAACAGTTGCTATAGTAAGCAAACTCAAAAGAAACCAGTAAAAACTCATATGTTTTTTTTTTTATTTGCTGTGGTGAATTAGATGCCTTCTGGGCTGAAATCCACGTGCTGGCACCTGGAGAGCAGCCCTCAGCTGGGCTCTGAGGGAAACCAAATCATAAACACAAGGTTGCTTGATAAATATGGAATCAGAACAAGAGGGCTTAGCCATTTGCTCCTAATATTCAATGTCCCCAGGCTGGGCGAGCAGGAGGCAGCCATCACTGCTACAGTGAATATGTGGCCTGGCCCCAAGAACCTGACTCACTGAACCCATGAATCTGGGCACACTTCCCCTGGACAGCCTTGGGCCTGCAGGGCTGATTTCTCCTCTCAGACTCCTTAGATTCCTGTTGCATGCTGATCTGCTACCTCTATCCTTCCGTATAAATAAATAAATAAATAAATAAATAAATAAATAAATAAATAAATAAAATATATACTGATAGCTCTCAATCATAGATGGTTACTATCTATCTGGTCTTTTTTTTTAATAATTCAATTTCATTGAGATATATTCGCATATCATGCAGTCATACAAAGCAAAGCATACAATCAATTGTTCACAGTACTACCATGTAGTTGTGCGTCCATCACCAAAATCAATTTTTGAACATTTTCATTACCACACACACACACAGGCACAAAAGTAATAAGAATAAAAATTAGAGTGAAAAAGAACAATTAAAGTAAAAAGAACACTGGGTGCTTTTTTTTTTTTTTTTTTTTTTTTGCCCCTGTTTTTCCACTCATCCATCCATACACTGGACAAAAGGGATTGTGATCCACATGGCTTTCCCAATCACATTATCACCCCTCATAAGCTATGTTGTTATACGATCGTCTTCAAGATTCATGGGTTCTTGGTTGTAGGTTGATAGTTTCAGGTATTTACCACTAGCTATTCCAATTCATCAGAACCTAAAAAGGGTTGTCTATATTGTGTATGAGAGTGCCTACCAGAGTGACCCCTCAGTTCCCTTTGGAATCTCTCAGCCACTGAAACTTATTTCATTTCATTTCACATGCCCTTTTGGTCAAGAAGATGTTCTCCATCCCACGATGCAGGGTCCAGATTCCTCCCTGGGAGTCATATTCCACATTGCCAGGGGTATTTACACCCCTGGGTGTCAGATCCCACGTAGGGGGAAGGCAGTAATTTCACCTGCCAAGTTGGCTTAGCTAGAGAGAGAGGGCCACATCTGAGCAACAAAGAGGCATTCAGGAGGAGGCTCTTGGGCACAACCATAGGGAGGCCTAGCCTCTCCTTTGCAGCAACCATCTTCCCAAGGGTAAAACCTATGGTAGAGGGCTCAACCCATCAAACCACCAGTCCCCTATGTCTGTGGTCATGTTAGCAACCACCAAGGTGGGAAAGCCCAACACCCCTGCATTCTCCCCCAGCAATGTTCACATTAGTGGTAGCATATAATATTTCTCTTTTTGTACCTGGCTTATTTCAGTCAGCATTACGTCTTCAAGGTTCATCCAAGTTGTCATATGTTTCATGACATCATTCCTTCTTACTGCTCCATAGTATTCCATTGTGTTTATATACCACATTTTATTTATCCACTAATCTGCTGAAGGACATTTGGGTTGTTTCCATCTCTTGGGAATTGTGAATAATGCTGCTATGAACATTGGTGGGCAGATATCTGTTCACATCACTGCTTTCAGATCTTCTGGGTATATACCGAGATGTCCAATCACTGGATTGAAGGGTAACTCTATATCTAGTTTTCTAAGGAACTGCCAGACTGACTTCCAGAGTGGCTGAACCATTATACAGTCCCACCAACAATGAATAAGAGTTCCAATTTCTCAATACCCTCTCCAGCATTTGTAGTTTCCTGTTTGTTTAATGGCAGCCATTCTAATTGGTGTGAGATGGTACCTCATTGTGGTCTTAATTTGCATCTCTCTAATAGCTAGTGAAGCTGAACATTTTTTCATGTGTTTCTTGGCCATTTGTATTTCCCCTTCAGAGAAATGTCTCTTCATATCTTTTGCCCATTTTATAATTGGGCTGTCTGTCCTACTGTCATTGAGTTGTAGGATTTCTTTATATGTGCAAGATATCAGTCTTTTGTCAGATACATGGTGTGCCAGTTTGAATGTATTGTGTCCCCCAAACGCCATTATCTTTGATGTAGTCTTGTGGGGCAGACAGTTTGGTGCTCATTAGATTTGCTTGGAATGTGCCCCACCCAGCTGTGGGTGATGACTCTGATGAGATAGTCCCATGGAGGCATGGCCCCACCCATTCAGGGTGGGCTTTGAGCAGTGGAGCCATATAAATGAGCTGACTCAAAGAGAAGGAACTCAGTGCAGCTGTGAGTGATATTTTGAAGAGGAGCAAGCTTGCTAGAGAGGAACATCCTGGGAAAAAGCCGTTTTGAAACCAGAACTTCGGAGCAGACGCCAGCCATGTGCCTTCCCAGCTAACAGAGGTTTTCCAGACACCATTGGCCATCCTCCAGTGAAGGTACCCGATTACTGATGTGTTACCTTGGACACTTTATGGCCTTAAGACTGTAACTGTGTAGCCAAATAAACCCCCATTTTATAAAAGCAAATCCATCTCTGGTGTTTTGCATTCCATAGCATTAGCAAACAGAACACATGGTTTCCAAAATTTTTTCCCATTGAGTTAACTGCCTCTTCACCTTTTTGACAAATTCCTTTGAGGTACAGAAACTTCTAAGCTTGAGGAGTTCCCATTTATCTATTTTTTTCCTTTGTTGCTTGTGCTTTGGGTGTAAGGTCTAGGAAGTGACCTCCTAATACAAGGTCTTGAAGATGTCTCCCTACATTATCTTCTAGGAGTTTTATGGTACTGTCTTTTATATTGATGTCTTTCATCCACTTTGAGTTAATTTTTGTGTATGGTGTGAGGTAGGGGTCCTCTTTCATTCTTTTGGATATGGATGTCCAACTCTCCCAGCCCCATTTGTTGAAAAGACTGTTATGTCCCAGTTCAGTGGCTTTGGGGACTTTATCAAAGATCAGTCGGTGATAGATCTGGGGGTCTATCTCCAAATTCTCAATTCAATTCCATTGATTGATATATCTATCTTTGTGCAAATACCATGCTATTTTGACAGCTGTGGCTTTTTTTCAAAGTCAGGGAGTGTAAATCCTCCCACTTCATTTTTCTTTTTAGTGTTTTTAGCAATTTAAGGTGTGCTGGTTTGGATGTATTATGTCCCCCCAAAATGCCATTATCTTTGATGCAGTCTTGTGTGGGCAGGAAATGTATTGGTGTTGATTGGGTTGGAGACTTTTGATTGGATGTTTCCATGGAGATGTGATCACTCAACTGTGGGTGAGATCTTTCATTGGATAATTTTCATGGAGGTGTGGCCCTGCCTATTCAGCATGGGCCTTGATTAGTTTATTGGGGCACTATATAAGCTCAGACAGAAGGAATGAGCTTACTACAGCCAAGAGGGACAGTTTGAAGGCTGCCATTGGAAGCTGATGTAGACATTTTGGAGAAGACCATTTTGAAACACAACCTGGGAGCAAGCAGACACCAGCCACATGCCTTCTCAGCTAACAGAGGTTTTCCAGACGTCATTTGCCACCCTCCAGTGAAGGTACCCTAACTGTAGACACATTACCATGGACACTTTATGTCCTTAAGACTGCAACTGTGAAACCAAATAAACTCCCTTTTTAAAGCCAATCCATTTCTGATGTTTTGCAATATGGCAGCATTAGCAAACTGGAACAGATTTTGGTACCAGAGAAGTGGGGTGCTGCTGAGTTTGCAAATACCAAACATGTTGGAATGGCTTTTTAAATGGATAAGGGGAAGATTCTGGAAGAATTGTGAGAAGCTGGATAGAAAAGGCCTCAACTGCTTTGAAGAGACTCTTGGTAGAAATATAGACTCTAAAGGTAGTTCTGCTGAGGACTTGAGCAGAAATGATGAATGTGTTCTTGTGAACTGGAAGAAAGGTGATCCTTGTTTTAAAGTTGCAGAAAAATTGTCAAAATTGAGTCCTGGTGTTGGATGGAAGGAAGAATTTGAGAGCAACAAGCTGGAATACTTAGCTGATGACATTTCAAAACTAAAAGTTGTGGATATAGCATGGCTTCTCCTTGCAGCTTATAGTAAAATATGACTGGAAAGAGATAAACTTAGAACTGAACTCTTGGGTCCAAAGAAACCAGAAACTGATGGTTTGGAAAATTCCAGGCTTCCAGGGAGTGAATCCCCAGAAGCTACAGCCCAATGTGAGGATGTAACCAGACATGGAACCCAGCTGCCATTTCAGTATAAGCCAAGATTGGAGATGGAGTTAAGCAGAAAGGATTTGTGGAAAGACCTATTGTCTGATGGCTTTGACCCCTGTGTGCTTCATGGGAAGCCAACAGAATTTCTGTGAGATCTTTATAGACAGAGCTGCTACCAGTCTGGACTGGAGGAGACAGACAAGGAACAAACTGAAGGAAAAATTTCTTCAAAGACAGAGCCATGGAGGTTGAGGTCTGGAGTCAAAAGTTCTCAGGCTGGGAGAGCAGAATGATCCACATGCATGGAAAAGGTGAGTTTGCCCCAGAGGTCGAGGGTGGACCTTCCACCTCGGTATTCAGGAAGAGTGTTGCCACCTCAGGCCTCAGAGAGGATGAAGCATGTTCCTAGGCAATTGGGGATAGCCTGGCCACCACCCACCTGTTCTGTAGGGGTTGAGCAGTGCCCCAGAGATGGAAGGGAATCCAGGTGCTGCCCCAATGTTTGAGAAGGGTGGGGCCGGGAAGGTGGCCTCCCCAATGTGTGGATATGTTGGAGAGCTCACCCCAGCATTTGGAGAGAAAAGAGCTGCCACATAGGCCCTTGGAAAGTGTGGGAAAGCCACTCTCTCAAGCCCAAGGATGCATTGTCATTCTGTAAATGACTCTCAGACTTTGAAATCTAATGGAGTTTGCCTTGCAGGTTTTAGGAACTGTTTTGGCCCCTTAAACCCTGTTTTCCTTACTGTTTATCCTTATGGCAATGGGAATGCTTACCCTATGACTGTCCCTCCTTTGTATAAACAGGTCCACAGCTCAAAGGAAATTATGCCTTGGGACAAACCATGTCTGTAACTGATTTAACGGGATCTTGTACTTAACTATTGTTACTGAAATGATTTAAGTTTTTGTGATACTGTGATGGGATGAATGTATTTTGTATATGGAAAGATCATGTCATTTTGGGATCCAGGGGGTGGAATGTGCTGGTTTGGATGTATTATGTCCCCCCAAAATGCCATTATCTTTGATGCAGTCTTGTATGGGCAGGAAACGTATTAGTGTTCATTGGGTTGGAAACTTTTGATTGGATGTTTCCGTGGAGATGTGATCACTCAACTGTGGGTGAGATCTTTCATTGGATAATTTCCATGGAGGTGTGGCCCTACCCATTCAGCATGGGCCTTGATTGGTTTACTGGAGCACTATATAAGCTCAGACAGAGGGAGTGAGTGTACTACAACCAAGAGAGACAGTTTGAAGACTGCCGTTGGAAGCTGATGGCAGACATTTTGGAGAAGGCCGTTTTGAAATGCAACCTGGGAGCAAGCAGACGCCAGCCACATGCCTTCTCAGCTAACAGAGGTTTTCTAGATGTCATTGGCCATCCTCCAGTGAAGGTACCTGATTGTTGATACATTACCATGGACACTTTATGGCCTTAAGACTGTAACTGTGTAACCAAATAAACCCCCTTTTTAAAGCCAATCTATTTCTGGTGTTTTGCATTCCAGCAGCATTAGGAAACTGGAACACAAGGCATCTTCCCTTCCCAAATAAATTTGATAACTAGCTTTTCCATGTCTGCAAAGCAGGTTGTTGAAATTTTGATTGGGATTGCATTGAATCTGTAGATGAGTTTGGGTAGAATTGACATCTTAATGATATTTAGCCTTTCTATCCATGAACATGGAATATTTTTCCATCTTTCAAGGTCCCTTTCTACTTCTTTTAGCAGAGTTATGTAGTTTTCTTTGTATAGGTCTTTTACCTCTTTGGTTAAGTTTATTCCTAGGTACTTGGTTTTTTTAGTTACTATTGAAAGTGGTATCTTTTTCTTGAGTGTCTCTTCACTTCTTTCGTTTCTAGCATATAGAAACATTACTGACTTATGTGCATTAATCTTGTATCCCACTACTTTGCTAAATTTGTTTATTAGCTCCAGTAGCTGTATCATTGATTTCTCAGGGTTTTCCAGATATAACATCATATCATCTGCAAATAATGACAGTTTTACTTCTTCCTTTCCAATTTGGATGCCTTTTATTTCTTTGTCTTGCTGGATTGCCCTTGCTAGCACTTCTATCACAATGTTGAATAACAGTGGTGACAGTGGGCATACTTGTCTCATTTCTGATCTTAGAGGGAAGGCTTTCAGTCACTTGCCATTGAGTACTATGCTGGCTGTGGGTTTTTCATATATGCCCTTTATCATATTGAGGAAGTTTCCTTCAATTCCTACTTTTTGAAGTGTTTTTATCAAAAAGCAATGTTGGATTTTGTTGAATGCTTTTTTCAGCATCTATTGAGATGATCATTTGATTTTTCTCTTTTGATTTGTTAATGTGTTATATTACAATGATTGATTTTCTACTGTTGAACCATCTTTGCATGCCTGGAATGAAGCCCACTTGGTCATGGTGTATGATTTTTTTATTTGTCTTTGGATTTGATTTGCAAGTATTTTGTTGAGAATTTTTGCATCTATGTTCATTAGGGAGACTGGCCTGTAGTTTTTCTTCTTTGTAGCATTTTGCCTGGTTTTGGTATTAGATTGATGTTAGCTTCATAAAACGTGTTAGGTAGTATCCATTTTCTTCAATGTTTTGAAAGAGTTTAAGTAAGATTGGTGTCAGTTCTTTTTGGAAAGTTTGGTAGAATTCCCCTTTGAAGCCATCTGGCCCTGGGCATTTATTTGTGGGAAGTTTTTTGATGACTGATTGGATCTCTTTTCTTGTGATTGGTTGGTTGAGGTCTTCTGTTTCTTCTCTGGTCAGTCTAGGTTGTTCATATGTTTCCAGGAAAATGTCCATTTCCTCTACATTATCCAGTTTGTTGGCATACAGTTGTTCATAGTATCCTCTTATAATTTTTTTAACTTCTTCGGGATCCACAGTAATGTCACCTTTCTCATTCGTTATTTTGTTTATATGGGTCTTCTCTCTTTTTGATTTTCTCAGTCTAGCTAGGGGCTTGTCAATCTTGTTGATATTCTCAAAGAACCAGCTCTTGGTGTTATTTATTCTCTCTATTGTTTTTTTGTTGTCTATGTCATTTATTTCTGCTTTAATCCTTGTTATTTCTTTTCTTCTACTTGGTTGAGGATTGGTTTGCTGTTCATTTTCTAGCTTCTTCAGTTGCTCCATTAGTTCTTAATTTTAGCTCTTTCTTCCTTTTTGATGTATGCATTTAGTGCTATAAACCTCCCCCCTCAATACCGCTTTTGCTGCATCCCATAGGTTTTGATATGTTATGTTCTCATTTTCATTCATTTCTATATATTTAGCAATTTCTCTTGCTATTTCTTCTTTAACCTACTGATTGTTTAGGAGAGTGTTGTTTAACCTCCAGGTATTTGTGAATTTTCTAAGTCTCTGATGGTTACTGACTTCTAGTTGTATTCCATTGTGGTCAGAGAATGTGCTTTGTATAATTCCAGTTGTTTTAAATTTATTGAGGCTTGTTTTATGTCCCAGCATAAGGTCTATTCTGGAGAAAGTTCCGTGAACATTAGAGAAGAATGTGTATCTGGGTGATTTGGGATGTAATGTTCTATATATGTCTGTTAAATCCAATTCATTTATCAGATTGTCTAGGTTTTCAATTTCCTTATTGGTCTTCTGGCTGGTTGATCTATCTATAGGAGAGAGTGATGTGTTGAAGTCTCCCACAGATATTGTGGAAGTATCAATTGCTTCCTTTAGTTTTGCCAGTGTTTGTCTCATATATTTTGTGGCACCATGATTGGGTGCATAAACATTTATGATTGTTATTTCTTCTTGTTGAATTTCCCCTTTTATTAGTATGTAGTGGCCTTCTTTGTATCTCATAACATCCTTGTATTTAAAGTCTATTTTACCTGAGATTAATATTGCTACTCCTGATTTCTTCTGGCTGTAGCTTGCATGAAATATTTTTTCCATCCTTTCACTTTCAATTTCTTTGTGTCCCTGTGTCTAAGATGTGTCTCTTGTATGCAACATATTGATGGTTCATATTTTTTTATCCATTCTGCCAACATAAATCTTTTAATTGGAGAGTTTAATCCATTTACATTCAGCATTAGTACTGTGAAGGCATTTCTTCAATCAGCCATCCTATCCTTTGGTTCATGTTTGTCAGATATATTTTTTCCCACTCTCTCTTATTTTCCTTTAATTAACCAATTATGAATCTCTTTAGTACTGAACCTTTCTCCATCTCTTTTTCTCCTTTCTTTGTTTCTCTGTCATTAGGGCTTCCTTTAGTATCTGAAGTAGGGCAGGTTTTTTATTAGCAAAATCTCTCAGCATTTGTTTGTCTGTGAAAAATTTAAGCTCTCCCTCAAATTTGAAGGAGAGCTTTGCTGGATAAAGAATTCTGGGTTGGCAATTTTTCTCTCTCAGAATTTTAAATATGTCATGCCACTGCCTTCTTGCCTCAATGGTGGCTGCTGAGTAGTCACTACTTAGTCTTATGTTGTTTCCTTTGCATGTTGTGAATTGCTTTTCTCTTGCTGCTTTCAGAACTTGCTCCTTCTCTTCAGTATTTGACAGTCTGATCAAAATATGTCTTGGAGTTAGTTTATTTGGATTCATTCTATTTGGAGTTCACAGGGCATTCATGCTTTGTGTATTTATGTTGTGTATAAGTTTGGGAAGTTTTTCCCAACAATTTCTTTGAATACTCTTTCTAGACCTTTACCTATCTCTTCCCCTTCTGGGACACCAATGAGTCTTATATTTGGACGTTTTATTTTATCTATCATATCCCTGAGGTCCATTTCAATTTTTTTTATTTTTTCCCCATTCTTTCTTTTGTTCTTTCATTTTCTGTTTTGTCATCCTCTAGTTCGCTGATTCATTGTTCAGCTTCCTCTAGTCTTGTACTATGAGTACCCAGAATCTTTTTAATTTGGTCAACAGTTTCTTTTATTTCCATAAGATCATCTTTTTTTAATTTACTCTTGCAATTTCTTCTTTATGCTCTTCTAGGGTCTTCTTCATGTCCTTTATATCCCTGTGCCATGCTCTCATTGTTTGTCTTTAGTTCTTCGGTTAATTGCTTTAAGTACTGCGTCTCCTCTGATATTTTGATTTTGGTGTTTGGGTTTGGGTTATCCATATCATCTGGTTTTTTCATATGCTTTAAAATTTACTGTTGTTTTTGGCCTCTTGGCATTTGTTTAACTTGATAGGGTTCTTTTAGAATATGTAAGCTAATTCAAAGACTATTCTCTAATTTGTCAGATCTACAGCTTGGTGGCATACACTTTCTCTAACTAACCAGCAGATGTTGTGCTCAAGTCACCTATTCCCCTCAAGCCAGTTCTTCCCAACTTTGTCTTTGTGGTGTGTGGGCATCTGATTCTTGTGGGGTCCAATTGGTGCACCAAGTTTGGGTGTGTTGTTGGTGCTGTCTGCCCTGAATGTGGGGCATGTGTCCGAGTGGTTAGGGAGGGAGGGCGGCTTTAATAATCAAACCTCCCAGGTGTTCCTGGAGATTTAAGGCTGTTGCAAGAGTCTAAACATTCAGTTCAGTCTTGCCACAGATTGTCTCTGCTGCTGACCCATAAGTCCTTGGTATTGGCATATGGTCCCTGGGATTTCTGAGCGGGTCCCTCTTCCATGCCATGCTCTTCCAGGACCTCTGCTGAGGGAAGGCTGTGCTATGTCACAAGTGCGCACTATCCCTCAAGGGAAATTCTGGGCCGCCAGGCCCTGTAGGGGGGTTCCCAGCCTGCTGAAAGGATGGCTATATGGGGCATGTTAAGTTATTCCTTTTTGCATAGCTCCAACTTCCTAGCTCTGGGACAATTAGTTGTGGGTGTGTGAAAGGCTATTGTCCACACCTGATATTGTGGCATGTGTGTGTGTTGCTGGGAACACTTCCTGTCACACTGGGTTTTTTGGTGTGGCTCTGGGCTATGGTGCCAGCACTGGTTGGGAGCATTCCCAGCCTGCCAGGAAGATGGGTGTAAAGGGTGTGGTTATTTTCCCCTTTTGGCTCACCTCTGCCTTCCTGGCTCCAAGACAATTAGCAGTGCGTGTGCAAAAGGCTATCATCCACACCAGATATTGAGGCGTACCGAGAGGCCATTTCTACCACGCTTCACTGTGCAGTTCTCACTGCCATATCTGCAGCCACTTTTGGGTTTTTTTAAAACAGAACTAGTCTGACTCCAAATGCCAACCCACAGTTTCCCCACATTGCAGCATGGCTGCTGGATATTCAGCAGGCTTACTCACTCGTTTCAGAACGCAGACTCCCGGTTTCACCAAGTGCATGGTCCCTATGGGTTTAGCAGACCTTGTCCAGCTGGTGCATCACTGGAACTGGTGTTCTGGGTCACTTTCTGGCTTTTATCTAATATTTTTCACGGATGTGTTTTTTTGCCCTGTCTCTTCTAACTGCCATCTTCCGGAAGTCTATCTGGTCCTGTTTTAAATGTTTAACACACATTATCCCAGTTGACCTTCCAGCATTACTATGACATGTTAACTAGTAATATTGCCCTCTTACAAAGGAGGAAACTCTTGCACAAGAGATTATGATACCATCTAGTATGTGTTCATGTACATATTAGTGCTTACTATTTAAGGGTATTTTGTTATGTGTATGTGTTAACAATATTCCCTATCACTTTCCTTCAACATTTATTCTTGCTCTAACATTTATTCTGCCTTTCTTTTTTGCTTTCTCTTCCAAATATACTCTGCTCTGCCTCCTTTTCTGCTTTGATATGCCTCATTTTACAAAATATATTGTAAAGAGCACTCAATTTAGAGTCTAAGGGGACTAAGGTTTGCAACAGGTCTGCATTACCAACACTCATTTAAACTAAAGCAACTGCTTTAAGCACTCCAAGTCTCCAGTCCATGTTTAAGTTTGAAGTAATACTCAGCAAAATCCAACTCACACAGTGATAGAGTCACAAATGTGAAACCACTTTGTGAACTGACAAATGCTATGAAGGTTTAGGTTGTTTTGGAAAATGGAAAAGGGCATGTATGTGGGTGCAGGTGTGGTGGGAGAGGCTGTAAGGCAGGGCTTGGATGACCCCATTCCAGGCCTGAGACAGAACCCAAAACAATTTGTGAAATAAACAGCCAAGTCTGCAATCTGAAAATTGTTTTACAATTGTTGGGATTTGAAAAGGTTGTGCTAAAATGTTTTCAGAAAACTGTTGACTAAGTAGTTTATCAATCCTCATGTTATCAACCTGCACACATGTTTTATCCTCTGCAGCATCTCAGCAAATGCTTTAGCTAATTACCCACTAATTATAACATCATTGAATGGCTATACTGAGGCAACCATATAATTATGGAGCAAAAAGCTTGAGCAATTACAAGGCTGAGCATATTGGTTGATTAAAATAAATCCCTGGCTCATTGTTGGTATTTGTCACCTGCTCAATATTCCTAATCTCTTAATACATGTGATAAACCACGGGCAACATAGGAAACAGGGTCTTTGGAAAGAAAGCAAAATTTAAGGGACAGATAAGAACACAAAAGCAATTTACTAATGAATGGATGATGTGGTTACTTCTGCTTGTCCAGCCAACACAGAGTTTCAGGGAACTAGTCTAGAGGCCCACAAGAAGAGACAGTCACGTACATGTAAGATAGTGGGATAGTGGTTTAGCATTGGTAGAGATGGATATGGAATGTTATGGGAGCCTACTGGAACCAGCGACTTCACCAAGCATTGGAGAAGATTCTGGAAGGTCTTCACAGAGGTGGTGGTATTGAAGTGCAATTTTGAATGATGAGCCGTTTTCCTGGTGAATATAGTAGAAAGGAAATCTTTGAGAACAGATGGTTTTCATAAAGGATGTTAGTGAATCAGCAAGAACACACAGGAAAAAAAAGAAAAAATATATAATCTTTTGTTGCATCTATTGAGAATAACACCCTAGCTTCAAATAACAGAAACAGTGATCTTGATTTTTGACTGTTACGAATGGGGGGATATTTAGAATGAGGGAACCACTGTGAAAGCCTATATTTAAATGGTTTGATTCTCTAAAACCACACCCAGGTTCCCCAAGCTATTCCTTTGTATTTCTGGACTGATCTCACCTAAGAGCTTTCTTTGGCTAACGCTACAGTTGACCCGAATGCTCAAGCAACAAAGAACTCTTGAATCAATCTAGAAAATGCTATAAACTGTAATTAGGTAATTGTGGAAAAGTTACTTTACATTTTCACGTTGACTTCAAGACTGCATTGTTTTTGTCCCCTGTATTTCTCTCCAACTCAAAAAGTTCTGAAACTGCCACAGGTATTTTCACCCTAATCATTTTCTTGGAGAGCAGTTATAAATATTTCAAAACATTGGATTGACATTTTCAGTATACAGTGTATGGATTTCTCTGGGGTTTCTTCAGATCCTGTAGGCCAAAATCAAAATTTCATCTACTATGTAATTACTATTTACCTTTAATACCTAAAATTGGATCATTATCATTTCACTGAGGAAATTGAAAATTAGTAATTGAATGTATCACATGGCTTGGAGCTATGTAAGTAGATTTTTTTGTCTAGAACTATGTTTCTCGTCCCACATGGGATAAAAAAGAACACCTGGCAAAGAAAAATAGCAATTTCCTTTGAGACACTATGACAACAGTTAAGTACTGTGCTCTGTACATAGTGACATTAAATAAGTGTGTGTTGACTGACTTAGGAATTTGAGATATTACCTTGACAGAACTTTGTCTGCGCTTGTAAGGGATTAGATTGGAGACAATGAAAGCAAACCTCTTAGAACTCTGCACATATCCAAGGACTTTTTGATTTGAAGATAATCCATTTTATCATAGCTTTTGTCTGAATGGCATTGGAAAGTTAGCACACTCTGTTAAACTCAAGCCCAACCCAATTGACCTGTGAGAAGAGTCAATGTTCTCCATGGAAAAGGGAGTTTCGGGTTGAATCTTCCAAACTGTTCATTACCCAAATGCTTTAAAGAAGTCAACAATTTCCGTAAGTCTTTTTCTATCGTTTTAGGAAACTCTCTCGATGACACTTGAAAAAAAAAGGTTAATTTTTCAGCACCTTCTATGCCAACATTGTATCTAGACGACACATATAAAACACATTTTTTTCTTTGGAATTTTGTACGTTTAGCCTCCCGTTTTTACCTAAGCAGTTTAAATTATGTTCATTACACTTTCTCTATATAGATAAAATATTTTGAAAATTGATAAGCAATGTCTGATCTATTATATAATTATCTGCTAAACCGAACATAGTATAACATTCTCTATTCTCATGCTAAGTAACTGAAAGTATACTGTGTTTGGTCAAGGTAACCACTCAAGGACTCAGTTTCCAATCTATAACAGAGGAATGGAGATATTTACCCAGACCTACAACCAAGTGAAAAGGAAATAATGGCTTTGAAAGAACTCTGTGGATTGTAAAGCTGCCTATACAGGCAGGGAATTATTATCATTGTGAAAAATCTTCAGTGAGTACAGCAGAGATATATGTGCCACTTACTTCATATTTGAGCCCCTCAAAACAGCTAAAACAATGTCTAACTTTTAAGTTGAGATAGGCTATGCTTAAGTCAAAAGTGACAAACTGTTTCTCACTTTTCCCAGTGTGTTACATGCAAACTGCCAGGCCATGCAAAGCCTCTAGCTGAGGCAGCTGCAACATCTTTCAGAAAAAAACACTGCACTAAAACTTCATGTGATTGAATCATTGAATCTATGGGCTCAAAATCTATTGAACATATTCATCTCTTTTCAAGCAGTTCTGCTGGGAAAAGAAAGGTGTTAAATAAATGTAATAATAAATTAGCAATATACATTCTTTTTTTTTTTTTTCATTTTTATTGAGATTGTTCGGATACCATACAATTATCCAGAGATCCAAAGTGTACAATCATTTGCCCCTGGGTACCCTCATACAGCTGTGCATCCATCACACTTAATTTTTGTTCAATTTTTAGAAACTTTTCATTACTCCAGACAAGAAATAAAGTGAAAGATGAAAAAAGAAAAAAAAGGAAACTCTAATCCTCCACTATCCCTAACCAACCCCCCTCAATTGTTGACTCGTAGTATTGATATAGTATTGATATAGTACATTTGTTACTGTTTATGAAAAAATGTTGAAATACTACTAACTGTAGTATATAGTTTGTAATAGGTATATAGTTCTTCCCTATATGCCCCTCTTTTATTAACTTCTAATTGTATTGTCATACATTTGTTCTGGTTCATGGAAGTGATTTCTAGTATTTGTACAGTTGATCATGGACATTGCCCACCATAGGATTCAGTTTTATACATTCCCATCTTTTGACCTCCAACTTTCCTTCTGGTGACATATATGACTCTGAGCTTCCCCTTTCCACCTCATTCACACACCATTCGGCACTGTTAGTTATTCTCACATCTTGCTACCAGCACCCCTGTTCATTTCCAAACATTTGAGTTCATCCTAATTCAACATTCTCCTCATATTAAGCAACCACTCCCCATTCTTAAGCCTTGTCCTGTATCTTGGTACCTTATATTTCATGTCTATGAGTTTACATATTATAATTAGTTCCTGTCAGTGAGACCCTGTAATAATTGTCCTAATGTGTCTGGCTTATTTCACTCAGTATATTGCCCTCGAGGTTTTGTCATCAACCCATTTTTTTTTTTAATATGGTTTTGTTCACTCACCATACATTCCAACCCAAGTAAATAATCGATGGTTTTCTGCATGATCATACATTTATGTGTTCACCACCTTCACCATTATCTATATAAGAGCATCTACATTTCTTCCACAAGGCGGGAGGGAGAGTCAAAGAAGGTAGAGAGGCAAAAGAAAGAGGAAAAAAAAATGACAGCTAGGAAGCAGCAAAAGGAAAAATAACCTTAAATCAAAGTAGAATAAAGAATCAGACAATACCACCAATGTCAAGTGTCTAACATGCCTCCCCATCCCCTCCTCTTATCTGCATTCACCTTGGTATATCATCTTTGTTACATTAAAGGAAGCATAATACAATGATTCTATTAGTTACAGTCTCTAGTTTATGCTGATTGCATCCCTCCCCCAATGCCTCCCCATTTTTAACACCTTGCAAGGTTGACATTTGCTTGTTCTCCCTCGTAAAAGAACATATTTGTACATTTTATCACAATTGTTGAATACTCTAGATTTCACCAAGTTACACAATCCCAGTCGTTATCTTTCCTCCTTTCTTGTGGTGTCTCACATGCTCCCCACCTTCCTCTCTCAACCATATTCATAGTTACCTTTGTTCAATGTACTTACATTGTTGTGCTACCATCTCCCAAAATTGTGTTCCAAACCACGCACTCCTGTCTTCTATCACCCTGTAGTGCTCCCTTTAGTATTTCCTGTAGGACAGGTGTCTTGTTCACAGAGTCTCTCATTGTCTGTTTGTCAGAAAATATTTTGAGATATCCCTCATATTTGAAGGACAGCTTTGCTGGATACAGGATTCTTGGTTGGCGGTTTTTCTCTTTCAGTATCTTAAACATATCACACCACTTCCTTCTTGCCTCCATGGTTTCTGCTGAGAGATCCGCACATAGTCTTATTAAGCTTCCTTTGTATGTAATGGATCGCTTTTCTCTTGCTGCTTTCAGGATTCTCTCTTTGTCTTTGACATGTGATAATCTGATTATTAAGTGTCTTGGTGTAGGCCTATTCATATCTCTTCTGTTTGGAGTACGCTGCGCTTCTTGGATCTGTAATTTTATGTCTTTCATAAGAGATGGGAAATATTCATTAATTATTTCCTCTATTATTACTTCTGCCCCCTTTCCCTTCTCTTCTCCTTCTGGGACACCAATGATACGTACATTATTGTACTTTGTTTCATCCTTGAGTTCCCGGAGACGTTGCTCATATTTTTTCATTCTTTTCTCCATCTGCTCCTTTGCGTGTAGGCTTTCAGGTGTTTTGTTCTCCAGTTCCTGGGTGTTTTCTTCTGCCTCTTGAGATCTGCTGTTGTATGTTTCCATTGTGTCTTTCATCTCTTGTGTTGTGCCTTTCATTTCCATAGATTCTTCTAGTTGTTTTTTTGAACTTTTGATTTCTGCCATATACATGTCCAGTGCTTCCTTTACAGCCTCTATCTCTTTTGCAATATCTTCTCTAAACTTTTTGAACTGATTTAGCATTAGTTGTTTAAATTCCTATACCTCAGTTGAAGTATATGTTTGTTCCTTTGACTGGGCCATAACTTTGTTTTTCTTAGTGTAGGTTTTAATTTTCTGTTGTCTAGGCATGGTTTCCTTGGTTATCCAAATCAGGTTTTCCCAGACCAGAACAGGCTCAGGTCCCAGAGGGAAGAAATATTCAGTATCTGGTTTCCCTGTGGGTGTGTTTTAGAAAATTGCTCCACCCTTTGATGCCTCAGGTCACTGTGCTTTTCTGCCCAGCAGGTGACGCCAGTCAGCCTATAATTCTTGACTGGTGTGAAGCGGTATGGCCCTGTTCCCCCAGGCTCTGGGGTATGGTTCTGAATGGAAAGGGCCCCACCCCTTTCCTCCTAGAGAAGACAGACCCCTCAGGTGGAGGTCATTAGCATTTCAATGGTCTCGCTCTCTGCTTGTGCTGTCTCTGCCCTTCCCCAAGTCACAGCCCTGGAAACTGAAAATGACTGGGGCTTTCTCCACTGAGCCGAAAAAGAAACAGATAGTCCCCTTCAGACCCAGTCCAAGGCGACCGTCCGGCTCTCCCAGGTCAGTCATCACCCAAAGCCTCTGTCTGTTTTTGGGGATGCGTAGCTGTAGTGAGCAGTTCACACTCACTACTTAAAACCCCAGTTGGAGCTCAGCTGAGCTATATTCGCTTGCTGGGAGAGAGCTTCTCTCTGGCACCACGAGGCTTTGCAGCTCGGGCTATGGGGGAGGGGTCTCACGACTTGGTTCCGCAGGTTTTACTTACAGATTTTATGCTGTGTTCTTGGGCATTCCTCCCAATTCAGGTTGGTGTATGATGAGTGGATGGTCTCGTTTGTCCCCCCGCAGTTATTCTGGATTATTTACTAGTTGTTTCTGGTTTTTTGTAGTTGTTCCAGGGGGGCTACTTAGCTTCCACTCCTCTCTATGCTGCCGTCTTGCCCGAGTCCAATATACATTCTGGCTTATGCAAGAATATGAAAAAATAGAGATTTTGTCTCACTCTGACTGGTCCAGCACTGGAATTTTCATCCTTCCATTTAAGTTTTTTAAATCTACATATTATTAAAACACATGATCACATTGTGATGTCATTAGGCCTCTAATGAATAGAATGTCCTATGGTTTAATCAACCTTGAACAGAGATATGCAAAGAAAAGTATTATTTCCTGTGTTTATGAGGGAAAACCTTTTGGATCAGGAGAAACCATTGACCCTCATTATTTAATGTGAAAACTTTTTTTTTTAAGTATTTAGATCATCTTTAGAATATAAATTGGGACTAATATAGACCTGAAGGAGCATCTAATATGTATTAGCATCTCAATCACGTGGCATTCTATGACCTGGGACTTGGTTTACTCTTCAATGAAGCCAATCTACTACTATGCCAAGACATTTCATTCTATACCCCAAAGGATTTTCTTGGAATTTTTCCCCTGCAGTACTTTAGCTCATATGCCCTCAAAAGGGAGCCTTGGGGAGGCTGGGCTTTCCAACCCTCTGTTCAGAGAATTACTGTAATGCAAGGTGAATGTCTTTCCATTTTAGAAAAGGAAAAAATTACAAGAGTGGCTGGAGACAATATAGAATCAGAGGAGGAAAACCAGCTTTACTTGAAGCAGAGGGCTCCCCTGGCTGTGTTTAAAGAAGCCATTTCTGGTTACCTGATGTCAAAGCATCAAAACAAACCAACAAAGGTGACAGAGAATCCCCATGCCTAAAAAATATTCAAGAAGAGTATACTATTTATGCTCTTTGCCTGTGGAATTTGGAAGGTTGGCTGTGAAGTCCCTGCATGATTCCTACTCTGTGTGGAGGTGTTTTGGTAAGAGGACTGACTGTTCAAGTTATAACAGGTAGCTCCAGCCACCCTGACTTTTACTTTTGAAACCAAAGGCAAACTGTCAATTGTTTTGCCATGCATTATATATTGACTTAAATATACAGGTTTTATTTAATCACAGGGGGAAAATAATAGGTTCTTAACTTAAAAATTGGTGATTAAGTAAAGTCTGAATATGAGATTGAGATATGTACAAATTTTCCTTCATTAGAATGCCAGAAATTATGAGGAAGTCTTCAGTGATACTGTGGAATTTGCCAAGAATGTAGTTATTGAAAAGTGATTCTCCTGGGGCTTTGCTTCCACATTCTGGCTCAAATTGTTAGCCAACATAGCTATAGTCAAAGCCCAGTTTTGTCAAAGCTCTATATTGCCATGTGGTATCTTTTGCTCTGTATATGCATGAGCTTAAAATACTTATCTCTGTTTATTGGAAGACTCTGTGAGTGCACCCATTTCACAATACTTGTTCTTTGTCCCCTCTGGAACTTTGAGCATATGCACTCAAGATGGCAACAAAGTATCTTGAGTTTCCAGGCAGCTGTTACTATGTGATCACACCACTTCCCTTTTCCAAGCAGAAATCAACTCTGTCAGCCTTCATCTTCTGTTTCCCCAAACACATTGCATGCATGCATGCATCAATTCCTTCAACAGACATGGATTCACAGCTGTGGTGCATGGCTTGCCAGGGATAACAGGATGAACAAATGATGGTCACTACCCTGCATGTGGTTTGAATCTAAAAGGTGAATGTGCAAAATGGCCATGAATATATTATGCAAAGCAGACTGGATCACTTGGTCTAGGAGAAGTTAATACTAGGCATGTGGTCTTTCCAAAAAGAGAGATGAAATAAGGAAGTGGTGAGGTGGAGGGTGGAAGGGGAGGTGAAGTGATCAATATTTAGGAGAACATGGAATTTGATGTGACTCTTAAGAGAAGACAAGGATTCATGCAGAAATTATCGCTGCTATTTAGATGCAGATGGAGAACTATGTTCCATATGCATCTTTGACTTTTTGGGGTGGTCAATCATCCCGATTCATTGTGGACTGAGGGGTTTCCCTGGGGATGCAGGACTTTCAGTGTAAAAACAAGGAAAACAGTCACACTACTTTCCCTGTTCTTTCATCAACACACCCTATGATCAAAGAGTGACCTGTTCACTTCATCTCCAGAATATTTCTTTAAAGTGTCCCCTGTGCTCTTTCACCAGTTTTATTTTTTCTGTTCAATCCTCATAATGTCTTGCTTGGATTACTCTATCAGCCTTCTATCCATCCTCCTCCTGATGGACAAAGTAATCTTTCTAAAATGCAAGTCTAGTCATGTTACTCCCTGCTTAGAATTCTTCAACTGCTCCTCATTAGCTTGAGGATAAAATCCAATTTCTTTAGTCCTTTAATTTTCAAGCTTTAGTGGGTATAATAATCGTGTGGGAGGAGGAGTTCCTTAAGAAAAGCAAATTCCCATTCATTTATGTATTTATTCATCCAGAAAATATTTGTAAGGGCCTACAATATGCCAAACACTGTTCTAGGGACTAGGATGAAGACGGTGAGTGAAGCCAGCAGTGTCCCTACCCTCATGTAGCATGCATTCTAGTGGCATGGGCAGACAACCAACAAACATGTATTGAATGCAATGTCAGGTGTGATCTGCTGTTATGCTTTAAAAGGAAACAAAGGTGAGTAAGAGAATAGAAGGTAGGGGTGCAACTTTGGATAGTATGTTTAGGGAAGACTTTTATGAGTGACTCTTGAGTGTGAAACATGGTCCTGAGACTATGTAGAGAAAAGAATGTTCTAAGAAAAGAGAATAACAGGTACAAAGGCCCTGAGTTGGGAGAATGTTTGGTGCCCCAAGGAAAGGAAGGAGTCTTCTGTGTGGTTGAAAAGGAGTAAGCATGTAAAGAGTGGTAGGAAGCAAGAACAGGGGGCTAGTTTGTAGCAAGAGCTTCTAAGAACTTCTAAGCCACTATGAGGACTTTTGATTTCATTCCAAGTAAAGGGGTCAGCCACTTAGAGTTTTGAGCATACAGGTGGCATGACTTGCATTTTAAAAAGATCCCTCAAGCAGCTGCTGTGCTGAGAAGAGACTATTGGATAGAAGAGTAGAATCAGAGAAACCATGTAGGAGGTTATGTAGGAGGAAGCGATACTGGCTTGGAATGTAGTGGTGCCAGAGGTGTTAAAATGGGCAGTGTCCAAGGCATTACTCAGAACTTCTCCAGTCCTACCTCACTGTTTGCATGCTGTGTTCACATCTCCCAGTCCTATTAGCTTTGTCTGGAATTTCTTTCTTCTCTCCACAAGCCTGGTCCTGGATAACTCACATTTCTTAAAGGCCAATTAGAAGAACCATCTCTTTCAGTGTATGTGTTTGGTGTCCTGTCCCTGTGCTACATAGCACCTGTATTTATTTGTAGAATGATATTTACACATGGATTGTGATTGTCTGTTTCCATGTCTGTCTCTTACCCCAATGCTCACACTTCCTCGCTCTCTCTCTCTCTCTCTCTCTCACTCTCTTGCACATACACCTCACACAGATGTAATCACCTTGAGGGAAGTGATTGCCACATAGTAAATACCAGATGCATTTTATGTTGAGTATATGAATACATGAACTTGCATATCAAAATGATAAGATCAGAAATTTGGCATAACTTTGAGCTGTATCTTAGAAAGGCATTATGAAAACAATAATATTTGATCCGTGGACTCATTAATTCATTCAGCATACTTTCTGTAGCAGTTATTAAATTCTAGGTGTTAGAGAATACAACAATAATACAGTCAGCACTGATTGGCAGTCCAACCATCAACACATTTACATTGTGACTGCAAGAGTGCACTATCAAAAACACCTCCAACTAATAGGCAAACAGGGTGAGTGGAGGCTCACTCATTGTGAAATAACCCCAGATGATACCTCACAGAAAGCTCTGACTCCTGTAGCTGTGCTTTGATGGTATAAATGAAGTCAAAGAATAACAATTTTTAAATGTTTAACAAATGTTAGCTATTTCAAAGGGTGCAGTCAGAATTATTTCGATAGAAACCATAGAGAAATGCATAGATAATTATGAGTGACAGGAAACCAACCCCAGTCTAGGTCAGGGACAAACTACAAAATAAACTGCAGTCTTATAATAGAATCAGCAATGTGCCCAGTATAATTCCATGGCATGGAACACTGATGGCAGACACAGAGAACAGTTGTTCTTCATGTATAGATACTATAAATGCCTATAAGCAACTTACAAGCCAAATAGCTTATGTCAAATTCCACCTTCTTGTAAAAATGATTGCAAACCTGATGAGAAAATGTGCAGCATCGTTACGTAAACCTAGGAGAGGCCAAGTTTCCCAGTGTGTGATGAACCAACTAGCGTGAATGACCTTATCATTCTCACTAGAGCCAGACTTTGCATCAGCAACTAAGCCCCTCCACTAACCCATGCTGTCAAATTGTTTGCAGCTGGAGTAATGGCCTAATTGCATCACAAATGCGGTGGCCAATAACTCTCATGAGGATTTCTGAAACTACTGGGCTACAGATGGAAGAAAGGGGTCCACCACACAGGATAAAGAACTGCTTGAGCTGGAAAGCATCAAGGTAACCACGCACGCTGTGAAAACCATAAGTGCATACTGTTCCTACGTGTGGTTAAGATGATAATTAATAGGGAGCCAGAAGGTGACTGCAGTCTCTGAGAATTGATTATTGATGGACTAGGAATTCAGAGAACTGCATTTGTTCAGAGCCCAGACTTCAGAGTCAGATAAACCTGGGTTCCAACCATAGAGCTTTCTGTTTTTTATTAACAGATCATGAAATCTAAAGCCATTCTCTTTTCAGTAACGGTCTTTACACATCTTATTGGAATTGATCAGCATTGTTTCTTCCATGTAACAACCAAAATATCTCTAAAATCTAAAGTCCCTTTCTATTCTTATTTTTCATCCATCTGTGATGTATAATGTTGTAACAAATTTTATACTGAGTTCATCCATATGGGATAAAATAATGAGTATCTTTTTTTTTCTTTTGCCCCTTTTCATTTATTCTATTCTTGTTATTCCTTCAAACAAACTATCTAGAAAAAAATCTTGTGTACAAAGAAATTAAAAAGTAATCAAATTCAGGGCCTCACAATCAGGAGGTGCACACTAAGGAAATTCCAAAAGTCTTTGTCTTCTGCAGGGTTTAATTAAATATCTTATGAAAAAGTTTATCATCACACATCAACCAAAGATGAAAAGTTATTGATGTCATATTAAAATCTACTGCTGGAAACTAATCTCTAACCAAATTTTACTACTAGTCCCAATGGGAAGGGAGTCTATCAGCATTGCCCAATTTCATTTTTTTCATCCTATCACAGGCATTCTTTCTGTTGCCCAGTTCTGCAAATTCCAGGTTGTTATTCAACAGCATTTATTATGTCTTGAGATCATGTAAGTGATTCTTTGTTAGCATCTTTTTTATCTTTAGTAATTGAGATTTTATTGATTTTTGGAGGATCAGTACATGGCTGTTTTGAACAATTTGTATACAATCTTTAATGTAGGTACCAAAAATTTTAAAAGATATGCAGCACTCATTCTTTTCTAAAGTTACCCCAGTGACTTTCCACCTTGAAGTTTGGAAGCAAATTTTCCTTAAGAGGTTATCAAATACTAATTCTTCAAATGTTGATAAGCTGTTATATTGTAATTCCCACTAATTCACACTCTACGTACTCAAAACTTTCAATCTTTCACAGCACATAAAGTTATTAGGAAAAGAGACTGCCGTGAATAAAGATTTCTCAGAATACATGCAATTTTAACAGAGAGAGCTAAGATCAGGGAGCAGTTTTCTTAAACAATTCTATTTAAAAACAATGTGGGAATGGGAGTAATTTAAAATCTTTAAGACATATTAAATGTATAACTGTGACTCCAAATTGCCGTTTTGTATGCACTGTATGACTCCCATAATTCAATATCCCTTTACTTTCTGGTTGTACCAAAAAACAAACAATCAGCAATGGATCTACCTCCTAAGAAAGAAAAGAATTTGCATTTAAAAATGGGGTGAGATGGGATTCCCTCCTTCTTAAAAATGTTTCTACAGCTACTAAAATTCCTGCATTTTCAAAATAAATTTATTAAAAATATTTATCTGGTTTATACAAGAAGCAGGTTACAGGGACCACCGATGAGACATGGCATTCATTTAATCAGACTTGGCTTCTTTCTCACCTGGTTCATCAGAGGCTAGCCTCTCTTTGCTTTTAGTTTCTCCATTTTCTGCAGCCAAATCTTCTTTAGTTTCCTGATTATCTAGTTTGGCCTGTTTTTCCTTTGTTCCCCTTCCTTTTCCTGCTGCCTTTTTTGGCTTTCTCTCCACTTTTACAAAAACAAGTTTAGTGATCAGCCCTTTTGGTTTCCTATTGGACCCCTTGTGTTGGCTGAAAGGACCTTCCCCTTTGGCGCCTTGGTGGCTGGGACTAGTGATCCGGGTGCCCACAGGCCACACCGAACTGGGCTGCCTGGCCACTGCAGCTTCCTCCCGCTGCCCAGACTGCTGCCACCAGCCAGTTACCATCCTTTTGAACCAATTGCATGAGAATAGAATAAAATCGTGTCCATGGCAGAACTTTGGATATGGATTATAATATGTATTAGAAAAGCAGTAACAATAAATCGTGATCTTTAGTGCTTACTATATGCCCATGAATTTTAATTCTTATTCTATTTATTCATTTCATATATTTGAATAACTTATTTGACTACTTTGAGTCTCAAACGCCTTCTATAAAAAGGGGATAATAATTCCTTTCAGATAGGGTTGTGGGTAAGAATTAAATGAAATACAAATTCAAACATAGAGTGTCTGGTGTGGAATAGTAAAGCATAAAGTTATCATGTTAAACATTGGCAGCAAGAACTGACCTTTTATGATACTGGATAAAGAAAACATAACACTGTGCTAGCTTTAAAACTGCATATCTTCATTCACTCCACTGAAGGAAATACATTGAATGAAATCCATTGAAGGAAAATGCCTTGAAAACATGAGCAAGGGCAAAAGAAGGAGGAAAGGAACCATAGTCCTGAAATTAGGCTAGATACAGAACTTTTGGGAGCTATGAACATTTAGGAGCCTGGTTTGAATCTTAGTTGGTGGCAAAACTTAAGGGCAGGCCTAACATGTGAGCTAAAGAAGAAGAAAAGATATTTACTACTTAATGCTTTTAGAAATTTGAACATAATATAATGCTTTACAGTTCTAAAAAGCCAAGAGTTTACTGCTATTTAGGGGACAGGCCTGGTCTTGGAGGAAAGATATTTGTAGACAGAGGTAATGAGATAGAAATCCAATGAAAACAATGAATGACTCAAAGATCAATAGGCAATAAATTACTCTTGAATTACCCTCTTTCCCCTCAAGTTGCCACCTTCAAAAAGAAAATCACCATCTTGACCCTACATCCCTTTCTAGCTACCACCCCCTTACTCTTCTCCTTCAACAAATAATCACTATCCCCAAGACCTTTTCTCTCATCCATTCCTCAAGGCAACCACACCTTCCAACACCCTCCTCACAAGCTACCCACATACCCTATAATTGTTAAATCTAAAGTGTATTTTTTTGACCTGGGCTGCTTTGCATTTCTTGCTGTTGACCAGACCTTCTTTGAAATGCTCTCCTTCCTTAAAGTCTTGGGTCACTTATAGCAACTCAAGTGCTTTTTAGCTTTATGGTCAATTACATGTTGCTGCTTCCTTGAGTCCACATTTGGGCTTTGGTTCTCAATCTGTTTTCCTGAATGATGTAATTTAAAACTAATTCACCTTTGCAATAATTTAAATCATATTTCTATAGAAGACGTCTCTCTTGAGCTCAAACTTTGATTTTCTAACCGCCTATTGGAAATCCTGACTCGAATAGGCCAAAACAACTCTTGAACAGCCATATGAACATGTCCATTTGTTGTACCTTTCTCAAGAAATGGTGCCACTGATTAATCCACTGGACTGAAAATTTTCCCAGATTTCCACCTTTTTAATAACCCTCTCACCAAGTAGTGTTAATTTCAATTCCTTAATATGTCTTGACTTTGATCTGTACAGCCGATGATCACCTCCTTTATGTTAATTCAGGATTACTTCCCTTCCCACCAGGAAGATTACAGAAGCATTGCTAATGCAGAGGTTCTTAAACTACGTCCTCAGAACTTTGTGTCCTTCTTGGGCTGCTGAGGATGGGGAGAGGGAGGCAGAGGAGTCAGGACCTACGTTCTTCATCT